>NC_090922.1:1399792874-1400100322 GCF_040938575.1 Ambystoma mexicanum
GCAGATAAGTAAGCCACTTTGGTTGTCACACTGATGAACCCTGTATTTCAGGGCAGACATGATTTACTTGAGCAATCAGCAGTGTGCCAGAGAAATTTTGCAAACTGACCATTCCCTGGAAACTGTAGTCACTAGCAGATGGGTTCAGCCAGTACTTTTTAGGTCAGCAAGCCAGATTCTGAGGCATTTGCTGGGAAAGTAAGATCTTCAATTAATAAATACTGCTAAATCGAAGCAGCATCACAGTGAGGTACGTGGCTTCACATCGCCCCTTGTCAGAGGGGCCTGGGAAGACGGTAATTGGTTGATGGGGTGCGCCGGGAGAGGACCAATCAGGTGGACAGTTTTGGTGTCCTGAGGGTACAACATTGTTTTGTGTCCTTGCAATGTTAGTTGGGCACCTCATTGGTTAGATGCTGTCTGAATGTCTCTTCATTACAAACCCAGGTTAAATTGTGTTTCTCATGAGAACTGGAACTGGCAGATGAATAATGTTCTGGTGGTCAGCACAAGCAGTTTATGACATATTTGTCATTTTGGGGGGTATGGAAAGGTTCATGAGGTCAGATGGGGGGTGTTGGTCAGATGGGGTCAAGATTGCTTGCAACTATACTGAACTAGTAATGTGTAGGGACCCATCAGGTCAGGGGCTGATGTAGTCCTGCCAATAAGCTTTGTAGGATGATTCATCACTGTTGCTAACTTTTTTTTAATGCCAATAATGTTATTTACATATACAAAGTTTGGCTGTAGTTGGTGGCACTGACAGCTCATTTCTTTCAGTTCTCTTCCACTGTGCTGATTGAATTGTGCGCTCCCATCTGTGTCTGCACCTGCAATAAACAGCGTTACTTCTTGCTTGGTGTACCCTCTTTTTTGGACTACTTTTTAGTTTCTGACATTACCTGCCTATTAAAACCTCTTTCTAAAATCAGATACGGATATACACTAGCATAAATATTCCGATATTCTCCTATTTCATGAAATGAATCCTGCAGCATCTCCCAGAACAAAGCCTGATACTGCCCCGGCTCGAGCAGAGCCTGCCCATCTGCTGGTATGGCATGCGTCGATGTCACTAGAAAAGTTATAACTAACACATTTTTAGGTATGTCAATATGATTGTTGACTCTTCTGCTCTTTCCACGTAGCGTGGACTACCATGTTGTCATCTGGGTTTGTCCTCTGCTTTTGGCAGTCTTTTTCTTCCTCACAGAACTCTCCTCCTTTTAATTATCCCAAGGACTGCTCCATGGGCATGGTGCTCCAACAAACCTTTTTGGAGGAAAGTGAGTTGTACATTTCATAGGAGAAAGACAATCAGGTTAAGTATCAAGCATCAACAATTTTATGAAATACTTTTTTACAATTTATTTAAAAATATATATTTATTTATTTGTATTTGTACTAATACTGCAATAGTTAATTCATTCCTCTGGGTACACCAACACACCTAATTACCTGTTATGATGAATCCTTTTACTCCTAATCTTGTGTCTATCCCTCTGTAGACCATCACAAACTGATTTACTCTCACCTAGTTCATGGTGTATTCTTGCTTTTGATGTGATCATTACACCTTCCCGTCCTTATTGGTTTCTCCAAGTTGTTCTATTCTTTGTTCTATTCTTTGCACCTCAGGTTTCGGGTGAAACCGTTATATTTGGTTGATTTGTACAAACTGTTCCACAGCCAGATCACTTTCTTGTATCAGTATTCTATACACCACAAGCAACACCTTGTCCACAATTCTGAATTGGCCACACCAGGAGACCATGAACTTAGAATTCTTACTTTTTCCTTTGCAAAATGTAATTTATATACCTGGTCACCTACCTCATAGTCTCCAGCAGATGTATTTCTGTCATAATATGACTTGGCACCCTCATCTGCTCTTTCAAATGTCTCTGTGCAAATGCAAATGCTTTGGGAAACGTTCCCTAAATGCAAATGTGTGTTGCAAATGTTTCCTCAACCCTTCAACATATTCATGAATTGTGGCTACATTTACCAAGACTTGCTCATTGGTCCTGTACCATAAATGTTGGGGAAGTATCATCTTCATGCCTGTGATTATCTCATGTGGGCTGAGCTTTGTAGATTTGGATGGTGTCACTTTAATAGCCTTTAGCACTAAAGGGAGCTGTAAGCCCAACTAGACACTGCTTCAGCCATGAGTTTTTCAAGTATGTAAATTATTGATCTGTTGCATGTTTCCACTCCACCTGTCGAGGATGGGCGATACAAAACATGTAATATCCTCATTACCACTAAAATTTGCCACACCTTGGTTATCACTTCACTGGTAAAAGGACCTCAGCGGTCTGACTCTATTCTCTGGGCAAGCCAAACCTGGAAAATAGGTGATTCACCAACAAAGTAGTCACCGTCTGCACACTACAATCCAGTGCATTCATACGTTACAACCATTTTGACATTAAACAGGTGACTGTCATGTGCTTGTTTCCCCGCGATGATCTTTGGACTGGGCTCATAACATTTGTTTGCAAATCTGACCAGGGAATTGTCAATTCTTTTTTCATTAATCATGTTATATGAGTTGGGAAGGTGGGCTGAAATTGTGCACACACTAAACACCCTTGGGTGTATAATTCCACATCTTGGGACATATGGGGACAATAAGGATGCTGTTTTAGTATTTTCAACATTTTCTGAGAATCTCTGTTACCCGCGGCTATCACATTATGGGCGTGATGTAACATTTACCACCTGAAATGAAAAAGGGACCACCCATTGGATATGTCCTGAAATTGATTTTCGGACTAAAAGTTTGTCTCGCAGCTGAAACTGTGTTTTACTCTACATCATTACCCTCAATACTTCTCTTTCCTTGCAGTCCTCCTCTGTTATGCAAATATGTTCTGCATCTGACACACGATTGTTCATCATACCTACGATTGGGTCTTCTTGTTGTGCTTTAATGAAATCCTGATCGGGTTTGTCAAAACTCCATTGAACTATTGGTTGAATATATGTCTGTTTTTATTTGGAATGTGTCACCACGTGCACCTGGATCTCACTGAGCAGGTGTTCGATGGAAGACACATTTCACATTACTGCCCCAATCTTAGACAATGGATCGGCCTTATCATTCCCTTCCTTTTCTTCGCCTGGTGCCACCTTATTTCCCTCCAATTCCTTTTATTCTTTTATTATTATGGTGTTATAGTAATCTATTTGACTTTTCAGATAATACAAAAACATTCTCCTATCAAAAATCCATAAAAATATTACTAAAACACACAGCGACAACAAGAGAAAAAAAATAATTTAACATTCACCCAACCAATCCCCAGGGCATTTTATCATACAGTTCGAGCTTCTTATGTACTTTCACAAGTTGCATAGAAAGAAAGACTTTGTGCCCACGAGGACAAACGATACCAACAATCTCTTGTTTCCTACCATCGTGGATTATCAGCAAATCAGGAAAATTACTGGATTTTTAGGTCTCTTGTTCCTCCACACTCCATCAAGATGCGGAACAGGAATTGTTGTACAGTTTACAAAGTCTATCATTGGTCTGATCCTTTGTCTACTCAAAATAATTTCTCCAGTAGGTAACAGGTTTAAGCAGAATCTTAACAAGGCATCTCTTCCTACGCTATATGGCAACTGCCTGAGATATTGTGGGAGAGCTCCCAGGCCTTTATCCTGAATAGACTGGTTCTATGGAGTTTTAGCTCCCTCCTTGTATCTGCAGTGTTTATCCGGTCCATTTCATTTAACGTTCGTCTACACCCCTTCACATTGGTCTTTAGCTCACCCTTAGTTGCATGAAGGTGTAGTAGGATAGATAACACTTTCGCTGTTAATTTTCCCAAAAAAGACATGTGTGTCTTTTCATTCTTCCTGGCAGAGTTCTGCGTACATTTAATTTTCTTTGAGCTATTTAACAAGCCTATATAGCAGCAACCATTTCCACTCCAGGCACACCCCAATGATTTCAATCCCAACTTGTAACTGAGTGAGACTATTGGGAGGGAGAGGGGGAGTGAAAAATCTTTTTTCCAAAGCCTTCCATCCATGTAGTTCCAGTCTAGCTTTCACGACCTTATCCCCTTCTAGGGGTCACGGGCCCTTAAGGACCTCATTTGGCTCGCCTCGAATGCCCTGGAGCCAGTCTTGGCATTGCTGGCATAGGAGACGCTTGCAGGAACGGGGATTCAATGAGCATTGGCCCAGCATGGCCGCCACCAGGTGGAATACAGGACAACTGCATCCTACGGTCTAGCTTCCAGGGTGGGCCCCGCCCCAAAGACACCTGGGAGACCGCCTTGATATTTAAACCACGCCCGTCTTGAGGCATGCGCTTTGCGTTAATCTGCTTTAGCAGCACGATGCTCATCTGGTCCTGTCTAGCATACCTCCTGCTTTGTCGACATCCAAGGCCCGAATCTTCTCCATCCTTACCTGCATCTCTGCATCCGTCGGCTAGACGGTGTCCTCTAGCTTCATCGACGTCCAAGACCAGTCTCTTCTTAATCCTTACCTGCATCTCTGCATCCGTCGGCTAGACGGTGTCCTCCGGCTTCCTCGACTTCCAAGACCAGTCTCGTCTTCGTCCTTCCCTGCACAGCTGCATCCACCACCTGGGCAGTACCCTCTCCTCCCGGATTTTCGAGGACAATACACCTCCGGGCCGCCCTGGCCTGCAAGATAAAGCAAATCACAGGTTAGCCATTTGCATGGAAGCTTCCGCGGCGCTTGGCGTTCGCTTACCTGTTCGGACTCGCCTTCGGCTACTTCGCAACATCATCACCTGCAGCAATAGTAAGAAAGTTACCAACAGCGAATTCATCACGGCAAAACCCCACCCAAAGACATTGTTCCACCAATCAAGGCTCACCTGAATACTTACCTGGATAGGAGTTGTAGCCGGCCTGAACTCCGGCCTTCGCCAGTGAAGTAACTCAGCGATACGGTGCCACATCGATGTGCCCCTGCCCAGCGTGGCAGGACGGAGAGCGCATCTTTACATTATACAAGGTGAGAGCTGTCACTGGGGGAAAACTACAAGGGGAACCCGGGTGGAGGGTCTCGAAGAAGGAGCAGTTTCTAAATTGCCCCTCCTGTCTTCCAGTGTTTCCTCTACCGATTCCAGGGGCAGGCGAAGGGTTCTGAAGAACTTCCCGGTTATCGAGAGGCGCCCCCGTGGAGACACAAGGTGACCGTTGCAGAACGCGAAGTCCTAACTTAATAATCCACCTGGGTGTCTAGGATGGAAACTTCAGAAACAGATCAGCTAGCCCAGTTGTTGGGACAGTCGCGTGCCGAAGTCCATTCTGCGTGGCAGGAGACCAACGCGTTACGAAGGGAACTGATTGTCACCAAAGAGAGGACGGAGGATTTAGGATGGAAGCTTCTTCAGTCCCAGGCAGGACAGGCTCCCTTGGATTGGGTCCATCCACCTCAGCCACCTCCAGTAATCCAGTTCAAATCAATCTCCCTGGGACCGTGGCACTAGCTCCTCCTGAGCGCTTTGCGGGAGATCCCCGGCAGTTCGCCACTTTTATGAACAAATGCCGCCTTCACTTTCTGTGCCAACCGGGGGCCTTCCCTTCGGACCAAGCCCATGTTGCCTTTGTACTATCTTACCTCAGTGGGAGTGCAGTGGATTGGTCTGTGCCATTCATCAGTCGAGATGACCCGATGCTGCGACACTTTGATGGGTTTCAACGGGAGCAGGAGAAACTCTTCGCTCAATGCCACCATGGGCAGGCTCTAGACAACAAACTCCTATTACTTCGTCAGTGGAGTCAGGACTTGCTAACCTATATCGATACGTTCAATCGGCTGGTGGGCGAGGCTGGCTGGCCAGAGGATAAACAAACTACCTTGTTTCATCGGGGTCTTCGTGGAGAGCTAAAGGACGTCTTGGCCCAAGTGGTGGACTCGCCCCAGAATTGTGCTGAATTCATCAGTCTGGTGGTACAACTGGATCGTCACCTACAGGATAGGAAGAGTGACGGTCGGAGATCGGATTCGCGTCCCTTGTTCTTATGTCCCAAGGAACACTCCTCGCGGGGCCCTGAGGGAACCAGTGAACCCATGCAGATAGGAGGTGCCAGACCTCTGTTAACCAAGGCCGAGAGTGAGAAAAGAAGCGAGATGCAGTTGTGTCTCTACTGTGGCAAAGCAGGCCACTTCTTGAATGAATGCCCGGTTAAGCCCCCCCAGACAAGCACTCGGTGCCACCGATAAGGAAACTCTGGAAGAAGAATCGGGAAATGACCAAGCCCGGCAATTGCAGGGGTCCAATTGTCGAGCAGAGAAACCCAGCTTCAGACCTCCCATTTTACGCTACCGGTGATCTTAATTGTGCACCAGCAGTCGTCCAAAATGCATTCACTGGAAGCTTACCTCGACAGTAGGGCAGTGGGGAACTATATCGATCAGGACCTAGCAGTAAAGATGGGCCTAGCCCTGTGCTCCAAACCAAATGCAGAGACTGTTACCATGGTTGATGGCACCGAGATTGCTTCAGGCCCCGTCTCAGAGTGCACCACTGAACTTACCCTTCTGTGCGAAGATGGGCATCGTGAAATAATAGCCTTTGATTTAATTAAGGTGCCCCAGTTCCGACTGGCGAGCTCGGGAACTGGTTTTCGCCCATAGCTGTACGCATACCTGTTACCCAAAGGGACGGAAGGCCAAACTCGCAAGTGCACCGGGTCGAGAGGAACTGGCTCACACCCTTGGAGGGGTCGTGACCCTGCCTGCTCATTACTAAGACTTCCATGACGTTTTCCAGAAGGAAAAGGCAAACACGTTACATGCCCATAGACCTTATGATTGCCAAATCGACCTGTTGCCCGGAGCCCAGATTCCGTGTGGGCACATTTATGCGTACACTGAGCCTGAAAATCAACATCTTAAGACATACTTGAAGCAATACCTGGCCAATCGCTTCATCCGCCCGTCCAAGTCTGCAGCCGCGGCGCCGTTATTCTTCGTACCAAAAAAGGAAGGTGAACTGAGAACATGCATCGATTATCGTGCATTGAACCAAGTGACTGTTAAAAACCGCTATCCATTGCCCTTGATTCTGAAGCTACTGGACCAGGTTAAGGAAGCCCAGATTTACACAAAGTTGGACCTTAGAGGGGCCTATCATCTGGTGCGCATCAGAGAAGGGGACGAGTGGAAGACGGCCTTCCGTATGAAGTACGGTCTATTCGAGTACCAAGTAATGCCATTTGGCCTCTGCAATGCCCCAGCCGCGTTCCAATACTTCATGAATGAAGTCCTCCGAGAGTTCATTGATGTCTGTGCTCTTGTATACATTGATGACATCCTGGTGTATTCCACGTCCGAGCAGGAACATATAGGGCACGTGCGGGCGGTCCTGACTAAGCTTCGCGAGCACCACCTTTATGCAAAACTGGAAAAGTGCTTGTTCCATGTTACGGAAGTGGAGTTCCTGGGCTTCGTTCTTCCCCCAGGGCATTCGAATGGACGCACATAAGGTGGACGCAGTCCTCAATTGGCCAGCCCCTACCTCAATCAAGGGAGTACAAAGCATGCTGGGGTTCGCGAACTTCTATCGTCGCTTCATCCCAGGTTTTTCTCAGATCGTGCACCCAATCGACTCGTTGCTCAGAAAATGCAACAAGACTTTTACCTGGACCGAAGAAGTGGAAAAGGCCTTCGAAAGAACTCAAGACAAGGTTCACCTCGGCCCCCATTTTACGTCATCTGCGTCCAGAGCTCCCCTGCGTGGTGGAAACTGATGCCTCGAGTCTGGCCATGGGGGCAGTTTTGTCCCAAAGGGGTCCGCTAACTGGTCAGCTACACCCAGTAGACTTTTGGTCATACAAGTTCACGCCGGCCGAACTCAACTACGCAATTACCGATAAGGAGTTATTGGCCATAAAGGCGGCTTTCAAGGCCTGGCGGCACTACCTACTGGGGGCCCGGCACACCATCATGGTGATAAAAGACCACAGGAACCTCCAATACTTGAAAGGGGCAAAGGCCCAATCTTCACGGCAGCTGCGTTGGGCTCTATTCTTCGCAGAATACGACTTTGTAATAACATATCGACCTGGTGTCAAGAACAGCAAAGTGGACGCTCTCTCCCGCATGGGCACAAACGAGTTGGCACATACGCCGCCTGATCCAGTGGCTATCATACCGGAGAATCGGATCCTGGGCATTACTACTACTATGACCCAGAGTGAACTTCGGTATGAAATCCAACAGGTTCTCAACCAGGAGCAGCTACAAGAGTGGGCCTCCAGAGGAAAGCACTACAGTGTCAAGAACCAACTGCCATATTATCGTGAACGGTTATTCGTCCCGGTGAAGGAATTACAAGAGCAGGTCATCTCCGGGCATCATGATTCCCTTATGGAAGGCCATCCAGGAATCGCCAAGACTCTAGCCAAAATCAAAAGGAACTACTGGTGGCCCACCTGATGGAAGGATGTGATCGAATATGTGGCTTCGTGTGGAGTGTGCGCCCAAAACAAGTCCAGCAAGCAGAGACCAGCCGGACTCCTTCAGCCCCTGGCCATCCCACCAGCCCCGTGGCACACATTGTCGCTGGATTTCATCAAGGCGTGTCAAGGCTTCGATACCATTTTGGTGATTGTGGACTTATTTTCAAAAAATGGCTCACTTCATCCCCTTTAAGGGACTCCCAACTGCCTCTGGTCTCGCCAACGTCTTCTTGGAACAAGTCATGCGCCTGCATGGATTTCTGTCGGTCTTAGTATCTGATCGGGGTACTCAGTTCGTGTCCAGCTTCTGGAAAAAGTGCTGCTCCTTGGCCCTGATAGACATCCGTCTATTCACCAGTCACCACCCTCAAACCGACTGTCAGACCGAGAGGACAAATCAGACTCTTGAGCAGTATCTGCGCTGCATGATTCACCAGGGAGAAGGGGATTGGAGAGAGTTCCCATGGATCGCGGAGTACGCATATAATAACTCCTTACAAAGCAGCACGGGGCAAACCCCATTCTTCACGATCTACGGTCGGCACCCACGGACTTCCGAACTAGACATCCATACCACCCTGGAAATGCCGGCAGTCGAGACTCTGCATACGACCATCACCCAAGCTTTCGCCAAGGCTCAGGAACATCTACGACAAGGCACGCCAGAAGAAGTGCGCGGACCAGCATCGTTCAGAAGCTCCTGTCTATCAGGTGGGAGTCATGGTGTGGCTTGCCTCCAAGCACGTACCAATCAAGGGAAAGCAAAGTTTCGTCCACGGTTCTTGGGACCGTACCCAGTGAAAGCTATCATTAATCCAGCAGCGGTGAGGCTGTCGTTACCAGCCAACATGCGTATACACCCAATTTTCCATGTGTCTCTCCTGAAACCCTTCAAACCAGGAACCCGTGTAACAACCCCACCTGACCCGATCATCATCCAAGGAGAACCCGAGTACGAGGTAAAAGACATTCTGGACTCCAAGGAGGTAGGGTCGAAGCTTTACTACCTGGTGGACTGGAAGGGTTATTGACCTCATGATAGGATGTGGAAGCCCAGTGATCATGTTCATGCCCCTCGTTTGCTCCAACGCTTTAATCAGTCATTTCCCTCTAAACCCGGACCTGGCCGGAGAACTACTCTGAGAGGGGCCTTAGGGGGGAGTGCTGTCACGACCGTATCCCCTGATAGGGGTCACGGGCCCTTAAGGACCTCATTTGGCTCGCATCGGATGCCCTGGAGCCAGTCTTGGCGTTGCTGGCCTATGAGACGCTTGCAGGAACGGAGTTTCAATGAGCATTGGACCAGCATGGCCGCCCCAGGTGGAATACAGGAGAACTGCATCCTGTGGTCTAGCATTCAGGGTGTGGCCCATGGGGCCTACCCCAAAGACACCTGGGGGACAGCCTTGCTATTTAAACCATGCCCTTCTTGAGGCACGCGCTTCGCGTTAATCTGCTTTACCAGTGTGACGCTCATCTGGTCCTGTCCAGCATACCTCCGGCTTCGTCGACATCCAAGGCCCGAATCTTCTCCATCCTTAACTGCATCTCTGTATCCGTCGGCTAGACGGTGTCCTCCGGCTTCTTCGACGTCCAAGACCCGTCTCTTCTTCATACTTACCTGCATCTCTGCATCGGTCATCTAGACGGTGTCCTCCGGCTTCGTCGACTTCCAAGACCAGTCTCGTCTTCGTCCTTCCCTGCACAGTTTCATCCACCACCTGGGCAGTACCCTCTCCTCCCGGATTTTTGAGGACAGTTCACCTCTGGGCCACCCTGGCCTGCAAGATAAAGCAAATCACAGGTTAGCCATTTGCATGTTCGGACTCGCCTTCGGCTACTTCGCAGCATCATCACCTGCAGCAATAGTAAGAAGGTTACTACCGGCGAATTCATCACGGCAAAACCCCACCCAAAGACATTGTTCCACCAATCAAGACTCACCTGAATACTTACCTGGATAAGAGTTGCAGCCGGCCTGAACTCCGGCCCTCGCCAGTGAAGTAACTCAGCGATACAGTGCCACATCGACGCACCCCTGCCCAGCGTGGCAGGACAGAGAGCGCATCTTTACATTAAACAAGGCGAGAGCCCTCACTGGGGGAAAACTACAGGGGGAACCCGGGTGGAGGGTCTCGAAGAAGGAGTAGTTTCTAAATCGCCCCTCCTGTCTTCCAGTGTTACCTTTACCGATTCCAGTGGCAGGCGAAGTGTTCCGAAGAACTTCCCGGTTATCGAGAGGCACCCCCGTGGAGACACAAGGTGAGCGTTACACTAACTCCCGCACCTGGGACTGAATAGCCATACCATTCAAGAGAGTTGAGCTAGCTTTACCCTTGTAAAATGTAATCAAGGGTGCCAAAGAGAATTTGCATGAATTGATTTTAATATTCTTCATTTGCGCAGCTAGTTGGTCAACTTTGGTTCGCAATTTATCTTTTATTACGGCTACATTGGAGTGTGCTGCCAATCTGAAGTCCAATATTGGGTTTCCAGAAAAGGCCTAATAGCCCTTGAATCCAAAGTCCATCTATATGACTGTTCCTTCTGTTTTCCCATCCTCACTATATTGGTCTTATCAGGCTTAATTCCAGCTCGTTTGCCGATGCATACTCACACATGGCACTGAGGGCTGAAGTCCATGAGTAAGATGTCATCGGCATATGCTAGCCAACTCACGCTCGTTTTACCAATCCTAGGGCTCACCAAGGCACGCTTATTTTGTGTTTTTTTTTAAATCGGCCATGTACAAGTTAAAGAGGCAGAGAGCAAATATGCATCCCTGCCTCACGCCTCTTTCTGTGGGTATGGACCTAGTCAAATGTCCCTGCCAATCCATTATGACAATGATGTGTGTGTCTTTATGTAGATACATCAGGATGGCCAGCAGTCTGGCCGGTATTCCCCATTCTTTCAACTTTCCCCACAGCCAGGTCCTATTCACTGTGTCGAAAGCATTATTGAACTTTTTCAGGGCCACATAGAGAGGGAGGCTGCCAGTCCGCTTATTTGTGCTTTATCAAATATCATCCTATCATTGACCCATCATTTATCCTAATTCTCGCAAGACTACTCCTGCACAGATTTTACTGTCGCCATCAATAAGGGCGATCATGCAATAATTTGTTGAGATTTGTTTGATCGCCCTTCTTGAAAATAGGATCCACCACTGCAGACTTCCAGCTTGCAGGGCATTGTCTCCTCGCAATACTGCTCTCAAAGAGCTGCTGCAAAACTATGGACCGAGTCTCTGAATCAGCCTTAAGGTTGCATTGATAGGCCATTTGATCCTGCTGCTCTTGAGCGAGAAGCTTTCTTTATCAAAACCCTAATGATATCCGATGGGACACAACAGGCCCATGGAATGTCATTTATGATACTCTCTTCCCTATGAGAAATCTTACTAAAGAGCGACCCAAAATTAGTGCAACATAGATCCTCTGATACACACTTACTTTGGGCAGAGGATTGAGTTACGTTCCCACCATACATTAAAGACCACAAATTGAGGCCATTATTAGTGACAAGAGCCTCCAGCATTTTCTCTCCCTGTCACTGGTATCTAATATGTTTATTTGCTTTATTGCAGTATTGATAGGAGGCTAACAGTGCATTTTTCTCTTTATGGACAAGACCCCTATTTCGAATGCTCTTTTCTCATTTTTTTCCTGAATGTTCTCTTGCGCTTCCAGGTAGCTTCATCAAATTTAGGTTGATGAAAACTGCTGCAGCAGTTGTGACTGGTGTTAGGGAGACTTCTCCAAATGTGCTAATTTCCCTTACCTTTTGAGACCCCCAGCAACTTTTCTGGATTTCTAGAATTTCATTATTTACCTGGAAGGAGTGTGAGCTTTTTTCCCCACTCTCCCATGTATTTTGGATGTGTTTTACTTTTGTGTTCTTTGGTAATGATGCTTTTAAAACAACCTCCATGGCATCATCTTTTTCTGTATGTCACACAGCACCTTCAGTGCAGTGGCACAGGGGTGTCTTTTCAGACTCCCCAAAGGTTTAACTACCTTCCCTGAGAATGACTACTGTCTCTCCGGATAAGTAAAGTTACATTGACTAGTCTCTTTAAATGTACTGACCCAGTATACCCTATCTTACCATCGAGTGCTGAAGGGGTTGCTTAGCTCCCCATGAGTCAAAACACTCATGTAACAGTAAAATGTTATCTTTTCCTATTTTAAATGGCTGGTGGCAGTGGTTTAGATCAACTACCATGATTGTTCGTGACCGCTAACAACAGTAGCTCAAAATAAGGTGTAGCCATATTTTTCAATATGCCGCCCCAGACCTATCTGTAAAAACAGACTCGGTCATCTTTTTTCGCCATTTTTTTTTAGAAAAGTCCTTCTTGTGTTTGTCTCTGCGTGCCAAACCAGGATTGGTCCCTGTTTTCGTGCCCTTTGGTGGGCTTCTGTGCTGAAGCCCTCCTCTGGTGCCAGAGTGTCTCGGGTGGACAGGATGTGAGGGAGGTGCCCGAGTCTCCCTGTGCTTAGTCTCCTAGGAGACCTAAATGCACTTTGGTAAGGACAGTCACCCTGCTGGGTGAGTGACAGCCATGCTGAATGAATAGGGGAAAACTGTTTAAAAGCAGGCTCCCGGGACTTGGAAAGCACAGCAGACCACTGGAACGAAAGAACCGAAAAGGAGAGGAAGGAAGAGGACTGCTGCAACTCCTGGACGACCGGTGAAGCCCTGCTGCAGGTTCCAAATTGCCTGAAACTCCAACGACAGAGAAGCCCTTCAAGGTGAACTTCTTCCCTTGAGTTTGGTGGGAACAACCAACTCGCAAGCCACCTGGACACCATCCTATTCTCATTGATTTTTCTTCAGAGTGCTGTTGAAAATTGGATAGCCAGAGGGAAGGAAACCAGGGAGACTGTAAGGCGCTCCCACCTTAAACCGATGCCTTGCTACAGCTTTTGGCCTCTTCCCTGGGCAGTGCAGGAACCTCCCGATGTTCTCCTTCTTGTACCCAAGACTGAAGCACAGGAACAGCGAGATCTGCTCGAACTGCCAGGAACAACTGCCTCATCCACAGCTTTCTTCATTTAAAAGGTACTGTGCAAACATGGTCTGGAAATCTTTTCGGCCAGCGTGAAACTTTCCTCAACTTCAAAGGCTTGTCCTTCCATAAACATTTGTCAAACTTTTCGCCTAGCTAAATACTTTCAAAATCTATGGCAAAGACTTAACCGTTACATACCAGAACTGTGCTATCCTATACAAACCTTGACTTTGGCCCAGGCATATTGAGAAGAATTGCTGGTTCTATTTAACTTGAACCCTTTGCCCTGCCTATGATTGTATTTGGGCTGTCTATTCTTATAACCTTGTCTTTTCCCTCCCTTTCCAAGTATCCAGTGCCATTTTGCTCATACTTCATTTTTTATCTAAACTTGTTTAGTTACTTACCGGTTGGTTTTTGTGGTGTATTAGTGTGTGGTATTGAGATGCTTGTGCTAGTGTAATGTTTTATAAATGGTTGAGTAAATACATTTATATTCTTTTACTGAGAAACCTTGAGTAAGTGTTTACTTGAATTACTGTATTGGTTGGTCCTTTGTGTAACTTATTCTACTGCTCACTTAAACTCTTGAGATAAGTCTGGCTGCTCAGCAATCGCTACCACTTTACTGTGTAGTACAGGATTGTGCCAAAGGTGAAATTGTGCTTACACTTGTAGCCTTAATTGTCTATACAGTTGCCAAAGACTACTGCAGGAGATTCTGCCTAACAACTGGTACACAGAGCGTGTCAATGCTGATAATCGGAAGCAAGGGAACATCCTGCTACTGTGGTACTGGGCTTCACTCCAGTTACGAGGAAAGCCAAGCGGTTCATCAGAGCCGGTGAGTCGTGGTGAGAACCGATAAGAGCCGGACTGTGGTGAATGAATGTTGCAAAATGGCACGTTGAACCAAGTTCAAAGAACTGTAAAGGTGTCAAGGGGAGACCAGGTGTTGCTCCGAGAAACTCCGGTCAAACCCCAGCTGAGTGAAACTACAGATACCAGAAGGCCAAGTTAGGTCAAAGTGGGCATACAGGAGGTCAAGCAAAGTCCCTGTACAGTCGAAAGCCTTTGACCTAAGAACTTTAAAGAAAGCAAAGGAGGTGAATCCCGCCACATGAGAATGTAAGGGAAGTGAATCCCGCCAAATCCATTAGCAAGGGAAGTGAATCCAGTAAACATTGAAAGCAAATATGAATGTGAAGTTGGTAAGAGTGGACCCAGAAGAGCGATGCTGATGAGAAGAGAGCAAAGTCTAAAGTCCCAAGAAACAGTGTGTTGACAAAGGGGAACCTGGCCGAGGGATGTCCACTGGAACTGTTTAAAAAGACATTAAGATGTGTGAGTAAAGGAAAGGCCATGGTGAACTCGGAGGAGGGTGGCGGAAAGTAAATTGTCAAGCAAGATGTATTGCAAGACAAAGGGAAAGGAAATGCCTCCTTGTCATTTGAGATCTGAGCGCAGCCGAGGAAAGTCCAGGGGTGGAAAGCTAACACCCAAAATAGACGTGAAGGAGAACTTTATGTTTGTTGTTTTTCTTGGTAAACTTATCAGGCCCTCAGGACCAGGAACCCGCAGCTCCAAAGGCCTTGATATCAATAGGAATTGTTTCAGGGGTCAGCGCCTAGAAGAGGGGGACCCAGGGGTGAAACCATCATCCAACGTGAACTATGGAAACAAACTTACATTTTGTTAAAGGAACACTTGTTTTGTTATTAAATATGTCAGGCCCACGAAAGCGGAGACTTTCATGAGAAACAAGACTTGACCACCTACGGTCCTGATAGCTGCAAGCTGAACTGTTGACTTGTGCTGGGAAAGCTCGAGTGTGTGCTGTGCTCCAAGATCCCATCATACCCTGTGCTCCAAACATGGGGAAGGTTAATCCAAGCTACCACATCCTGACATATCATTTCTGAACACCATACCACACCCTTTTTGTATTAGTTGTAAGGTTCGGCAATAGGTTTCTTAGTATAGGCCCTTTTTATTTTGACACAGTGCCCCTAGGATTGCCTTATTTTAATTTGATGGTCGACGCTTGCTCTCATCTTAGATTTAGGTCTAGGATAGGCATTATTTGAACCTGCATTTATTGTTCAATAAATACCCTTAAACTGTGATCACTAGTGACTGTCTTCACTGTTGCCACCACAATTTCCTTACACCACACCCTCGCCTCTCACTTCGTTAAATTCTTCATGGTTAAGCAGTTCAACCTCCATTCTTGTATCTTCAGAGAGATCCATGAATCTCATATATTTTCTTGATCACTTAAGATTTTTTTCCTTAGTTGTACTTTTTCTTCTTTTTGTTTCTTTCCCCAATTCACAATTCCTCTTTCAGCAGGCCTAGGATTGATACCATCCAATGCTTCCACATCCACATCCATGTAAAATCAAGTATTCTTTTTTCCCTTTGTCTACGCTGTCTCTACTTTTCTTTTACCGCTGTTCAGTTTCAAGCAGTGCAGCAATATAACCATATTTTCCTCCAATGAATTTTCATCTCATTCTCTGAAGAAACAAGGTTGTCGAGGGCCTTAATCATCTTTCCATGCTTGAATGGTTTCTTGTGACCATCCCCCTCTGCTTGCATCCTGATAAGTATTCCACAAAACTATTCCGGGCATGGTCAGAGTCGTAACCAACACTATCTCTTTTAATTTGTTTTTACTGCTGGGGATATTGCTTTGTAGATGGCAGCCAACTCTGCTACCTAACTACTCCTGGGACGCATCCTCATGTTCACTTATGGGATCTCATCATTTTTTACCCACATATTCCGTATTCCTGTGACCAATTCCTTGTCAGGGTCATTACTCACATGATATCAACAGCCATCCACATGTAAGGTAGCGAGATTTCTACATTATTTTTCATCAAATGCCTGGTGTGGCGAATGTTCAAATTCAATCAAATCAGTTTCTAATTCTGTATTGTATGTAGATTCTACAAATGCACAATCATGCAATTCTGCAATCCCCTGGGCCACTTGACCTTTCTTGTTCTACCCATTTTTCACTTCTGCTGGGAATCCCTGTAATGGCAATGTACATGATGGAATTCTTGATTGGGCGAAATTTCCTGATCTGATACGCTTACTCTGTAAAAAATTGTAGGGGTTGATGTGCAGTTTCAACAATTACCCACTCTCCTTGAATAATGGGGTGGAAATGTTGTAATGCCCAAACAGTTGTCAATTGTACTTTTTCACATTCATAAAATGTTGTTTCTACTTGAGATAACGCTTTGCTGGCATACACAATGGTCTTGTTATTTAAATCATGCTATTGAATCTAGTCCGTTGACATGCTCACGTCTGTGAAAACTATTTCTATGAAGAAATCCTGGATGGTGCCCTTACCAAACACTCATTTAACTTAGCAACCGCCTCACACTGTTCCTTCCCCCATTTCCAGGGCACCCTGCTTCTGCCATCTAGTTAATGGCTGTGAATTTGTAACTTGTCATTCCTAACAAGCTTTTTCAACGCTTGAAACTTTTGAATGGCATCTAAAACAAGTCATGCGGTAAGGGGTTAACGGTTCCGGTGAAGGTGCCGGCGCTGTCAACCCCGTACCGCCTGATTACGAGGTCCCCCCGTGGGACCCGCTCTGCATGTCTGGTTTTACCAGACGTACAGAGCGGGTCCCGCGAGGGGAAGAGGGAGCAAACAACGGGCCGCTCGTAATGGGCCCATTGTTTGCTCCCTCTCCCATTCCTATTCAGCCCTATAGGGGCTGAAATGGGAATGGGGAAGGTCAGGGCCCGGGTTCCTGAAGGGAGGAATTACCGGGCCCTCCGAATTCGTAATGGCTCGGTAATTCCCCATTCTGGGATTCCTGCCCGGACCGGATTTTGGTGGCAGCCATGCCGCCAATAGCGGCATGGCTACCGCCAAAGTATTTCACTGTCTTAACACAACTGAATGGTGTCAATACTTTGATTTAACTCTAGATTAAACCACACTAATTTCTTGTGTGTATGTGTGTTTATTTCCTATGTCATCACCACTTTGTTTACCCAAATCTGAGTCACTGTGCAGTCCAGGGTGTTCATCTAATGGTGTGGCATTTTTGGTCTGTTCTCCAGTGTCGGGTGTTTGCCTGATTAGTCATTTTCTGGTTCTTTGTAGAATGTCTTTCTGATTTGCGATTTGTTGGTGATCTCTTTGGCTAGCGTACAGCCTCCCAATTGTATCACCAAGCTTCTTCACTTGTGTTTCTAGGCTCTGTGCCTCATTACGACCCAGGCGGTAAGTTACCGCCTGGGCCGTGACTTTACCACCATGGCGTAAACTACGTTTACGCCATGGTGGTTGGCGGATTTACCGCCCCATTCCGAGGTTGGCGGGGGCGGTAAGTCCCCAATCCCCATTTACCCTTCCCCATTCCCATTTTTGCCCCATAGGGCATAATGGGAGTGGGGAAGGCGTTAATTACGCCACCGTAAATTACGGTGGCGTAATTAACTCCATGGTCCCTTAGCGCCATGGATTTTAACACCTGGGTGTTAAAACCTCCATGGCGCTAAGGGACCTCGTACTCAGGCGGTAAGGGTCGGCGCTGTTTACGCTGCCGTTAACCCCTTACCGCCTGAGTCGTAATGAGGCCCTCTGTAATTAATCTTGATCCCTATAATCATCTCTGTGTACTCTGGGCATATACTGATTGGAGTAAAATTGCTCATGCCTGTTTTGGTTACTCTATTACCTTCAGGTTACTGGATTTGGTTAGTATTTCCCTTGAATTCACATGTTATGAGAAGGGGTGATAGTGGAGTTGTTCTCTGTCCACAATGCCTGTGTGCTGTAGTTTGATCATAGGAGCATGAGCTATATGTCACATTGTGTCTTTTATAAGGCTAATAATGTACCCTTTGTTGATTCCGATTTTCAATGAATCTAGCCACATATCTTGGCTCCATCTGATTGCTGTTCCGATATGTAATTGTCGCAGTATTAAATCTACTCTGCACTCTCAGGAGGTGATTGATTTGGGGTGCTATTTGACTCTGCCACACTGTACCAAAATCCTACCTGTGGCTAATTTCCAAGGTACTGGGTACTGCTGTATGTACCCACAGACCCCACTCAAAGGATTTACTACTCACACAACCTCTACCCTCACCCCTTATTTGATGTAACAGATGCCTGCCCCACAGCTGTGTGCCACTCAGATTCACCCCTGCCACTAATCCCGCGTGTGACCATATATCCTTCATTGTACTAAATCCATGGTAAAATAGCCTTCATGAGGCCTAAAGGGGTGTGTGATAAATATGTTAGCTGATTGATTGTAGTAGATAAGAGATTTGGGCCCCAGTACCCCTGCCCCACAGTCTAGGCCAATTGCTGTTAACATAATGTGCATAGATATATGTTGTTAGAAGGACCATGTGGACAGAATGTAAATCTCGTATCCCCAAGGGCGGTAACTACAAAAATTGTATCTCATTTTACCAGGGCCGGGTAACTTAATGCATGTAAAAGTACATCTTTGATTTGGACCAACTTCTACTTGGGACATATGTAGTGATGGCATTTGTAAAACGCACCCGAGATTCATTATGTGTCTCTTCAAACTTATTGCCTTTCCCTCGCCTCCTCTCCCCACTGCAGCGCTGCGCATGGGGCGCACAAGGCCCCACCTTTTCTTTCCCCTTATGACTATGCTGCTAGAGACCCATTTCTCACGTATGTCTCAGTGCAACAAATGTATCCCCTCATCCTTCCACTGCGCCCGCAAAGAGACTTCACCCCCATGCTCCCTGACAGAGATGACCCCCATACCTTTCACCTGACCAGTGATTCAGGACATACGTATATAAAAGCAACATGTGAAATATATGGTTTTCTGCCCACCTGTCGGTATGTAAATAATTGTCTTTTTTATTGTGCACTTTGAAGTAGTGTTTAGATTAGAGAGCTAGTATCAATCACCTTATCCAGAACCATATGACCTTCACCTCATACTGACCAGCCCAGCTGTCACGTGATGTCCGCCTTCCCGCCAAGTAGCCATCCAATTAGCGTGGAAGCGGCCCCTATGAAGATCTACTGGATCTGCGGCTCCACCAATTGAAATGTAACCTTTGTACGATATATGATTTTGTCACTGATGACGTTGTTACCCTTCTTAATGCAATGACAGTGTATTGTTTGGCAGAGCGCTCTCGCAGTAAGCAGAGTTCTCTGAATGGCCTATTTTATCTAGCTAAACTTTACCTCTTAAACTCACCCACACTTGGTCCTAGTCTCATTCCCTACTGGGATGTGTCCATTACTGACTCTCATTGGGGAGTTTGGATTTAACTTTGGGGGACTGCTAACTTTCATTTGGTGACCCCTGGGTGTGATTGCATCCTTCCGTTCCTTCTGACACGAGATGCCCCCGGCCACAGCGGAGACCCAGGGCACGCCCCCTCAAGAGCTGCCCGCCTACAGCAACTGGTACCCCTTAGACATGCGGACGTAATAGGATGAGAGGGTCAACAGATCCTGGCTTTGCAAATACCAACCATACTGTTCACCAAAGCCGGGTGCGGCCATTGAGTGCAAGGCGGTGCCTTGACAGACCGGGTCTAGAGAGTCTCGGATCAAGACGGGCACGTGAGCATCAAGTGCGAGCAACATTAAAAGACAGTAGGGAGGGGGGAGAACTGGTAATACAAGGAATCAGATAGAAGGGCATTTGCGATTGGACAGAGGGGACATAAGTTCACAGAAGATAGGGGGAATTTTTTTGGGTTTCATTCTATTCTTTTTTGCTGCATATGGCCATTAGGACAGCTAAGGGGACTACAAGGTGAAAAGAGGTACGGGAACCTAGCTCTGCAAGGGGGTGGAAGGTGGCACTACATAGTACTCTCGACTAGTACAGGATATAATGAGGAAAATAAGTGGAAAACAGTAGGAGTGTTATTTAAGGAGAAGACTCGGAATAGTATTTAGAACAGTGTCATCTTTTTCTTCTTTCTTTGGTTAGGGAACACTCATAAACAGGAGGGAAGGTCCAGAAGGGACTAAAACAGATTTGTAGATTGAAATGCTGGCATTTATGGTGTTGCCCTTCCCTGTGTCGCCACCATTTTTGGATTGTGCATTTTTTCTTTGACCTGTCACCAGTGTTATATTCCTACCAGATCTAATTTCTGAAACTGCAGGAAACATTATTGTCTCTTTTGCTTTATGCTTTGACTCGTTGGATTTATTTTCAGTGTGAGAAACAATCTCCCAGATTTCAATGGGCTGCTCCAGAATCCAAAGTATACTTTTTTCATTTGTGAATTAATGTGCTAACTGGGCCACTATCAGCTGTTGTAGGTCATAACAGAAGTATTTTAGAAGTCAGTCGAGTTAACATCTCAAACCACAGACAATCGCAATTTGTAAAAATTGCCCTGGTGACTCATCAATAATAATAATTTAGCATTTATATAGAGCTACAAACCCTCAGGTATCTGAGTGCTGCTTATTAATACCCACAGTGTGTGGTGGTGCTAAGGCTGACTTTGGCGCTGAGGGTATTTGAACCTGCATCTTCAGGCTCTGCCTGGATATCAACGCGAGGGCTCTACTCGCTGTGCTATCGGACTTCTCGTTGCCAATCCTGGCTGGCAATGATTAGGCTGCCCTGTTGGCCTCTTGCATGGACTTATAGGGTGAAAAGAACCTTCTTACCTCATGCTGGTAATCCTCCCACAATGAGATGTTCTGTTCATTTAAACTACACAGAAAACCAGAAAGTTTTTTGTCAATAGTCCATTGAAAGAAGTGAACATTTTGATCCGTTTAAGGACTAAAAGATTTGTGCAACCTGCTCGATATGTTCTTCTATGGACAAACCTGCATCCTTTTAAAGGGTTTTACCATTCATTTAAGTGATTTTATGATCTTAAGTGGAACAATAAGTATTGAATTTTGTGTGCTTTCTATCACCTGCTGTTTTCCGTTCCCCTCTCTCCCTGCAGTGATCTCTGCCCTCTTCTTCACTCACACAGCTTGTCTCTCCCTCTCTACATTATCTCTTTCCTCTGATATTGGAACCTGCCCAGTTCTTAGTAAGCGTTACTCTGCTGGCTCGGCTCCCGCCAGACTGTGGTTTGGCACCTTCCATTAATTGACATACTCTGCAGTTCAAAATGCAGTGAATGCAAAATGTATCTTCTTAAATCTGTGTTCTGTAATTTTACTTCCCGCAGCTGTTCATTCAACATTTGCGTTTCATCATGAAAGGTTTCAATTTTGGTTTGTTCTGTTTTCAGTGATTAAAGTAAACCGTTTTGTGACCTGCTCCTTATAGTCTGAAATTAAGTCTAGACTTTTTTTAGACTCTCACTTTCTAAGCACTGCACATCCCGAGACCATTGACTGTTATCCTTATGTAATGGTTCAATTTCTGCAATGGCGACATCCCTACCTACCCAGACCTTGATTCCCCTTTTAAATGATTGGTTTGTTCCGAATGTTCCTCTGCCTGCTTTCTTTTAAGTTCAAATACAGTTTGTAATATTTTTTTTTAATTTTTATTTTTTTTATTGTGTTTAGTTGAACAAGTCAACTTTACAATATATTAATTCTTAATATGCAGTTCCATTTGAACATACAAGAGAAGGGAAAAGAACCAAAAAACAATAACAATTCAAAGCATCTGGATCAAAAGAGAGACAGAAAAATGATATAATTGAGGATAATAACATCACATACAGGAAATATAATAAAAAGTAGGGATTTAAAAAGGCTGGTTTGTTCAGCTCTATTCGTAAGCAGAGTCAGGAATACTTTCAATGGCATATAGGTGAACTGATTTTGTAAGTTCAAGTTCTTTCTCCCATATAGTTCTTTAACTCTGGGATGCTACTCAAAAAGCGAATAGTGCCAATTCTCAGTGATACTAAAAGCCCCGACATAATCATAAGCCATAATGTTTCTTTCGATACATCACTATGTTCTTTCAATGGGGGTTTTAAATATACCAGTCTCTTGTCTCGTAGAGCAGTGCATTCAGTTAGTATATGCTTTAAGGTTTCGACTTCTAAGGTACTCTTACAAAATCTACAGAGAATAGCTTGTGGGGAGATGATTTTCCATTTGATTTGTACCTCTAGTGTTGACCAAAGGTTAAATCTTATTCTCAGGAAATTAGATCTATGATTCCTTGAAGGGGACTTTATCAAATAAGATTCTGTAAAGCTATATTTTTTGTGTGTAAAAACCCTTTTGTCAAAGTCCTTGTATTTCAAACAAGTAAGTCTGTTTCTGGCCCAGTCCCATTGGAACAACGTAGTTTTTACTCGGGTAGGGTTTTGTAACAATAATTCAATTGAAGCATCAGCATGCGAAATTGCATTAATAACCTCTTGTCGCCATTTCTTAAGGAAGGTATTGTCAGAATTAAGAAGATGATGTGCAAGAGTTCCCAATAACGTATTTGAGTTATATGCTACAAGGCATTTACGAAACAGGCTTATTAGTTGCCACAAATAGCGGCTATACAAGGATGTCAAGCCAAGTTCGTTGCGGATGAAGGCAATCGGTATACAATTTGGTAGACATAAACTACGTCTCCAGAACTTTGCCTCGAATTTTTCCCAAACCATTTCTGACACAATCGGTAAAGTTTCTGCACCATATAAAAGGATTGGAATAACTTTTTGTCTAAAGAATGCCAAAACTGGTATGATCGAAAATTTCCCGAATTTTGCTTGAATTATCGTAGATTGCGAAATCATTGTATTCAGCTTAGATTTCCATCTAGTCATTTGTGCTTTACCCATGTCAATAGAGATCGTTATACCCAGGTAAATATATTCATCAACTTTGTCAAGATGTTTATCATTTAGTGACCATTTGTAATCTTTACTTTTTGAAGATCTAGTAGAGTTGCACAACATTACTTTTGTTTTTTCAAGATTGATTTTTAACATGTTATTGTCGACATACTCAGATAGTGCATTCAAAAGATTTTGTAGTCAACCTGGGTTCTTAGATATTAGAATCAGGTCATCTGCATACAGTAGGGCTTGTATTTTCCGTGATTCTAATTTTGGGGCATCAGATTCAATTGCTGCAAAGATTTTGTGCATGTCAGCTATAAAAAAAGTAAATAATGTGGCAGCTAGAGTACACCCTTGGCGTAATCCTCTGTGGGTACTTATCTCATTTGACAGAAGCCCTTCTAAATTCAGCCTTACACAAAGAGTTTTATTGTGCAAGGCATAAATAAGGGCAATAATGAATGCTGGAAAATTATCTCTTGCACGTTTTTTAATAAGAAGTTTTCGCAAAACTGAATCAAATGCAGATCTTAAGTCCACAAACACCATACAAAGTGGTTGTTTCCTGTCCGCATTATGGTTTATAATGGCTGTTAGTGTGGTCAAATTTATTGATGTACGCAGGCCAGGGATAAACCCTGTTTGACATGGGTCTCTTAGGGAAGACACGTTCAACCACTTGTTTAGGTCTCTTAAAATGAAACGTGCAAAAATGTTCCATGTAACATCTAAAAGGGCGATCAGTCTGTAATTTGCTGGATTAGACCTGTCGCCTTTTTTAAATATTGGTATAATTACAGATCTGAGCCATGATGATGGAATAGTGTTAGTGGCAAGAACCTGCGAAAATACATTGTACAGAATTTTTGACCAAAGTAAAGGATGTTGTTTAAGAGTAAAGTTGCTCAGCCCATCTGGGCCAGGAGCTCTTGAATTATTTGATTGATTAATGTAGTATAGAATGTCTTCCTCTAAAACTTGCAGTTGATTTATGTCCAGACTTAGTTTTTGAGCATCATATTCTTCCGTTAGGGTATTCGCATAGAGGGTTGTGAAGTACCTTGTCCAATCTGCTTCGAGAACTCCATTTATTTGAATTGGATATTGTGTAATTTTGTTCGCTATATTCAAAAGAGCCCAGGTTTGAGCAGAGTTTTTAGATCTGATTGTGTTTAACATTGTTTCTCCATTTTGTTGGTAAAGCCAGATTTTATGGCCTTTTACCAATTTCTGTATTTGTTCTTCAAGAATCTGAGACTTTCCTATTTTTGAGGACTTGGTAATTGTAAGGCAATTTTTTTATCTTTGCGTAGTTGTGTCTTACGTTGCTGAATTTGTTCGTTGTAACGGTCTCGTGAATTCATATTTTTTTCTGTTATAACATTAGTGTTTGTCATTAGTGTAGTGCATAGTTGTAATATATGTTTTGTCTTCCCAGTTGGAGCTCCTTTTTATTTCCACAAGATCTTTATGGAAGCTCTCTAATTTTTTGGTATTCCAACGGAATCTGATTTTACTGTTATTAATAGAGAGTTCGCCATTATAGCGCATAGTGTGTGGTCTGCCAATGTTTTTGTTCAATTGGCAGCATGCTCTAAGTATTTCATGATCGCTATACTTGGAGTGGATTACTTCAAATTGGCAGACTAAGTTGAAAGTTACTGGGTCAACATAGATATAATCGATAATAGATGAATTTAGACCTCGTTTCCATGTACTCTGAGCCGGAATATCATTTTTTATTGAACCATTTAACATTAAGAGGTCACAACTCTGCATTATCTCTTCCCATTTTTTACATGAGATATTTTTTTTTGTCTGCTGAAGATGTTATACAGTGGAGGTTCAAATCACCTATAATGATAATGTTTATGATTTCCACAGCTAATTTGATGGTATTTAGAAGTTTTTCTAGCTCCAGAAAGAAGCTCTTATCGGACAAACCCATGGGATTTCGGTATATGTTTAGAAGCGCAATTATATGGCCTTGTATAGTTATTTTCACTAGTTGTAAGAAGGGGTTAGGTTGTGCCCATGGAAAAATTCTAAGCCCTGCTTCTAATTGGACTGCAACCATTAGGCCAGAGATAGGTCTTCCTTTGGTACCCTTCGTAGCAGGTGCTAAGATCATTTCATACCCGTTCCAAACTGGAACAGACGTGAACCATGTTTCTTGCAGTGCTATTATATTGTATGCCATTAAGTGCATATTATCTTCTAACAGGTGGGAATGACCACAATTGTTCCAACTTACAATTACCAAGTCCACATCATTTTCTCTTAAGCTTAGTTATGAGTGGTAATGGCTGATGTTTGATGTGGGGTAACTTGCTTGAGGGAATCGGTCCGTAGCTTCATTTTGGGAACGTTTATTATTTGCATTATACAATTTCAGTTCTCGTGATCTTGTAAATGGAGTGTTTTGAGTATCATGTGTTTTATTTTTACAGTTGTCAGATCAATTGCCAAAATAAAACCATTTGCAAACAAATCCATACGAGCTTGCCACAGTACATTCCGTACCACATTTGAACTTAACCACAGCCTCTCAATAGACAAAGATACATCACTTATAAATTCAACCTGGGCAACATCGTTAGATGTGATATCACTCAAGGCGGGAATGTCCTCAAAAATGGCCAGCACACTCGCTCAACACAAATCATATGTGCCGAATGGTGCATCCCGGCATTTTATTATGAAGCAGTGGTTATCATTTTGATCGAGCATATGCCTAGACATACTGTTGGGAGCGATCACTTCATTTGGGTTTCCTGACTTTTTGCATTCAGAGGTGTACTCCTGAGATTTTTTGTCTACAATTCCTCTTGTTCGTAAAGGGCTTCTATCATACCTAGTTTCAATGTTATTTGATAAGGTATCTTCCATTTTTTTTTTATTAAACTTAAAATAATCATCCATCGCCTGGTATATTTCTGAACTAATATTCACACTAGGATTTTCTTTCTCTCTGTAATTTCTCTCATCTGTAATAGCTGCCTGCTGAGGTAGATTTGTTACCGCTGAGTCCTGCGATGTTACGTCTCGTGCCTGAGATATTTCTTCTTTGTTTTTAGTATCTTCTAAGATATTTAAAGGCAATGTTTTGGGAAGCACGATCTGTTTGGTAACCACAACCACGTCCCGCTGACTTACAGCAGAATTTGCTTCTTTGAATTGTTTATATTCATCTAGCGTTCTGCGTATTTCAGCCTGGATATCTTTCAGAATTTCATTCGAAAAGCTAGACTTGTTTGTACATATTTCTAGGTTGTTTTCATTTCTCAATTGACATAATGGTAAACTATTTGTTCCTTCCGTTGTTTTAGTTGTCAATTGTACGGGTTGGCTCACAGTATCATTCTTTGTGTTAGAGAGAGGGGCATTCGTATCAGCATCAGAGGTACATTTCCCAACCGTTACATTTGATTTTGGTGTGTCTGCTGTCTGTGTCAGTGTATTTGTCTGTTAAGTAATTTCCAAGACAGGGGTTGCAATCATTGCAACTAGGTCATTTAAGGGCTCGTAGGCAGGTGCAGGACAGCTTTTTTGCTTCAAAGTTTTACACTTGTTTTGTAAAGTCCTCCTTACAATAGATTTAGCGCTTTTTGCCAAAGTCAGACGTTGAACAAACTGCTTGACATTTGCAGAGCCAAAACCATGTTGAGTTTTTTGATTTTTGTTTTTTTTAAAAGTATTTGTACCAATGATAAGATTATTCTCATCTTTATCATTTTTCTTTGCGAAATTGTCAAACAGGTTGTAAATTACGCCTGACTTCAGAGCAGGTGGTGGTGGCAAAACAGTATTTAAATTTGGCAATTTACCCTCCTCCTGAATCTTTATATCTTTATCACCAATCTCCTTTATGATTTTATCAAAAGTTCGCAGAGGGCAATTGTTAGGGAATACAAGAGGTTTTGTTGATTTTTGAGTTGTCTTTATAATTTGAATTTTGTGTCTCTCAAAGATCTCATCATTTAGTAAGGAGAGATTTTTGTTCGTAACATCCACAATCTGTTTCCCTTTCATTCTTTTGTCCCATTCACCCATCCATTTAGCAATTTTGTCAATTTTCTTAGATTGATGTGTAACCTTTGTCTCTAATGATTCAAAAGCTTAACTAGGGAGTTAATAGTATTGTTCATTGCATGTAATGTTATTTCGATTAGCTGGTTTTGATTTCCTACTGTTTCAGGTTTTTTGACAGGAGATAAAGTATTATTAGTACCTGTCTACCTTTTCCTTGGCGTCGGATGTACATATGAAATTGGACTCCCAGAAATAGAATCATTCGAGCGATTGAATAGGGTTGGTGACTGATATAAGGTTATTTCATCCTCCTTAGAAAAGGATGATGTTAATGGAGGTAACTTAGTATTAGGTGGAGCAAATGATTCATTAAGTTGGGGATTGCTTATATGAACACTTATCACAGAACTGTTGTTTTCAGCCCCATATTTGTTTTCCCCATTTTGGTCTATCTCATTTGGGGGCGAACAGGGACTTTTTTGGGGATTCCATGCATCTTCTTGAGTTGTAAGGTCCACCGTTGTGGGCATAATATTTCCGTCTACGGGTACAACCAACATTTGCGTGTCAGTGATAGTTATCTCAGGGGTCAATACAGGTAGGGCGTGTTCTGGTACATTCAATGGAATTGTAGATACAGAAACATTTATCACAGAAGCTTTTGTACTTATTATTGCATTTGTTGGAATTTCTACAGTGGAAGTTCCCTTTAAAGGAGAATCAGTAGCAGAACATACAGGATAAAACTCATGAATGTCCGTAGTCGCAGGTTTTTTTCCGGCAAGGTTCGGCGATTGATTGCTGATTTTCCTGTTGAAGAGATGTGCTTGAACATTTACGCCCAAGCGGCATGTCTGACTTTAAAGTATAAATCAGCCCTTTGGCAGACATAGCGTCCAATATGAAATTAGCAGAATATTACAAGAAGGGAAAAAGAAAACGGGGAAAACCAAAATACTCAGTACCAGCTAAGAATAAACTGAACTCTAAGCCGACGTGCCACGCTGCTCAGCTTCTCAGCTTAACAGCGTAACAGCGACTTGAGAAGCGACTTGCTCGAAGCGTGCGCGCAGAAGCGCGCGCTTGACACTTTTATAGGGCTTCTGGGAAAAAGGGGCGGGCAGTGCCTAAAAGACAGTAAGAATAGGTAAATATTTAGTATTTAGTCCTCTTGGGTATGACTTAGGTAAAGTCAAGATGTTCAATGAGTCTTTGTACCGTCCAATTGATCCACACGCCTTTTACATGTCCAAAGATAATCCAAATGGTCTTGAGCAGAGCGGTCACAGCGTAACAGCGACTTGAGAAGCGACTTGTTCGAAGCGCTCGTGCAGAAGCGCGCGCTCGGCACTTTTATAGGGCTTCTGGGAAAAAGGGGCGGGCAGTGCCTAAAAGACAGTAAGAATAGGTAAATATTTAGTATTTAGTCCTCTTGGGTATGACTTAGGTAAAGTCAAGATGTTCAATGAGTCTTTGTACCGTCCAATTGATCCACACGCCTTTTACACATCCAAAGATAATCCAAATGGTCTTGAGCAGAGCGGTCACAGCGTAACAGCGACTTGAGAAGCGACTTGCTCCAATTGTAATAATTCACAATGCTGTGGATTTGCCTGAAATAGCGACAATTCATAAATTGAGTCAATACATCTAGCCTGCAACTATGAAAGCAGTAGCTGCCCTCTGTCTGCTGCACTTTCTAGCTCAATCACCCTATAACATAATTCTGTCAATTCGTTCCAGCACCTCACCATAGTTTGTCCATCACTTTTTCTGATTTCTAGTACTCTGTGCAGGATAAACCAACATTTTGCAACCAATCCGACAATGCGTTCGTTTTGAGACTATTTCCCATCACAATCAAAAAGTCTGGTCAGGCATCTGTGTAATACTGTGCCCTCTTAAAAAAAATTTCATGGGTCTCCTTATCTATCTCGGCAACTTATCACTCTCTCCAGACATTCATAGTGTCTGAAGACCACACTGCTAGGGCAAAGAATTTGGCTTCCGCATACTCGTATACGTTTTCAACATTGATCTCGGACATGTCACCCACTGTCAATGTGAAGCACAACTTAGAAACCACTTAAATCACAGAACTATTGACAAACACGATTCAATGTGTGCCCAGAACAGCATTCTATCGACAAATACAATTTTGCCCCATCTGACTGATGCACTCTGCTAAAATGATTTCCGGCCAATGCACCAAAATTGTCGGGGGAATCCTGACCCTTCCCTTTCACCACTATTTCCTTTACTCCCGTTTCATTCTGTTTCTGAAGTGCCTTCCTGGAGCCGACTCGGACGGCCACTGGTTTTCCTCTGCCTTCTGTTGCATTTCAAGTTGCTCCCTGTGTGTAATACGACCCTGCTAAAGAACTTCGGATTGCCACTTGTCTTTCCTGTTGACCTTTACGCTGCCCGCACGTTGACAGACCCGTAAAGTATACAGATTGCCCTCTGCTTCTTGTTTGGATACATACGCCGTCCGCACATTGCCAGGACTCTGAAAGCTACACGGACCGCCTACTGCTACTCGCTTGGAATCTAACTTTGCCCGCACGTTGCCAGATACGGAAAGAAATACGGAAGCCATATTCTCCCTACTGGCTAAATCAACTCCTTTTGCTGCCACACAGGATATTTGTAATCCTTCCACTAACTGTTTTTTATTGTATTTTACTAGCACCAGAACTATAAACGCTTGCTGCAGGTGCTCTGTTAGGCATCCTCGTGCTGTTGGGCTAGGTTCAGGACTGTAACTGGGATTACTAGGCTTCCTTGTTTCATCAGGGTTAGTTCCTGGAATTTACTCTTCGCCTTGAACTTCCAACCTTGCCAGACGATTGCAGAAACATCAAGGAGAACACTTCATCTTCCTTCATACAGGTATTGTGGTAGAGAGTTCCTTACTTCTGCGTTAGAGCTAATCTGATCTGTCTTGTTTAGACTTTCATATCTTGAGTTATCTCTCTTACACTCCAACACCGGGATCATGGGAACATTCCATCATCGCCCTAAACTGACCAGATCCCTTCTACGTACCCATGAAGGTTGGTCTCTTTTCATTGGAAGCAGGGGGTTCAGTATACACTCTAAAGGTACTGACCTTGTGTGTTTGTACTTTCCACAGCCGCTGAGTCGTGGGAGTGTCTCCTCTTTCGACTGCTAGACCTCTCTGTCTGTCATATCCTAACAGCAGAGAGTTACAGCAGTAGGAAGAATTCTTCAGCTACTGTGCAGGCTCTCTGGACCTTGCCCCACCACTAGAGGTTCACCTTGTGCTGTGGGTAGTAACACTCACTCTACCTTGTATAGACTTTACACTTTTAATTGTCCAATACATGGCTCTTGCAGATGTTTTCTTCTCTTTTAATCTAACATAAATATGTCTCATCAATGGTTTATCCATCTGCCTCCCTTCATGCTTTGCAGCTATTCTATAAAAATAGCATCCTTGATCCCAGGCCAACATTGACTTCTCTTTGCTTTGCATACATATCTGTCCTTCCAGCCCATCTCCTGGCTCTGCAACCCTGATCAGCTTCTGATGTAGTCAAATTGAATATTTACACAAGGGAGTGTCCATTTTCCAATAATGGCCGTCCTATCCACATTATATATTCCTCTATAGCAAGCTTCTATGTATCTTTTCTACCTTGCATTGCTGTGTATTTACACTTACTCGCCAGCAAGTTACTTTGTCTTCTTTTACATTCATGATTACTTTATCGTTTTGTACAGGTTTCTCTTGTCACTTCAGTTACATTATTACTCTTAAGGAATTTCATATTGTTTCAGCATGGCTTCATACATATTCCCCATGTCATAATTCTGCCTTCGTCAGATTTCACTCAGTGCTCCATAATGTGCAATAATGCGTGTTGACATCCTTCCATATGATATCCTTCCACACTTTCAGTATGAGAGTACATTCGGTACGGATGTCTGAGTGTATATCTTCTGTCATACTGTAACAGATTTTATGGCACGGCACACTCCAGCCAGAAACATCTTCTACTGACACTGAAGGTGGTGCGCAATAAAACACGCATTCTTCCTTGAAGAGGCACCCATCCCGTCTCACACCCGCTTTAACAAACACCCCGTGTCGCAATGGACCATGAACCAGGCCGGTGTGTAACAAAGAAATATTTATTTATTTTTAAAATTCAAATGAAAAGTCAGAGCAAAACAAATTTTAGGGCAGAAATCACCAGTGTGGTGACAATACAATTAATTCAACTTTCTGACATCATCTACATAAATCTTAGATAAAAATGGAAATACAATCACTTTTCTTCACAAACATAGATGGCACTTATGTTATGCACTCCCCCTGCAACACACCCCCAAACACCTGCTAACTAAATTCTGTGTGGACGGAAAGCAGTGAAAAGGAGTCAGCAAGAAGAGGGAAAAACGTTTTTTAAGTTTGACCCACCACCCCAGGATAGGAGGTCAAAGAAGAAAATTAAAACTTTAGAAATGAGCAAAATAGCATACTCGGATTTCACTGGTTACCTAGAGATCAGTTTACATTTGCCATAGGATAGATAGAACAGGAATTCATGTGGCTGCGCTAAATAGACAGGGACATTTGCAGGCTACTGAGCAGGGTGCTAAAGCAACATGAACACAGGTGAGCAAACTAATTTAAGTAGCTACCCTAAGCCTGGCACCTTCTACCCAGTGATGCCAGCCACTTCTATGTTATACATTCTGATTAGAGGATCTAGCTGAACCCACCGCACTTATTGTGGGCACCTGCCAGTATGACCACTGTCAGTGCCATTATTTGTACTTGGGGTGCCTGAAGTCCTGCCTCTCCTCAGTGAACCCTGTGCCAGTCATCACCCGCCCAGTACCTGGGCTGCTGATGCCTGGAATGCTCAGCTGGATATGCCAGCAATCAGTCACACTTCCACTGTGTGGGATGTATTTACCCATGCATCCTAGCCCTACCTCAAAACTGTGCAGTACTGACATGAAAACATCATGATGACCAGAGCTTCCCAGAAAATGCACCGGGAAATGCAGGAAGAATAGGCTGCCACCCATTTTTGCCAATGTTATGGGCACAGAAGGACGCTGCCTAAAACCACCATTGGACTACCCGCACAGTAGTCTGAAACCATTGTTTTGACCCATGTGGAATCATTAGACGGGGTAAATATGGGGATTAAGCTGTCGCTGCCCATCATTTTGCCCCAGAACAAAAATAAATAATTGGAGTGGGTAAAGATGGGGATGCGCTGTCGCCGCCCATCATTTCATCCCAGAATCCAGGACAGCTGCGCAGTTGTGCGCACACCAAAATGGTTACCTAACTTGCCACCCACCAGTGTAAAGAAAGGTCTTTGTTGACAAAATCCACTTTTACTGATGTCAAAAAGTTGCTGAAATCGTGACTTATTGGACGACTTTAAAGATTCAACCCTTTTTGTGGGGTTCCACATAACCATCTTACTGTAAGGAGCCCCATCAAAACAATGTTAAGCAAGGATTTACTACCATGTAAGAACCATTCCTGTTTAGAATGCATTAATCCAAGAAAATCCCAAAGTTGCATGCAGTGCCAACAAAATCCTCTAGGCGGCACTAGCGGTCTAAACTCTGACTGGAGAACTGAGTGCAGTTGCTGTACAAAGGGATTTGACTTAGCTGACTTCAAAGGCTGCATTTTAATTAAAAATTAGCCACATGCTGTTCCCAGAGGCCTGAAGCCTGGGAAACCCTATCACCTCAAGAGCTTCACACCAGGAGTTAGAATCTCACATGACCTCTTGATTGATAGAAGGCAGACTGGCTGGGAGCTTCCCAGAGACCACACAAAGGACCCTTTCCTCTGAAAGGAAGATGTTAATTTTGTCTGTTTAATGTCAACAAAGCCCTGCCTGCCCAGAGGACTGACCCACCCAAGTCTTGGAGGCGGACCTCAACACTCTGAGGATTGAATTGGAAGTAAAATATATATTTTACAAAAACACTGATAACTCTTTGTAATCAAATGACAGAAATGTATAAATTTGAGAGCTTTAATTTAAAAAATGTACCTTTAATTCAAGACTAAACTCGAATTTGTGTGATGTTCTGGGGCAAAACCCCATTGTTTATTAATATTACAAACTCCCTGTTTCAGCTAGACAAACGAAAATGCATTGGTATGTGGGTAGATATGTGAGGAACAGTTGTATAAAATTTAATGAAGATCCAATGTTGTGTAGCACATTAAAAAGTGCTAGAAGTGGCCGTTTTTGAATGCAAGCTCCTAGGAAAAGCACATTTGGACAGAGACATGGCTAAATTCAGCCACACCAGGTATATGTAATTTTAAACAAATGTGTACCTGTGCAAATATGTTTTTAGGTCAGATATAGATTGTGTGTAAAGTTGACAGGGGTGGGTTCTCTGTATCATAAACAGACCTCATCATGATGACACTTCATTTCATTCCCCCAATCAAGTAAGAAATGGAAGTTTGACCAATTAGAAGCTGAGAGAGAGGTAGGGTCAGTGATGCTAGAACACACCCACATTCTAAACACATAAAAGCAGACAGTCAGGACACATAGAGACCTTCAAAATCCATCTGCCGCTGGAAGCCCTGCCGGAAAAATCCATACTTACCTCCATCAACCTCCAGAGAGCCAAACTAGAGACTTCAATCTATCCAGAACTAAGAGACCAGACCAGAGAGACCCAGACCAGCAGAGAGAGTGACCCAGATCACTGTGAAGTGCAGAGGCCAGACCAGACCAGACCAGAGCCCAGTCCAAAACCCTGACCAGATCCATGGCGAGGCCCATTTCACTCAAGAATATAGTGTGAGTACATAGCAAACTGTGTAGAACCAAGCTTTTAGTTTAAATTCATCTAATTCAATCTATTTAACCTAAGTAGAACTGCTTGATAGCCCCAAATCTGTCACCTGTCATTCTAGCTGCAAAAAGCTGCACTTGTCTTTTTGAAACTTTAAAATTTCAAATCTGAAAAACGACCTTTATTTAATCGCTCATATCTCCGCAACCGTTTGTGCTAGAGACTTGCAATAACTTTCATCTGAAAGGTTAGAATCGTGGCTTTCCTACGAACCTAGAACCGCATTCCTACCCCTTATAGTTTTACCGCAATCGCGGAACACGCATCCGCGAATTTTACCGCGATTTGCAATTTCTTCACATGTAAAAACGGCTGCTGCTGATTTCCATTTGCCAGAAATTCGTTTAACCTGCTAACTATCCCTGCATCATTGCTAGTGTGAGTCTGGACTAATATTAACTAGATACCACTCACCCTGAACCTCTAATAGGGAATTAAAAGCGTTTCCAGCATGTTTCTCATCCATTGCTAGCACAGATCAAAGAATTTGGGCCTGTGATTTCAAAAACTCCTATCTGTTTTCTGTCGTCTAAAGCTTGCTGGATTGAACTGAATTACAGTTGATTGCATTTCTGAGAACTGTGTGTTTTCCTTCCATTTCCTTGCCTTGCATCAAGGGGGGGGAGGGGATTGCCAGAGGAAAGTGATTACATTGTTGGGTTGAAATCACATTGAGTATTTTCTGTATTGCATTCAGTGAATATTGCATCCACCTGAGCTACATAAAGCATCCTCTACCACAGTATACTTTTGTTCCTATTTCCCAGTGTGCTACCTTATCCATTTCATGTTAACTCATTAGTCATTATAAAGAAGTGTGCTAGTGCCAGATTCTCCGTTGTTAATATTTCCCATATCAGATTAAGTGTGATATTCAATTATTAATTTATTATAAAGTGTGATATCTATATTTTAATTTATCAAATAAACCTTTTAAACTTGCAAAACAGAACTACTTCTTGGCTCAGTGGGGTCAGGGGGATTCCAAGAGAGGGGTGTCATACAAGGGTAGTCATCCAGAACGCATGAACTGGACCTAAAGATATATCAATAAGGGTTTTCATTCAGTATTATAGACTAGGTGTTAATTTGGCTGTAGTGCTGAATTGAATCCTCTTACAAAGTGGGGGCTCGAGCCGAGACGTTGGGTTAGATTTACCAGTTGTGCAGCTTAATACAGTGTGCTAACTGACGGGATACATACATCCGGTCGGATCACCACGCTGCATTACGCTGTGAAGCATTCCTCAAAAGGGACACTCCAAGAAAAGTTCTGTTCTGCAAAAATAAATTACTAACTTCTGTAAGTCAGGACAGAGACCAATCTCTAGAATGACGGCCTTAGTAGACATGAAAATAGCCAGAGAGCACTTCTTACATAAGTTATTTGTGAGAGGTGAGTGGACTCACCAGGACCAAACAGTCTGGTTGCAGGCCATCATGCAACAGGGCACGGAAACAGGGTCAGACTTATGGAGAGATCAGGGTCCATTACATGTGGCCCTGAGTGAACTATATATGGCTCCTAAAGCCAAAGAGGAACACAATAAGATTGCCAGGATAGCAGCATACCTGTACCTATATATGGGAGACATGCAGGATAGATGTGCTGAAAGCCAAAATCTGGCAAATAGGCAACAGATGGTGTTAGAGAAGGTCCAATCTGACCTGGCCTCTTCTGAGCAGATGCTGCAGAGGAGCCAGGAGTCAGAAAATGACAGCAGACTGTACATCACTAAAATAAAGGAGGATATGGATGTGCTGCAAAAGGAAAAGTCAGAACAGGATACCAGATTTCTGGCCTTGCAGAAGGAACACCAAGAAGGTTTGGACTCCCTACTGCAAAGCCAGAAAAAGCTGGAGCAACAACTGGACTTCAACAGGGTATGTGCTGAGCAGGTAGTCACCCTGCAAGGCCACCTAGATAGAGTGAAGGCAGAGAGCAACAAACTAATTCTGAAAGACCTGGATACCCAGGCGGAGTTTGATCAGGAGCGCCAGAATGCTGGTGCCTTCCAAAGGCAAAGGGACGACCTGGCGGCACAAATGCAGGCTCTTAGTCAGGAAAGAGACGCCTTAGGCCAGGAAGTCTGCCATTTAAAAAGAAAAATGGAAGAAAATCACCTGGCCCACCAGGGACTGGGTGACCTCCAAAAAGAAAACCAGAACTTGGTAGAGCACACCAGAAGGGTGGAGGATGCTCTAGCAAGAAAGGAGCAGGCCAATAGGGACATTGCCCAGGAGGTAACCCTCCTGCAGCAAAGACTGGCCCAGTTCTCCAGGACCAACCAGGAAGCACAGAGGCAAAATGAGGCCCTCTGCCAGCACAATGATAGGCTCCAACAGCAGGTAGCGATGCAGGAGAAACTGATAGAGTCGAGTAAGGCCTTAACAGAGGAACTGAAAGCACAAATGCAGGCTCTTGCATTGCAACAGGGAGCAGGGGCGGATAGAGATGAGGTTCGCTGGGAAATGGAAACTCCGGAGCATAACCTCAGGAGCCCTAGTACCAGAGGCCCTCATACCTCTCAGTCCCTGGACTCTGCCACCCCCATGCCCCCTGGCGCACATGAGCACAGGGCCACAGGGGTGGCAGATTACTATCCAGCTAAGAGTATGGGGCTCATAGGCCAGTACCACTCAGGAATGGAGGGGTGGGCATCCGGGCATGGGCACCCAAGTACAGTACAGTTCAATGGGGAACCCCAGGAGAGTAGGCCCATTAAGGGCATCCTGAAAACCTCTGCCCAGTTAGGTCAGTGGAGGGGGTACCCATCAAATCCTGGCAGCAAGGAGGAATCTGAAGACTCCTCTGAACTGCGCAGGACACAGGAGACCAGGTCCCCACATTCTGCCAGCCATTCCCAGGCTCGCAGAATCCGGGAAAACCTGGAAGAACAGACGGGAACCTCTGGGAGCAGTGCCTCTGAGTCCGACGAAGAATGGACAAGGGTTACCCGAACCAAAAAGGCCAATAAGGCAAAAAGGGCCTTGCGTAAGGACCCCTTAAAGCAGATTAAGGCGATCAGGAGCGTCATCACGCCTTACCATAAGAACGCTAAGTATTCTGTTTGGGAGCACTTAGAGTTGTTTGAACAAATGATGGAGACTTTCCATTTGAAGGACAGCCAAAGCTGCATTCAATATGTAAAATGGACATTCTCCCCAGAATACTCCGGTTTCTTTGCGGGGCTGGAGGACCAGAATCATTTAAGATGGTCCACCTATAAGGCGGCCATCCTGAAACATTTTTCTGTTCACAGAAATCCTCAAGAGGCTCGCAAGGCAGCCTACAATTTGCAATGTGGGGAGGATCAGGCCCCACAAGAATTTGTGCAGGAGTTAAAGCGGGCTTTTGCACAGACCACAAGAAGGGTGCGCACGGATAGCCGTGAATTCATCAACACGTTTTTCCATGCCTTGCCCAAATATATCATGACCCAGCTCGTGAGGGATTTTCACGAGAAAAGATCTTTAGACTGGGTCATTGAACAGGCTACCCGCATCTATGAGGTGCAGAAGCCCATAGAAAATAAAAGCAACGCCCAGAAAAACCCCAAAGCCAACAGCACCCCTGCTGCTGCCAAGGTGGCAGAGGTAAAGGTCACCCCCGTTTTGGATTTGGAGATGGGGGGGCCTAAAAACCTACCTGCACCTAATAATGCTAGGCCCAGAAGGTCCTCGGGCCAGTCACAGACAGGGAGCCAGGGAGGCAGCCCCACAAATGGGGTCCCTCGCTCTCCTGACTATGTAAGTCCTCGCTACAAAGGTAACAGACCCATCCTGGGTTATGTGTGGACTCCTCCAGCCCAAGGGGGGGGATCCAGCCAAGCACCTAACCCAGGGAACTTCCCTCCAAACTTCCCACCGGAGGGCAGAAATTTACCAAACCCTGGGCAGAACTTTTTCCCCAGATATCCTCCCGACTTTCAGCCCCAAAACCATCCATCCTTCTTTCCTCAATTCCCTGAGCCCAGACCACTGAATCCGGGAGAGGGGAGGCCAAGGGTGGAGGGGTACCCAAATCTTCCCAACCCGGGGTACTACCAGAGGAGGGACAGCTACCCTTCCCGGGATCAGCCCAGGGGAGAAAACAGGGCCCCGTATCAGCCTGAGCGGGTTTCCCAGTTAGAGCGCCAGGTTCAAAACATGGCGCGGGATATGGGTCATATACTGAGGGCGCAGCAGAACCCTCAGATCAGCATGCCGGCGCAGAACGCACCCAACTCTGGACCTGGTGCTCCAGAACAATGACGGGGGCAGCACCCCGATAACTCACCGGTTCCCAGGGAGGAGGCACAAAGGGAAGGGGGGTGTAAAGCCTTGGAGGAAGCTTCCTTCCTCACTTGTAAACAGCCCCTGGAAACCCAGGAACCGGAAACAAAATCTCTTGCCCCTGAAAGTCTGCCTCCTAAGGAGCAGAGGGGGGGTAGGAGAAACAAAAGACCCAAACAGACTCAGTTTGAGGAGGAGGTACAGATCTTCCAATTTGAGGGAGAGGGATCCTCAGAGGATCCTGGGAAAAGGATCTTCTCCTTCAGAGAGGGGGGAACTCCTCCCAAAGAAAAATGGGTCCCTAGGGATGCAAATCCAGACTGGGGAGATGTGGAGACTGAGCTACCGCCGCCCACCATCTCATCCCAGAACCAACAGCAAGAAAATCCCCTGGTTCAAACCCATCCTGGGGACTGCCTCCAAAAAGGGGGGGGCGGCCCAGAAACAGAGCCAGGGGAACCCACAATGGCTCTGATCTCCAGTTGCAAAATTTTTCTTTCAGATTCCCAAGACTCTCCACAGAATTCTGCCCAAATCTCTTCGCTAGCGATGTCCAAAACCAGAAAATTAGCCCACCAGTTGTCCAAAAATGTACATTATCTGTGCCCCCTTGAGGAGAAGGAGGGAAGATATTATGCACCGGTACAAGTACAGGGGCAGGGTACAATCTCGGCACTGGTGGACACTGGATCTCAAGCTACCCTTCTGTCCAGAAGGGCCTTTGACGAACTGAATGCAGGAAGGGGAGAGAATTACCAAATTCCTCTCACCTCTCTTCCTGGACAACTACAGAACTTTGACGGGAAGGAAATTCCCGTTGAGGGGACTGCAGACTTGGACATTAAAATTGGGCGACATAAGTTGAAACACCCGGTCATAGTGGTGACCCCAGAGGGCACCCCTTGTTTACTAGGGAATGACCTCCTGAGAAGGTTGTCACCCCTAATAGACTGCGTAAACAAGGTCCTCTGGACTCAGACTAGCCGACCCATAAAATTAAAACAGAGTGTCAACCATGTTAGTTTAAACGGCACATGCCACATGGTTGAACAAAAATCTGACCAAGTAGAATTTCACTTCCAGAACAACCAAATTCCAGACGTGACAGTAATAGCAGTAGGACAACAGACTGGTGATGGGGGGTCCTCTCTATTTCTGAAAATCAACCTTCCTTCCAGTCTAAAGTGGTATTCCACGCTGGAAGGAAACACTCTGAAATTCTATACCAATCCACAATCTGAAGCTCCCACTCCTATAGTCCAGAAAGATGTGAAATCAGCTCAAAGCCTGGCTGATATTCAGCAAATTGGAGAGCAGTTGTTCATCCCTGTTCAGTTAAATGATGGGAAGGACTCTGTTCTCGCTCGAGTGTGTGTGAACAACGGTAAGAGCTTCATCGGCGAAGCCATGTTCCGCCAACTCCCAAAAGATCCAGCCATTCCCACCTTCAAACTGATAGACAAGTGGGAAATGGACATGGAAGCACCTGACTCCAAACATCTCCTGCCAAGCAGGTGTATGCTCAAAATCTCCATTGGCAACAAGAGCATAGTCCACAATTGTTGGGTCGTGCGAGACGTCCCTGCCGCCTTTTACTTAGGCAGTGACATTCTCAATCGCTTTGCCATTAGTTTGGACCTAATAAACTTCAAAGCTTGGTCCCGATTAGCGGATAATCCCATGGGCTTTGATGATCCAGAAAAAGCATTTAGGTCAGCTCAATTGCTACCTTATGCAGTTGAAATTCATGTTAAAGAGGAAGTCACCATCCCAGAAAGGACCCGACAATTCTCCCTGGAAGTGAAAGTTAAAAGGGGACAAGAGTTGAAAAACCCTGATGCTTACATACATCTAAATGCTTCTCTCCAACAGCAAGGGTTAGGGGTAAACCCAACTCCATTAGTCAACATAGAACATGACACCATTCCAATAGAGGTGGATAACAGCGACTTAAAGAGTATTACTCTAGCCGCAGGCACCATTATTGGAATGGCGGTTGATGACCGACATTTTTCCATCGACTTAGTAAATGAACTGTTAGGACTAATCCCCAAGGACTGTTTTGACAGTGACAGTGAGGACAATACAACACCAGACAGGATTTTCACCCGGCATGGGGGGAACTTCCTGGTGTACACTTCCTGCCCCTATGGTAAGGAAGATGTGACTTGTGACTTCAGGAGGGATGAGGTGATTTTCCAGGTCCATGAGGGCTGCCTTTCCCACCTGAAGCCTCCAGTCCAAATCAGCACTCTGACCAGGGACTTCTCCACCCAGCTGGAGGAGGCCGCTGAAATAGCCAAACCAGAAGTCTTTCCAGGCTTCAGGCAGATGGTGGAAGAGAGAGTCAACCTAGCTGATGCCTGTGTGACTCTGGAACAAAAGCAAAAGTTGAAACAAGTTTTCTTGGATTTCCAAGATCTCTTTGCGGTAGACTCATATGACTGTGGTCGCACTGACATCCACACAACAACAATCCCCACGGACCCTGGCATGACTCCTGTGTTTGTGAAGCAATATCGCTTGCCTCTCGCATCAATGGAGTCCCTTACTGAAATAATTAAGAACCTTGAGTCCCGGGGAATAATTCGTCCAGTCCACAGCACCTTCAATAATCCGGTGCTGGGAATATTGAAGCCAAACGGCCAGTGGAGACTCTGCGCCGACCTCAGGGAGCTCAACAAACGGGTCCATACTTCCCGATGGCCTCTGCCCTACATTGACCAAGGGCTGGCCCAGATCCAGGGGTCACAGGTATTCACTGCAATAGACCTGACCAATGGATACTGGACTGTGCCTGTCAGTAGGGAGGACCAATACAAACTGGCTTTTACCTTTGGGGGCCAGCAGTATACATGGACACGGACTCCCTTCGGATACCTCAACTCCGGCAATGAATTCAACATTTTTCTACACAAGGCCATGCCCGACTTGGGTGCAAGGGGTAACCTGGCTTATGTAGATGATGTCCTCATCAAAAGTTCATCTGTGGAGGAACACATAGCGGAGATCCGTTATGTTCTGACGCAGTTGAGGGCCGCCGGAGCAAAACTTTCCTTTCAGAAAGCACAGTGGTGTAGAACCCGTGTTAATTTCTTGGGGCATGAGATTACTCCTCAGGGCCTCTGTCCCCAGGAAAAGAAAGTGGAAGCACTTCAGAAACTGAAAGACCCCACAACTCTGCGAGAACTAAGGAGCCTCCTTGGACTGACTAATTACAGCAGAAAGTTCATTGAGGGATACGCAGAGATCACCAGACCCCTGATTCATCTCCTGAAGGGGGGGGTCAAGTGGGAATGGGGTCCAGAACAAGCCGAGGCAGTAAAACAACTCAAAAGAAGCCTCTCACAAGCGCCGTGCCTAGCTTACCCTGTCAGAAACAAGGAGTTCTTCCTGGAGACAGGGTTCTCTAATACGTGCTTGACGGCAGTATTATACCAAAAGCATGACAAGGTCAATAAAGTAATCTCCTATGCGAGCAAAACTTTATCCTCTGTGGAGGAAAAATTCAACGATTGTGAGAAGGCACTCCTGGCAACGGTATGGGCATTGAAGAATTACCGCCCGTTTATCCAGGGGGAACACATCATAGTGGAGACTCCACACCAGCCTCTGCAATATCTCCAAAGTGACAGAATCCGGGCCGGAAATGTGAGTAATTCCCGAATTACTTCCTGGATTCTGTCAATGCAAGGCTTTCCTGTGGAGGTCAGATATGGCCAAAACAAGAAGAGTCCCCTCGCGCAAGGTCTGGCTGACTTGCATGATTGTGCCAGAGAAAACTGTCTCGAGGACGAAAGTCTAAAAATCAAGGACAACATGGAGGCATACCTTAATTCCCCACACAAAGTCTTTGAAGAAGACAAGTGTGAGGGAATGCCCACTGTGTATGTGGATGGATGCTCTTACCATGTTGACAACAACGGGGAGAAAGAACTGGTGGCCGGCGTAGGGAATGCATGGGTGAATGAGTCCCCAGAACCCTCCGCTGGATACAAAATTGGTCCCCGAAGTAGTCAGGTGGCAGAATTGATGGCTGTGCATCAGGCCATCCGCTCTGCTGTCCAGCATCACCTCCACGAACTGGTCATAATCACAGATTCGGATTATGTACGGAACGGGTTCGTGGAGCACCTGGTTAATTGGAAGACCAGAGGCATGGTATGTGCTAACAACAAACCCTTGAAACATGGGAAGTTGATCCAAAACATTGATGATCTGGTCACCTCGAATGAGATGACCATCTATTGGAAAAAGATCAAGGGTCATTCCAAAGTAGAGGGACCAGACAAAACTGGAAATGACTTAGCTGATCAGCTGGCCAAAACCGGGGCCATCCAAGGGGATCTAATTGAGATTGAGTCCCTGTTGGGGGAAATCCAGGTCACTGCTATCACTAGGTCCCAGACAAATGCTCACAACAACCTTTCAATTGCACAATGGAGTAAGGAGACCCCTGATGCTGATTTGATTACCGCTCAGAAGGGGGATCCAGTTATTGGTAAATTTTACCAGCACCTTGAGGACCCTGAGAACTTTCCCCTGACGGATACCGATTACATTGGGAAAGAGGACCTAAGAGTGTTGATGAAATGTCCAAAAATGTTCCGAATCCAAGACGGTTTGCTGGTAAGGAAATCCAAAGCTGGCCACGATCAGTGGGTGGTTCCTACCTCATTCCGAAGCCTGATGTTAAGTCACGCCCATGATGCGGCCACCGCCGGTCATAGGGGGTTTCACACAACATTGGAAATCTTAAGAGAGGTTGCATACTGGCCACACATGGGGCAGGACCTCGACCAGCACCTGAAGGGTTGCCTTGTGTGTGCACAATTTCAGCCATCATCCCTCACACACCGTGCGCCTCTCCAAAAGAGGGGGATGACACTGCCATGGTCAGATTTACAAATCGACTTTGTAGGCCCTGTGATTCGCTCGGCTAGGGGGAATAAGTACATGTTGACTGTGACATGCTTGTTTACCAAGTGGGTGGAATGTCTCCCAGCCCCAAACTGCAAGGCAGAAACTGCAGCTGCCTTGATGATTAACCACATCTTTTCCCGTTTTGGTCTACCTCAAAGGATTGAGTCAGACAGAGGTAGCCACTTCACCAGTGAAGTAATGACAAAGATGTGGGAGATACTGGGAGTCAAGAGAAAGCTGCATATTGCTTATAGACCAGCTTCTTCTGGGGCAGTAGAGAGATATAACCGGACAATTGTGAGCATATTAAAGAAGTTTGTGGCAGATTCTGGGCCAAGTTGGGATATCCGATTACCTCTGGTCCTAATGGCCATCAGATCTACCCCTTCATCTGCAACCAAAATGTCACCATTTGAGTTGATGACTGGGCGCAAGATGGTGCTTCCGCAGCATTTGCTCTACAGGACCCAAGAGCAGACACTGATAAATGCCTCCACTACTTATGAGTATGTAGAGAATTTAAGGAAACACCTCCAACATGCTTTTGCTTATGCTCAGCGGAATCTAGAAAGATCGACTGATAGCATGAAGACCCATTATGACCTGAAAACTTCCAGGAAGGAATATCAGGTGGGAGACCGGGTCTATCTATACAACTTCCAAAGGAACCAGGCCAAGCAGCGCAAATTTTTGCCTACATGGAAGGGACCCTTTGAGATCGTCGATAAGATCTCCCCTGTGGCCTACAAGATCCGCATCCCCAAAGGTGGTTCGGCAGAGGGGGAAGACAAGTGGGTCCACATAAACCAGTTGAAGTGTTGCCATCCCAGGCACACTCTGCAACAACTGGAGGAATCCTCTGGAATCCTAGCGGGTACTGTATCAGACTAATTCAGTTCCAATCATAAAACATACCACATCTAGTCTCTAAAATATTGTGATTTGCATGAAACTGTCTCTTAGTTATACTGTTTTCTTTATCAAAATAAGAATGTAATGTTTTGTCATGATGAAATGCATATGCTGTCCCACCATCTCAACAGTGGTGGAAAAACGTCTATGAGTAGGTATTGCCGCTCTTCCTTTGTCGTCCTAGGAGAAAAAAAACCTTGAGACGGGCCAAGGAGGACGATCCGGAGACCGGGAGCTGAGACGCAACGGGCTCGGGGTACCGCCCAATATTCCCATCAGGACCGGCGAGGAGAACCGATCGATCAGTACCGGATGGAGGAAAAGATGCTGAACTATGCCATCTATTGGAAGAAGATGAGGAAACATCCCAGATCTTGCGAGTCCCATTCGTGAAATAGGATGGCCATCGCAAGAGGGGGGCTTGTGGGATGTATTTACCCATGCATCCTAGCCCTACCTCAAAACTGTGCAGTACTGACATGAAAACATCATGATGACCAGAGCTTCCCAGAAAATGCACCGGGAAATGCAGGAAGAATAGGCTGCCACCCATTTTTGCCAATGTTATGGGCACAGAAGGACGCTGCCTAAAACCACCATTGGACTACCCGCACAGTAGTCTGAAACCATTGTTTTGACCCATGTGGAATCATTAGACGGGGTAAATATGGGGATTAAGCTGTCGCTGCCCATCATTTTGCCCCAGAACAAAAATAAATAATTGGAGTGGGTAAAGATGGGGATGCGCTGTCGCCGCCCATCATTTCATCCCAGAATCCAGGACAGCTGCGCAGTTGTGCGCACACCAAAATGGTTACCTAACTTGCCACCCACCAGTGTAAAGAAAGGTCTTTGTTGACAAAATCCACTTTTACTGATGTCAAAAAGTTGCTGAAATCGTGACTTATTGGACGACTTTAAAGATTCAACCCTTTTTGTGGGGTTCCACATAACCATCTTACTGTAAGGAGCCCCATCAAAACAATGTTAAGCAAGGATTTACTACCATGTAAGAACCATTCCTGTTTAGAATGCATTAATCCAAGAAAATCCCAAAGTTGCATGCAGTGCCAACAAAATCCTCTAGGCGGCACTAGCGGTCTAAACTCTGACTGGAGAACTGAGTGCAGTTGCTGTACAAAGGGATTTGACTTAGCTGACTTCAAAGGCTGCATTTTAATTAAAAATTAGCCACATGCTGTTCCCAGAGGCCTGAAGCCTGGGAAACCCTATCACCTCAAGAGCTTCACACCAGGAGTTAGAATCTCACATGACCTCTTGATTGATAGAAGGCAGACTGGCTGGGAGCTTCCCAGAGACCACACAAAGGACCCTTTCCTCTGAAAGGAAGATGTTAATTTTGTCTGTTTAATGTCAACAAAGCCCTGCCTGCCCAGAGGACTGACCCACCCAAGTCTTGGAGGCGGACCTCAACACTCTGAGGATTGAATTGGAAGTAAAATATATATTTTACAAAAACACTGATAACTCTTTGTAATCAAATGACAGAAATGTATAAATTTGAGAGCTTTAATTTAAAAAATGTACCTTTAATTCAAGACTAAACTCGAATTTGTGTGATGTTCTGGGGCAAAACCCCATTGTTTATTAATATTACAAACTCCCTGTTTCAGCTAGACAAACGAAAATGCATTGGTATGTGGGTAGATATGTGAGGAACAGTTGTATAAAATTTAATGAAGATCCAATGTTGTGTAGCACATTAAAAAGTGCTAGAAGTGGCCGTTTTTGAATGCAAGCTCCTAGGAAAAGCACATTTGGACAGAGACATGGCTAAATTCAGCCACACCAGGTATATGTAATTTTAAACAAATGTGTACCTGTGCAAATATGTTTTTAGGTCAGATATAGATTGTGTGTAAAGTTGACAGGGGTGGGTTCTCTGTATCATAAACAGACCTCATCATGATGACACTTCATTTCATTCCCCCAATCAAGTAAGAAATGGAAGTTTGACCAATTAGAAGCTGAGAGAGAGGTAGGGTCAGTGATGCTAGAACACACCCACATTCTAAACACATAAAAGCAGACAGTCAGGACACATAGAGACCTTCAAAATCCATCTGCCGCTGGAAGCCCTGCCGGAAAAATCCATACTTACCTCCATCAACCTCCAGAGAGCCAAACTAGAGACTTCAATCTATCCAGAACTAAGAGACCAGACCAGAGAGACCCAGACCAGCAGAGAGAGTGACCCAGATCACTGTGAAGTGCAGAGGCCAGACCAGACCAGACCAGAGCCCAGTCCAAAACCCTGACCAGATCCATGGCGAGGCCCATTTCACTCAAGAATATAGTGTGAGTACATAGCAAACTGTGTAGAACCAAGCTTTTAGTTTAAATTCATCTAATTCAATCTATTTAACCTAAGTAGAACTGCTTGATAGCCCCAAATCTGTCACCTGTCATTCTAGCTGCAAAAAGCTGCACTTGTCTTTTTGAAACTTTAAAATTTCAAATCTGAAAAACGACCTTTATTTAATCGCTCATATCTCCGCAACCGTTTGTGCTAGAGACTTGCAATAACTTTCATCTGAAAGGTTAGAATCGTGGCTTTCCTACGAACCTAGAACCGCATTCCTACCCCTTATAGTTTTACCGCAATCGCGGAACACGCATCCGCGAATTTTACCGCGATTTGCAATTTCTTCACATGTAAAAACGGCTGCTGCTGATTTCCATTTGCCAGAAATTCGTTTAACCTGCTAACTATCCCTGCATCATTGCTAGTGTGAGCCTGGACTAATATTAACTAGATACCACTCACCCTGAACCTCTAATAGGGAATTAAAAGCGTTTCCAGCATGTTTCTCATCCATTGCTAGCACAGATCAAAGAATTTGGGCCTGTGATTTCAAAAACTCCTATCTGTTTTCTGTCGTCTAAAGCTTGCTGGATTGAACTGAATTACAGTTGATTGCATTTCTGAGAACTGTGTGTTTTCCTTCCATTTCCTTGCCTTGCATCAAGGGGGGGGAGGGGATTGCCAGAGGAAAGTGATTACATTGTTGGGTTGAAATCACATTGAGTATTTTCTGTATTGCATTCAGTGAATATTGCATCCACCTGAGCTACATAAAGCATCCTCTACCACAGTATACTTTTGTTCCTATTTCCCAGTGTGCTACCTTATCCATTTCATGTTAACTCATTAGTCATTATAAAGAAGTGTGCTAGTGCCAGATTCTCCGTTGTTAATATTTCCCATATCAGATTAAGTGTGATATTCAATTATTAATTTATTATAAAGTGTGATATCTATATTTTAATTTATCAAATAAACCTTTTAAACTTGCAAAACAGAACTACTTCTTGGCTCAGTGGGGTCAGGGGGATTCCAAGAGAGGGGTGTCATACAAGGGTAGTCATCCAGAACGCATGAACTGGACCTAAAGATATATCAATAAGGGTTTTCATTCAGTATTATAGACTAGGTGTTAATTTGGCTGTAGTGCTGAATTGAATCCTCTTACAACTGGTAAATGACCTTCATAAATGTCTATTTAGTTTATCGCATCACTACATAGACGAAATCTGTCACTAACTCACTTACACAAAGGAGCTCCGCTATTGCTGATACTGAGTGGAAGTGGCGTGCATACCTTGTGTGGGCAGACAGCATAACGCATAGGCCTGACGTTGTGCCTTGCAGCTGTTTTGGACTGCATCACCTATCCTGCATTGGCACTACCTACCACGCATGGGAGACGAAGACAAACGCATGATAGAGCCACAGTCTGCAGACCCCTGGCAGAAAGGAATTGCATAATTTGGTATTTGTTCAGTCAGTTTAATTAGTCTAGTGTTTATATCTATTGCATTCAGACCATAACACTTAATCCTTCTCTTGATGCACAGACATAGTTTGTCAGGGTTGTGCTAACTAAGTGGTGATCAGTCACTCTTCATGTTGACAAAGTGTACACAAGGCCTAAGCCAGATATTTTCATGTGTGATGAGCTGGTGTTCTAGCTCAGTCCATGATCAATGCGCCTAGACATCCTTCCTCAAAGCTCTCACCACCTTGATGAGGTGCACTCGCTAACAGCACACATGATGTTTCCCCTCTCTGGCATGACTGTCTGCTAGGGATCACAACGAAGATGGGGTCCCTTGACAGTGCCAAGTATTAGTGACAGAGGCGTTTCTGGGGGGAGGGTATTTTGGTTGTAGCCCCAGATGGAGACTCAGGAGCTACAAGCAAAAGGCTAGCTAGCCCCGAGTCCTGGCATTCGTATAGCCCTGGATCTTTTCCAGACCTAGCAACCCCTGATTAGTGAAATAACACACAATGCATGTTCTACCACAAAGAGCTAGATATGTCAATGGCAATGTGTATGCCATGTGGTTTGCATCTGTGTGCTAAGTGGAGGTATTTCACATTTGCTTTCAGATTCTTATGTATTAGCTTCCCCAAGACACTGGCCATTCTCCCACCACAGGATGTTTGCAGATACAAGGCTTACACGGGTCAACGGAAGAAAAGGCAATGCTGTAGATGACCAGGTCCCGAGGTGGATGGTGGCAGGTTGGTGGTTCACCCTGTTTCCTGAAACGTTTCTTGAGCAATGGTTCCAAGTTTTCAAGGATTTTGTTGCTACTAGAAGTCTTCTTCAGGGCCATGGAACTAGGCCTGGCAAATATTTACATTCTTTTGATTAAAGGGGCTGAAGTAATAACAGCTACCACGCACTATATTACACTGTAGCTAGTAACCTTGATGGGGTTACTAGTTAAATGGATGGCTGGGGTAAGTTATAGGCCTGAGAACAATTAGCCCAGGTATTACCAGATCCCGTAAAGCCACCAGACTTGGTGAGATTTATTGCTATCAGCATCCCAGAATGGGATGCTATTTCCTTTTAAATTGACAAATAGTACTGTTCCCATTTCACAACTTAAAAACTATAAAGCAAGATGGCTTCCATGGACAAGGAAGTAGTGAACTACACGTAGTCCTTTCTCCCATTCAATGTTGGCCATTGCTTCAGCTGGGGGAAGTGCTGGGAACACAGGGTGTTCAGGTGCCAGCAAATGTCCAGGCAGCTTCAGGTAAATGGAGTGGGAGGGAGTAAGTAGTGGGCAGGCGAGGTGGAAATTGGCCCAGTTACAGGCATGAGTGCAGTAAGGGCCTTAACATTAGCACGGTCAGATTTGGTAAAGCACCCCCACCGGGAGGGATGTATTGCTATTAGCATGGCAGCATGTTTTTCCGGGTATCGTTTTTTTTTTAAGTTGGGCAATGTCATGGTTGCCTTTTTCAACTTAAAAAGAAACTACAAACCTACATATAGGGCCCGATTCATGGAATTCTTTGACTTTGAACTGCAGAAAAGTGACTTTGCACTGCTGACACAAACCCTGATTCATAGAGCTGTTCAAAGTATATTTTCGCAGTGCAAAGTCAGTGACAAGTCAGTTTTGCAGTACAAATTTATATACACTTGCACAGCTCCATGAGTCTGGGTTTGAACCATGCAAATAATTCCATGAATGAGGCCCATAGTCTTTTTTCTCTTTCAATGGTGGCCATTGCAAGTGGGGGAAGCACCGGCAACACAGAGTGTTACTGGCGCCGGCTAGGAACCTGCCAGATTCAGTTATGTGGGGTGGGGGAGGGAGGAGTGGGAAGGGGAGCAGGGTCGGACTGGGGTATACAATTGTCTTGGGCACCAACGAAAAAGTGGGCAAAGGGAAGTTTTTTGATAAAATGTGATGGAAATTGTACATTTTAAAGAATATTTCTTCAGCAACACTGGTCAAAACTATTAGCCGCATAGTGAAGTAACTCATCAAACTGGCCCACATTGGCCAAAACATTGCCACACTTTGACCCAAAGAACGGGCCCACACAAGCATTTGGCGTTTTTGGTTCAGCCATCGCCTATTGCCCTATAAGCCAGTTGGAGCCTGAAGGGGAGGTGGAATTTGGAGTGTGGGTGGAGGAGGGAGAAGGCATTGGAGGACTTACCTGCTTTCTTTTGGGAAATATGTTGCCGTCTCACTACCCAGGGGAATCGACATACAGGTTTTACCATGATATAAGTCCCATGTTCCGAGCTCACTGATTGTCTGGAAGGCTGCCTGGCCCACCCAGGGTGCTAATGTATCTAAACACTTTGAGTTCAGCAGATGGAACATTCCCATAGCTCCAACAGTGGTTCACTAAGGTCGAATTGCTCCAAAATGGTCAGGGTACATGCAGTTGGAAGCATAGACATTGGAGAGCACAACACTTTTCTGGAAAACGTGGGTTAGTGTAACAGAATATTTCAGAGCAATTGTTCCACAGCTCTACTGTTAATAGGGGAATGCATGTTCCTACTCACATAGGCATCCAATCAGAATAACCCTGAAGCGGACTGCTGCTTTCTCTATTGAATGGATACGAAGGTTCACCCATGGGCAAGTGTCACCTTCCCACTGGAATTCTATGATGCCAACTTGCAACCTAGAAAACTGTCCGCTGAAATATCATGTAGAAATTATAGTGAAGGTAACTACCAAATGGGAACTAAGTTGACACCTGCATGTCAAAGTACTCATATAATCCCTACCAAGCTTGCTCAAACACTTAGGTTGTAATGATGTGCCATTGTGTTAAGGGAATTCACTAAGTGCATTGGCAAGAAGAGCCGAAAGCTGACTGCTTTGAATAAAAAAAGGGCTGGGGTCATGTCTGCACTCAGAAAATCATAGCCAGGCCATCTAATCAAATCCAGAGTGTGTGTGAACCATTTCATCACATAATTTGAATCACTTAATGTGACGAATTGGTTTCTGCTCCTCTGGAGCATATTAATGAGTAGGGGTAAAATGGCCCACACAACCCTCATACTTCTACAAAGCAAAACCCAACGAAATCATAAATGTAAAACAGGCAGAGTTAAGATGTATACCTCCTTAGCCTTTGTGGTAATGTGGGCTGTCAAGGGTTTTCTTTTACAAGGGGTGTGAAGGTGAACTAATAGTGACCCAAAGAACACTGCATCACAGTCTAAAACAAAGGGAATGTTCAATCTAGGTTCTATAAATATATGTATACTTTAATCAAACACAAGATCTGCTATAAAACAAAAATAAAACATTGTACAAAAACCAACCCTGAAGGGAGAAGAGAGAAGAAGTGACAAGCTAAGGAAAGTAGCACCATGAGCATAGCTCCTGGCATGGCAGGTAAGATCCTAGCCACAAAAGGATATGGTGTTGTTGAAAACAGGAAACACATTTGAAAATATGCTTTCGCATTCAAAGAGACAGTTGATTTTTACTTAATCCATTTATTATTTGTTTTGTTGATTTGTTCATTTAATGTTAATATAATTAATTTAATAAAATGCATAAATACAGATCATACCATCAATTTAGCCAAGAGCACATTAATGAGCCACTTTATGAGTTGGGCGGTATCCCGGTGGTAAATCTGGCGGAATACCACCCAAACAAATTACCATTACCACCACTTGGTTCGGCAGAATTTCTGCCAGATTACAAGTGGCGGTGCCGGTGTAATTCCCCTTTTAATTTGAGTCCATTGGGCTTTTTTTGGTGGAATTACCGTGGCAAAATTTCCGTTGTGGTAATTCCACAGATTCTGCTGATTTTTTGGCAGTGAGTTGGAGGATTTACCTAGAGGGTTTTCTTGGCGGCAAATCCTCCACTCCATATCCAAACTCTGATACCGCCAACTTTACCACTTATCGCCATACTCGTAATGAGACCTATTGCTCAGTAATATAATAAAGTGTCAGTGCATAGCCCTCAAACATTACTGTCATAAACACACTCACTGCTCTCAAACAACATAATTGCAAGAAATAACCTTAACAAAGAAAGATTGCTATAAATTCATACCGATTTTGTAATTTGGATCTCAAAAGGGACCTGGTATGACACAACCTAACATAAATTCCACACCTATTAATTCACATAAAACCTGCACAATTCAAAATTGCCTCCGGTCAGGTTGGGAATACTACCCAAAAGCCAAAGGACTTAGGACTTGGTGAAAACATGAGCAATCATGACCTCAATGGTCTCTAGGACCATAATGGACCAAGTGGGCAGTTCAGAGTCAATAGTACCTGGATTCAGTTCTTGGTGGTCTGACAGTATCAGACCCGGCATTGAACGATGATGAGAGTGGATCAAGATCAGTTCTGGCATGTTGGATTGTGTGGGCCCATGCAGCAAGCTGGCATCGAGTAGGGGTGAATGTGGTTACTCTGTGTGGTTGAAGGAGTTCACTCAATGCTGCAGGTTGGGGCAATTCCAGGATCGCTTTGCATTTGGGCCTGTCCAATTCAGGCTTTAGCCACCGAGAGCGGTCAATGAGTGATGCTTTAGGGGTTTAAGTTGGTGGGCAGCAGTCATTCAAGTTTCCATCTTGGGGGCATCAATGTGCAGGTTGGTGAGATGACTCTTCAATGGCTAGCCGGGTTGAGTCATGGTTGTAACCCTTAGTCTTAGTCAGCCTGTGACTCATCAGTGATTTGGATTGGATGCCCAGCATTGGGACAGTCGATTCGGGCCTAGCAAGTGAGGCACTTAGCCAGGGCACGATGCAGCATCAAGCTGGTTTGAAGTGCAAGCAAAAGCTTGGATTGATGGAGGAGCACAGGAGCCAGTGCCTCCACCTTCCCTCTTGTTCAAGGTAAAGAGAATACAGAGTGACTGGTTCGGTGCAGTAAACAGGGAGCTTTGGCTGGTCTGGCCCTCCAGCAGCTGTGAGGACAACTTAAGGGGCTCGAGGACAGTATGGCTCCATTCAGGGTCTGCTCTCTCAGCTGTAAGAGATTCCAGTGCAGAGTGGTAGGTCTTGGTCCACAGCAAAGGCCACTCCCCGATATGCCCTGGGAGTGGGTGTGGGACATTTGTTCCTTCATCCTTGAACAGCTTTTTCTTCAACTCAAACTGAAGGCTTTGGAAATGACAGCTTTCAGAAAGGAAGTGCAGTAAATTCTTCCAGAATTAATCTGCAGGTCTTGAGAGGATCTGAGAGGATCTGAGAGAATCTGGAGAATCTGGAAAGAAACTGTGGAATGTGCAGGCAACCGCTTCCTTTAAAGGGAAAAGCCTCCAGGTAATTGGACTAAAGTGAACCTGCCTTAGCGGTCCAATCCCAGCTCTTGAGTGGAGTGGACTTTGTCCTACTGATGTTAGACGCATGGTGCTTTGGTCCAGAGGAAGTTGAGGGGACAGGAAAGCGAGAGAAGTCTCCTTCCATTGTCTAGAACATTCCTGTCTATTCTAACCACTCGCTCTTCCCTTCTCGCTAAGAACAATGACCTTAGAGAAGCAGCACCCTGGTGGGAGGCTACTCCTTTTGAATGGATGTGTTCTTTTGATGCCCTGGCCTAGGACAGTTTATTGCTTTGTGGCTTTATCTGGTAATGGATGTTACCTTCCTTCACAAAGAGATCATAAAATAATCCCTGTCCTTCAGGTTCCTGTCTTTCCATTTGGCAGACTCTGCCTGGCTGACTCCAATATTAATTGCTTGTCACAGCAGAGCTGAAAAACAGGAGCTGAAACATGTGCAATATCAATTGTGATGTGGTAGCCATGATCATAAGTAGTGCCATCCACTATGCCTAAATTCAGGCTAAGCTTTATTTTAGAGTGTACCCTGCCACCAGCATGGGTTACTTATGTCCTTTGTAGTTTTGGTACAGGGAGCATATCCTGGCTGTTGCTGTAGCTGTTGAGTGGGCATCTTGTGACCTCTGAACCTCCTATACACCATGAGTAGAGTAGGCACTGCAGATCAGGTACTTTTTCACATGGAGTTGATGAAAATGAGACTCTTGTTCGCAGAGTACCCTTTTGGAGATGGAATTACCTGCATCACTCTATGTATTAATAAACATGAAAAGGCCATGGGTTTGCACCCTTGCCAGATTGCAATTCCTCACACTCAAATGTCCACCAATTTGACCCAACCAATGTAATAACTCTTTGAAGGTTTGTGGTGAGGTTCAATCTGGCACATGTGGTTGGATTTAATTATCAGTCTTGGAGACATAGGTTGCTGATAGCATGAATGTAGGTAGATAGGGAAGTGCTTTTACGTTGAGTTCTAGTTGGGTTGTTGAGGGAGTGGTGGAAAGTTGAAATAGTATTTAGTTGATGAAGTTGAAAAAATCTGAAATACAATAGGTTGGTTGTTTTTTTAAAATCCCATTGTTAGTTGATAGCCAGCAGGAGTAACTGTCTGTAACAGATGAGTTTTTCATCTATTAGTGACCATTACAATACTTGTAGTGGGCATTTGCAATCTCTTCCATCATGTTGATCCAAAAGACAACTTACACCACCACTCTACTCTCTCCACGGTGTGGCGCTGGATGTAGAGCACACTGCACATCACCCTTGCACAAAGGTTAACCATATACAGCATATTGCATTCATATACTAACCGAGTAAACTCTGGAATTATCTGTGATTTACTGCATAAGCCACAATAGGATTATGCTATACCAGCCTGGAGGTTTGGTCTGTGACACTGTAAAAAACACCACATCTGCTAAAGCTGACGTGCGTATAGTGTTCCCTTGAGCACATTGCAAGCTTATCACACAAACAATCAATCACACTGGTAGATACATGGAGTCGAGAGTAGAGCATACAACACACACTGCTGACCCAATTTGCTCACCAACACTTGTTGCTCAATTCACCATCCACGAGAGCATACACAACTATGCACAAGCAAGCTTTTCCCCATCTTTCTCCTTGTCTTACATGTATTCCTCTCGACCATTTGCTTCTGTTACCTCTTTCTCCTTCCATATCCCATTTTCTTTGCGTTTCCTCTGACCCAGGCTTGGGCACCTCAGACATCTACATGACATATTTTATGGACAACTCCTTATTCAGGGAGATCACTTTGATGGTAGTTGTCACAGTATAAATGACTATTAAATTGAAATATATTTTTATTTATGTATGTATTTATTTATTTGGATTTATAAAGTGCACACATGGCCCTGAGGCATCAAGGCACTGTTACAGTACATTCACTTGGATACATATTGATCAGATTCTTGAGAATGGTTGCAAAGGTTCAAAATCATTGATGAGGAAGTGTTCCATGGGCACAGCGGAACATCCTTATCAAACATTCATATGCAGTCTAGTTGAATAGCTTGGTTTTAAGCACATTTCTGAATGCAAGGATGGAGTTTTCACTGTCTGCACTGTCTTGCACTGTCTGCACTACATGAACTATCATGTAGTGCAGAAAGTGCATACTGCATGTTGACATGCTGTGCTGAGTTTAAGCATCAGTAAATGCTGGCAAACATTGAACTAACAGAGCAATGCTACAAGCACCTCCTTGAAGAACTGTAGCAGGTGCTACAGCACCAAGGAGGTGCTTGTAGCACCTGCTACAAGCACCTCCTTGAAGAATTTAATCAATCGTTGCATACAAGGTTACAAAAGTTCAGCAAAACAAAGGGAATGTTATGTTCAGAAACACACATCTTTGTTTTCCCATAAACAGTACTTCTCCCCATATAGAACAACTGACAGAACTTAAACATCTTAATTATCCTCCTCTGTGACATCACAAATTCCCCTACCACTGAGACAACCCAAGACACTGACCGATCACACATAGCATGGGGATTCAAATGTTCAGTCCTTCCCACTATTAATGCTCTGTTAGTTCAATGTTTGCCAGCATTTACTGATGCTCAAACTCAGCACAGCATGTCAACATGCAGTATGCACTTTCTGCACTACATGAAAGTTCATGTAGTGCAGACAGTGCAAGACAGTGCAGACAGTGAAAACTCCATCCTGCATTCACAGTCACTGCTGAAATCTTAATTTTTCTGTATTGACAGGATTGAACAGAGAACTAGAAGGATATACTATGCATGCCATGATACATTAGGTTGATCACTTTACGACCTTTTCCACCATAGGGTAAACAAGTACTATACTGTCTGAGAGACAGGTCATTGAGAATGTGGAAAACATATTATGGCAAACAGCGCAACCTGTGTTGCCTGGGATTATGTTTAACTGAGGTGCTGTTTCATTAGGGGAGAATGTTGATGTGAAGTTAACTACAGGTCTGTCATTGGGCTGTCCCGGGATCTCACTAATAAGACATCAATTGCACTTGAATGATTGAATAGGAGAGCATTTTGGAAGATGAGACACCACTCAAGTTAACTACAGCTGAAACATCCAGTAAAAGTTGAGATCTAGCATGCTCCACTATCTATAGGCATCTTCAAATGGATAATCGACATATCCTTCTTCAAGGAGAACCGTGCGTGTCCGATTCTGACGCAACATGTGTTAATCGTAAATGCCCTGGACAACTGTACACTCCACACAATTAGGAACAACGCTGGCAAACATTGTTTGCCGAATCATTCGTGGAAAGTGGGGTACTATGTGGGTTAAGGACTCTGTCAGGGACCGATTTAGGCGCACAGCGTATTCCTGGATTAATACATCCATAAGCAGCCGTGGCGCAGAGTGGCGCAGCGACCCTGCAGCAGCGCCAGTTACGCCCCCAACCCCGCTCCGTGCGGCAAAAACATTGCACAAATCCAGTACATGGCGCAAAGGCCAGTGGACCAGCATACAGACCCCCAACCACGAAAACGCGTGTAAAACTCCCTGCGCACGGCCCAGAATACACGCAATTTGGCATTGTGGCCCATCCCAGGTGTGCGGTTTCCCCCCTCCCAATGCCCTGCAGGCAGCCCACACCATAGGGGACTACCCTACAACCCTCACCATGCACTGCAGGCAAACCACATGGACCATGCACTTGTGAGCGCTGACTCATGTCCCCCATTGACGGGCACCTGCCAGCAGGCCCCGACTCATGTCTTCCATTGACGGGCACCTGCCAGCAGGCACCGACTCATGTCCGATACCCACCCACTATTGACGGGCCCTGCCAGCAGGCCCCGACTCATGTCCCCCACCCCTCCACCCACCCTCCATTGACGGGCACCTGCCAGCAGGCCCCGACTCAGGTCCCCCAACATTGAGAGGCACCTGCCAGCAGGCCCCGACACATGTCCCCCACCCAAAGATGGTCACCTGCCAGCAGGCCCTTACTCATGTCCCCCACCCACCCACCATTGACGGGCAACCGCCAGCAGGCCCAGACTCATGTCCCCCACCCACCATTGACGGTTGCCTGCCACCAGTCCCCGACTCTTGTCCCCCACCCACCCACCATTGACGGGCACCTGCTAGCAGGCCCCGACTCATGTCCCCCACCCACCCACCATTGACGGGTACCTTCCAGCAGACCCTGACTCATGTCCCCCACCCATCCACCCACCCACCATTGACAGGCACCTGCCAGCAGGCCCCGACTCATGTCCCCCCACCCCACCCACCATTGACGGGCACCTGCCAGCAGGCCCCGACTCATGTCCCCCCACCCAACACGTCATCACGATCCACACTCATGGCCCTTTTGGCCACCCAAATCCCACCCCACGCCACCCCAGTCCAAACACCCAACCAAGCATTCCATCCTCTCCATATTGAAATCCCCATGTCATGATAGATCCCAAATGACAAGTATGCACATCAATACATGTCCGTCAGACTCACACAATGGGGGCACCTGAATGAGAAAACCTACATCGTGACATGCACGAAACCAATGAGAGAATACCACACAAATGAAGTATGAAATAAAAATGAATTATATACAAAATTGAAGGAATGAAAGAAAATCACATAAGAAAAGAATTAATAAACAAAAGCATGGATGTCCAAAATGAATGAAAAAATGTGAATGCTGAACCCAATGAAATCCAAATTAAAATGGCTCCAAAGCGTTCATCCATTAAACCAAATCCAAAGTTTAAAAAATAAGAAAACCGTTGCTCCATGGTTAAAAAAAAATCCATGAAGTCAAATCCAGTCCAGAAGTATATACAATGTAAAAATCCAGGGTCCATGAGTTTAACAATCCAAGGGAAACCTACGTGAAAGCCTACCTAATAAATAACTATATACAAAATGGCAGGGCATAGTTCATGCGCCCCAAAGGAAACAAAAATAGAAAGGAAACTTACACCTACAGAACTATTTACAAAGGCGGCAGGCAAGTCCAACGGCTCACTTGTTGATGTCCTGGGCCAGGGCATCATCGAACTCCTCTTCAACATCCTGGAGGCAGGCCTCTTCCCTGGCCCCGAGGTCTCGCAGGGATAAAGCCATGTCCACCTCCAAATCCCTGCGAATTTCCTCTAGGCACTCAGCCCGCCTCAACGCCCTGCGCATGGAGTTCTCCGCCCTGACCATAGTGAGCTGTGCCTCTTCCGCCCCGCCGCTTGCTACGCATCTATTTGCCGGCCCAAGCGCTGCCACATGGAAGACACTCCCAATCCAGGGTCCTCCTGCCCTCTGGCCGATGCCTGCCCCTGGGATGTTGATGGCCCCAAGCCATCATCTCTCCCACCTTGAGCCTGCTTCTGCCGTGCATGTGCCCTGCCTGTCGATGCTTGCACCTCCTCCTCCTGCTGGGTTCCAGTTGTTGGGGTGGCCACCCCTGCTGGACCTCCGACTCCCAACTGTGGCAGGGATGTGTTCTACACCAGCCAGTTGGGGTGGCCACCCCTGCTGGACCTCCGACTCCCAACTGTGGCAGGTATGTGTCCTCCACCAGCCAGGCCGCTGGGTCAGGGGCAGCTCCACAGGGTGGTCAGGTGATACTTGGCCAGGAAGATGGCACGCAGAACGACTGGTGCATAGGGGGTTCAGTTGAGGAGGGGGTCGGTATATGGTCCAGCACACGGAGGAACCCAGCCCTGGTGACCCGTCCTAGTAGGTCGACGTGGTCAACGAGGCATCCGTAAAAATGTGCATTGTCCACACGGGAACCCTGCAGCTCTTCACGAATGCCACGTTGACACAACGCCACCCCAGCAAGGACAGGCTCAACACGGTCCCGGATTGCCACGTCCGCAGGGAGAGGAAGGCCAGTTGCTGTTCGCGCATCCCCTCCCTGAGAACGGGTCTGGACGAAGGCATCCCTGCTGGTGCAGGATGATGCAGTCACAGGATTGGGGACAGGATTACACACAGGCACCTCCCCGGTCGCCTGTGCTGCCTTCTGTCCCTGCCCCTGGACTGCACCACTAGCACCAGTGGAATCCCCCTCTCCAGGACCCGTATGTGGGCCTTCACCGGCCTCCTCCTCAACGAAACCCCCCAACCACCTTGATGACTCCGTGCCATCTTCCTCCATAGGCCCCTGTGGGTCTCATCTGCCCCTTCTGCTGCCGAGGAGTCCACCTGCGAACTCCGCCTCTTGGACTTACCCTCGGCAGCTGCGGCCACGTGCGTGGCACCAGACTCCCCACTCCCCGAAGAGATAACAACCCGGGAGGGGAGCTGGCCTTTCATCTCCGGCTGGCGGTGGGATCCCTGCCGCTGTGCTCCACAGCACCATCTCTGCCCTCTTCATCAGTTGACGCTGCAGACAGGGTGAGACAGAACACAGGCATCAGGGCACTGTGCAATGGTCTGATACACACATGACAGTTTTACATGAGTGGCAGTCTCAAACTTCACCGATGGCATCACACTCCGCAGCACACATATCATTTTTACCCACACACATGTGCAAATGACAGGAATGATGCAGCAGGCAGCACCATACATACACATACAACAGCATGAGCATACAAAGGTCAGTCTGAAGTCACATGCAACACGGGGAGTGCCGAACACATGCACACACGGGTCCAGACATACATGCATCTGTACATCTGCACCACCTGTCACAGTGAAATCATGGGCAACTATGTCACATCTGCCAATCAGCCTCCTACATGTCGGTGTCACATGCATTCATGGTGTATCACAGTGGCACACATGTCAAATACACACACACGCACATGGTGCACATACATGAAGGTGGAACCAGCATCCATGTGTCACACCACAACCATGCCACAGACAATACACAGAAATGTATACATGTGTGCACCTACACTGCATTTGGCCATCATTCATTTGAACACATACACCACTGATGTGCCTCACACATGACTGGACTCACATGCGGCAGGCTAATGTCCCTGTACATACGCATCCAAACATGGGCCTTTCAAGACATATGTCCAACCTGCACACTCCTGGCACACCTCAACATGCACTACGTCCAATCAGTATGCATAGACACTTACTGCTCGACTCCAGACGGGTCTGCCTCTGAAGGACCTGGAGGTGGAGCACTGGGTGTATGCGTTCCAGGACCCTCATCTGGATGTTGGTAAGGGGAACCTGGCACCCCTCTGCATGCTTTGCCTTCAAGAGGCACCAGGCCTTGCTGAGGGTCCTGGACCTGAAGTCCTCCCAGCATTTCCAGACGTGTTGCATGTCGCGGGCTGCCACCCCCTCCACGTGGATGGCAGCCACAATGTCCTTCAAGATCCTCTTCCGTCCTTCATTGTTGGCGCGTGTACTTCCAAAGAGGGCATCATAATTGTTATATCGTCCCTGAGTGTGTTTGTAATGTTTATCAGTAAAGAAAGGAGATGTGTTGTGATGTGCTTGTCTCTGCATGTGAAAGCTGGTGATGTCATGTGGAGTGTTGCCTTGTGAATGTCGAAATGTTTACCCAAGGATTCCACAACCAGCCAGCGAGAGCTCCCCAGCCTGGGTGATGGGAGCCAGTGTTATGTCCTGTCCACTTATGTATATAACTTCATGTAACTGTGACTTAAGTACTTGTAATAAACATATAAGTAATCCCAAGAAGGCTGGAAGTCACGTTACAACATTGGCGACGAGGGTGGGATTAAAAAGAAGAACATGCGAGCAAGAAACTGAAGAAAGTGGAAGAAGCCTGCTGCTGGGGGTGCAGCAAGAAGTTGGAAAAGAAGGACAACACTGCCCGAAAACACAAGTAAGACCCATCACCCAGGGCACCAAAAGGGAGGAAGGAAGCGCTACATAGGAAGGATAAGCTGCCCATAAGGTGGAGGGAGAGCTGGGTCCTGGGCAATGTTCCCTGTAAGGTGCGCGCATGTGCGGCCGCGCACCTTTTGATTGTGAGCCGCGCATAGTGCTTATTTTGCCGCGCACTTGCTCCAATCATCATTTTGTGATTTTTTTTTTTTTTTTTTTTTTTTTTTAAATAAAATATAATTTAAGGCTAGCCACCAAATGTAAATACGCGGCCGAATGACTTTGGGGTAATTTGTTTATTGGCACTGGCAGGCCTGGCCTGCCCTGCCCACAGTAACAGTGTGTGTGCGGCATGCCGGCGCCGCGGCCCTCCTGGAGCAGCTCGTCCGAGTCATCACAGGCTCACAGTCACAGCAAGCCGCCCGCGGCCAGGAAGTCGAGTCAGACTCATAGGGGGGGAGGGGGCTGGGGCTGTGCTGGGTTGGGCAGGGCAGGAGCCAGGAGGCGCCGGCGGCACTGTCTGCAGACTGCACTCTGCACACAATTGCAAACACTAAAGCAATTGTAACACCTGCCGCCTCCCTCCCAGTCCTGACCCTGGGGGGGCAGCCTACCTGCAGTGCTGATTTGGGGCCCAGTGACACATTTCACACTAGTTGCTTCAACTGTGCAGGAAGTAACAATTGCAAAGTTGAAAGCAACTTCCACTTGTGCCCTCAGAAGGAAGAAACAATACTGCTAGTTTGTATTCCTTGTTCATGATGTATCCTGCTCATTTGATCGTGATGTCCAGTAGGGGAAAGGTTTCCAGCGTCGAAGCGTTCCAGGGATGGAAGATTTCAGTTCCAGCTAAGAGCAATCGTCGTGTTTCCCAGAGCAAACAGACACAAGGTGAATATCATACGTAGGGGGGCGTGCGAGGTGGGGGCTTGGACAATGGGTAGCTGAGAACAAGGTATTTTGTGTGGCTCCATATTTGCACTTCATATGGTGAGGTTGCACGTCCGCTTTATTTGTTGCCCTTGGTGTGCGCGTGATATGCTAGAATCTGCATCAGGGGTGGGACAGTGCCGGCATGTGCTTCACTGCTCGCATGTGTCTGATGGAAAAAAGGAAGCAGTCTCAGACGGGTCGAATGGCGTGTTGAAGGGTTAATGCCCCACGTACATGCAGGAGAGATCACACCGGGGTGGGGGGGGCAATATACTGCAGGACAGTGCGTGCAGTGCTCCAGCACAGGGTTATATAAAAAAAAAAGATACGTAAATGATAATGGGCAACCAGGTTGTATAGGCACTGGTAACATACGACTATCCGCCGAAGTAATGAAGTGAGGCTTTAAATGATGTGCAGCCAAGGCAGATGATTGAGAATCACGTGCTGGTCGCATTTATTATATGTTGGGTTTACACGATCATTAAGTATAATTTGAAGTGGGCAGGAGTGGTCTTCAGAGCTGCTTGCATTGACTAGAATGCAGTCGCGGGCCGGCACCAGTTAATTCAAAGGCTTTGTCTAATCAGTGATGTGTGGTGGGGGGCAGAGCATGGCGCTTACGGGAAGCAGAAGAGAAGTGGGGGTTAACTCGCGGGAAACCCTATATTGTGTTAGGCATGTGGTTAGACCTGTGCACTCACGGGCATGCCAGTTCGAAAACAAGTGCGTTTGTTTGTGCGCTTGTCGGTAAGGGGGGGATCATATATATTGTTCAGGCCAGCATTGTATTAGCTGATGGTTTAGTGCCTCCATTGTAAGAATCGGTGCATGTACTAAGGAGAACTCGGGAGTTGGATGCATTGATGTTTGGGTGTTCCGTAGGAGGTGATAAGCGGAGGTTTTTGGGGGGTCGAGGGTCATGAATACTGGGTATGGTCGATGGCAAACGCAGGTTGCAGCGTTAAGGTTTTCGGGAAATTTAAAGTGGAGGTGGCGAGTTTCACAACACAGTAACTGGAAAGCAACTCGCAGGGGAAAAATGGGGCGGAAGGAGGAGGTAATGGTGGCCGTTGCCCACGTGGCAAGACTCTGTTTAAAAAAAATAATAATAAGTAGATGGACGGTTGTCCCACAGTGCAGAAATGGGCGCGGAATGTTATTTGTATTTCCTCCCAGCTTTCTGAGGTTCGCACAATGTATGTTGAGGTGGGATTGCTTGTGCTTACATTATGGCTCATTGTCCATGCTTGGTTAGTATGCAGTGTTAGCTATCCTGCCCTCGAGGCATAAGATGTCATATACAATAGTAATACGATAACATAGTTTTTCGGGGTCTTGCAAAGTGCTACAGTGATATGCAGCCTGCCATTCAAAAAAAAAAAAAGGAAAAAAAAAACAGCGCCGTTATGGCTCGGCAAGTTATGCTGCGCTGTCTAATGAATTTGCCAGTCCCAAACGTATGGCCCTGCATCGTTATTGTGTGTAACATTGTATTGGTAAAAAATGACGTGCACCGTAATAAAAGGTCGTGTGCGTATTGTAATGTTTGATGGCTGCGTGGGGGGACTGGGTCTTTTCAGTTCGGGGTTCAGTATGAGGATTGCATTGTACAGTGCTTAGAGGAGGGAGCAAAACGGCAAGAGGCGCTATGTAAAAACGGTTTGTTACCTATATGAAGTTCAGTCCTCCCACTACCCATGCGTTGCTTGGCCTCTCTGTGGAGGGGTCATTAGTACATTTGAGTAGGGCGTTCTCTCTCCAGGCATTTCACGCGCACGCCGGTCGCCATTCCAGAGGGTACCAAGGGATGGTGGAGGCATTTATTGTCGTCTAGGGGGGTTGCATTGGACAGTGTCATCAATCAAGGGGAGTGGAGTCTGCAGGCAAACTTATATGACACCAATTTAGGCACCAGAAGCAGCGCTGCCATCGGGGTTACGGTACGGAGAGGTGCGTTGCAGCAATCCTGCCAGAGGGGTGGGACACATGGCAGTTGTGGGGGGCGTGCAGCTTGTCGCACCCAGGAGACCTCAGGCCGTTTGCGGTCTATTGATGGCGGTCTTTGTCCTAATGGGCAGTCGTCAAACTGCTATGTCTGCAAGGCATGTATCAGCCCAATCAAAGGTTTAGTTTCATGAATGTATTGCCTCAGGGCGGACGTTTGTAAGCTGTCCGTGCCACGTGCTTGGTATGTAGGCCCCCGTACGCCTTTACCTTTTGACATATAGGGAAATGTTTGGAACGTCAGCCAGCCAAAGCTGCAATTTAGCAACTCCTTGTGGTGAGCGGGTGCCGTTCTCGGGGCATTTAACCAGATGTTTCAATGTTATTTGTTTTCAAAATTGTGCAAAGAAATCTCTGGGCATTGGCAGGGTGGTTGGGTGGGGTGGTAGGAAGATGGGGGTAGGGCGAACCGTTGCAAATTCTTTTATGACCAACCAAGTCAGGTGCCAGATGCTTGCTGGCACCAGAGATTCGGAAGCGGGAGGTGGGGAACTACCAAAGTGGGCTGTGGGGGTGAAGTGGTTGATGCTAGAGCCTTTTAGTTTAATGTACGCTTGCAGCAGCGATAGCTCTCAGGTCGCTGAAAGGGTTGCCCAGCACATACTTGTTAGTGAGAAGGTATAATTTCTAATGGGGCTCCCCCATACAGCATTAAGGAAAGCACATGAGACAGGACACACGCACAGCGAAGAGGCCAATCCTTGTATGGGCGGCTGTTAGTCAGCAGCTAAAGGGCGCCATAATGCGCTGAGGGGCTTGGTAGGTAGAGGTAGTGGGAAATATTAATTGATTAAGTACTATGGCAGGAAGCCGAATGCAAATCATATATACGACAATCATTGGTAATTAATTGAAGTATATGCGGCTCGAGCACCGCTGACGTTGCATTAAGATGCTACCAGAAGGAGTGAGCGACATGTCCGCACGCTCAGTTAAGTAGCGGCAGCACTAAATGATATATATTTTATTTGTATCGTGCTCGTACATAAGTGTTTCGGAGCGCGGCAAGGCAAAGGGAGGGGAGAACAAAAACACTGATCTTCCTAGACCCAGTGACATTGAGAACGCGCAAGTGCATAGGGGCACAGAGCTCCAGGGAGATAGATGTGTAGGGTGTGGGGTAAGTGGTACGCAAGGGGGGGTGGCTGCTTTATAAAGATACTATTTGTGGTAAAGTGAACACAAGGCAAGAAGGAGCGGTATTACAAGATATAAAGGTCGGTTTGTTAAGGCGTAATTAGAAGTCAGGGACCATGTGGTAATATAATATTATCGCCTCGCTTAAATTTAGAAAAGTGTTATCATAAAACGCACAATGTTCATGGGAGGTTGTCCCTCAGTTAGCCATATCTGTGCTCAAATTGTCACCGTTTACATGGAGTGGCATTGAAGCAATGCATACTTTATCAACGCCAATAACCCGAATTCAAGAGCAGCATTAAGGCAGGAAGTAGTACAAGGGGCGTATGTGTGCCTCAGAGGGCGAGTAACGCAAGTGTGAATGGACCAGGTGAGACCGGCTATGCCTTGTGGTTTCCTTCCCCACTGATGTGGCAGGAAGGGGGGGAGGGTGTGAGAGGCACTTCTGAAGTTCGTGCTAAGTTATGCAGGCCTGCTGGTCTGCAAAGGCATTTTGGCATCTGCTTTAGGGAAGGGTTTGACTCTTGACTGAAAGAAGTCTCAAAACAGCTGTACTGGCACAGGCAGAGTGAGCATCGACAAATGGCACCAATGAGGATGCATGGATGCTTGGAGCAGAAAGTAGAAATTATCTCAGGCCCTTAACAACGATTACAAATCCCCACGACAGGACTATGGCAGTCTTCAGAAATCTCTCTATGTGATAAACAGATCAAGATAAAAGGAAATGCATGAAGGAGCAAGAGAGTGGGAACCGCAAAGTGTAATCTGTGTTCCACTACAAGAACCCCTCTGTTCTTGTACCAACCCATCATAAAACGAAAGATCTTGCTAATGTTTAGAGATGTAAAAGGACACAATTTCAGATGAGCTAAAGTCTTGGGAGGAGAGTAGAGCACCCAAATGTCCCTTGAAGTAGAGCTTGTTGTGCCGCAAATTCGCATTCCTCGCTTGCACACTGTGGAATCTGATCACTAAGCCTTGCTCACTGGTGGGGCGCTGCGCCGCCGACGCGTCGCCGCTGACCACCCCCGGTCTGGCAGCGCATCACTCAGTTCCGCACATGACTGAAAAACAGCCCGCACACAACTATTCTTTGGCGCACACAGCCCAAAAAAATTAGAGGGAACATTGGTCCTGGGGCTGAAGAGAGGAGCAGGGCCTTGAAGGGAAGCTCAAGAAGGGAGCTAGGGCTTTAAGATTGAGAAATCTGTGTGAAGAATTCAAGCCTGTAAAAGTAAAACCAGAAGTGTTGTCTGTTAAGTGAAGATAAAAGGAAGCTTAAAATGACACCTGGGCCCTTAAACTGGAAAAGGAATCCCACCCCATTACTTTAAGAAACCTGTAGATTAAACAAAGCTCGTAGTGAAGATGTCTCCCATGAGAGAGGGAGGAGCTAAGGAGCTGCGGGCAAGAGAAGACAGCTGATGCCATGACCAGCAGCAACTTTTTGTGGTAGGAAGGTGTTCCTGGGGTATGGCGTGCTGGGTGAAGCTGTCGCCTGTCAGAGGTTGCATTGCAAGTGTGAAGTACTGAGGGGTGAAGAAGAAGGCTCTGCAGTGATGTTTCCATTCACCAGTCAAAGTATCATTCCCCGTCAAGCAGCGCAGGGATGTGATGCTGTTTACCCTCATATGAAACCAAAAGTAAGATTTGGGGAAAGTATGAAGCCCAGTAAGCATCCTCCCATGTAGGAGTGTAACTCTGCTTTGAGTTCATAAGTGGGACTTGGAGAAGGATGTGAGACTGCGGACAGTGAGCTGAGGGGTTCCCCAACGAGCCACTATGATGTTAGGGAAGATTTTGAAGTGACAGTCTGGAGTGAGCAGCGAGTACTGGCTCTGCATGTTCCAAGCACAATGTGAACTAAAGGTTAGACCCAGGCAGCGCTAGTCTGGTAGCGTATGCCCAGGGAAAGGGATGCAGGGAAACTGCCTGCGTGCCACTTTGTTTTCAAGGATCAAAAGCGGATTGTGTTTTGGAAGCAGTGAACTGTTTTAAAATATTGAATTTGAAGCGTGACATGCGCTGGGTAGAAGTATGTGGTATGAGTGACGTTTGGCTTATGAAGATCAGCATTGCCCATAGGCAGAAGTGTGACTGGTGACATCACAGCTGGTTTAAAGGAGTCGGCGATGCCATAGAACGCCAGATTCAAGCATTATGTTCATATTAGAATGCACTCACCATGCCAGATTGCAGCTGGTAGCCGAAGCCATTAGCCGAGGCAGGATGAAGAATAAAATAAACAATGTTATGAGGAAAGAACCCTGCGACGTGCATTGCCGTACACAGGAAGAGGAGAGCTGAAGGCATTGGGCCGTAAGATGAGTGAATAAGCCTAAGTGCATTGTGGGGTGAGAGGAGAGACCCCCTTACGAATCATCTTCACAGGGTGCCTACGATTTTATGGGTATTATCCGGCTGAGAGATGTAGAGCGCTGCTGAGCACGTCAGTGAGTCGGAAAATCAGACAGGAATAAGAGCGCAGTAGGAAATCCGAATTCCACTATAGGATTTGCCAAGGATGTCATTATTGTCGTCATGAGTGTCGTTCCTGGTGAAGGGAATGCGGCAAATTTGGGTTATGGTGCATCAAGGTGCTGCGACTACAGAGGAGGCACAAGGACCGCATTTGAAGAAATGGCTGCACTGTATCATTTTATGTTTAAGTGATTATGATGGTCACGGATCTGGTCTTTCAAAAGATAACGTTGGACATCAGGAGCAACAACATGTATCCTTTAACTGTTTTTGCATTAAGTTTGTGTTACCAACCTAGTTTTGTAACAGATTAAGGATTGACAAGCATGGGAGGTGCACAAGAAGTTTGTGTGTGGATATATGTGTGCAGGAATTGAGGTTCAAATCTAAAATGTATTGGATTTAACACATTTGAGGAATTTTAGGTTCAAAAGGACTCATTTGGACATTCTGAACATGCACAAAATGCGTATGCATTAAGTTTGTGGTAGCAACAGAGTTTTGTAACAGATTAAGGATTGACAAGCATGGGAGGTGCACGAGAAGTTTTTGTGTGGATATATGCGTGCAGGAAGTTAGGTTAAAAGTTACATTTATTAGATTTAACACATTTGAGGAATTTCAGGTTCAAAAGGACTCATTTGGACATTCTGAACATGCACAATATGCGTAGATGTGTGCAAGTCAGTAGCAGGGTGTGAGAGAGGTTAGAGTAACCATTGAGGGATTGCAGGGTAGGCTGCAGCCAACATGGACATGTAGGAATAAATGCGCATATTTCTTGGTTCCGCCATAAGGGCTGTGTATGCAAATGTCACTATGAAGTTGAGTTGTTGGGCAGTGTAGACACGAGTGTTTGTGGGTGAGTGCCACAGAGGTACAAGAACATAGTGTATCAGAGTGATAGTGGGTGAGTGCCACAAAGATGCAGGGTGGTACATAAACTGGCCATGGATTTTAGGAAATGTAATTATATAGTTTGCTATTGCTTTAATGGTGAGAAAAGAAGTATATATATTGTGCAACATGGATTATTAGGATGGTAATGTTTGCAAAATGGTAATGCAAAATGTTGTTTTATGTGACTCATGTATGAAATGGGTGCACATGGGTAAAACATGTGTTTTGCTAAGAGTCAAAGAGGTCCAGAATATGTATTGTATGTGGGTGAAAGTGCCACACGGGTTTGGAGGTAGCGACTCCAGTGTATATGTAAGTATGAGTGTGGTTGAGTGAAACCACAGCTGTATGGGTGGTAGCACCGCCATTAAACTAGAAAAATGTGGTGAGTGTGCCACAGAGGTCTGGACGGTAGTACATCCAGTTGTACAGGGTAAAGGTGGAGAGCCTGCGTGACCGTTTGGGTATGTTAGAGGTGTGTGTGGTTAGGAATACCACAGGTGTTGCGGAATACCACAGGTGTTGCTGGGAGGTAGCGCCTCCAAGCATACTCTACTTCCCTTTCAAGCATAGCAGTGAGAATGTATGTGAGTACCATTCTCCATTAAAAGGCAGGTATTTGAGGGATGCGAGGTTTCGGATGTTACGAAATAGTGTAATGGGTGAAGTGAGGTGAGAGCGAGAGTGAGTCAGAGAAGATGTGAAATGGGGCAGCACCCATAGTGTGTGTAGCCTGTGGATGTGCTACAATGAAGTGAGGAGGTAGCGACTCTGTGACTATAGTAGAGGTAGCACCTCTGCGAGTACAGTGGAGGTAGCGCCTCCCACATGAGGAGCATGAAAGAATTTTTGGAGGTAGTGCCTCCACCAGAGTAATTGGCGGTAGCGCCTCTGCCACAGTAATTGGAGGTAGTGCCTCTGCCAGAGTAGTTGGAGGTAGCGCCTCTGCTAGTGTGATTGGAGGTAGTGCCTTCGCCAGAGTATTTGGAGGTAGTCTTCCGACAGTGTTGTTGGAAGTGGCACCTCTGGCAATGTATTTGGAGGTAGTGCCTCCGCCAGTGTAATAGGAGGTAGCGCCTCCACCAGAGTAGTTGGAGGTAGCACCTCCGCCAGTGTGATTGGAGGTAGCGTCTCCACCAGAGTATTTGGAGGGAGCGCCTCCGCCAGTGTCATTGGAGGTGGCACCTCCGCCAGTGTATTTGGAGGTAGCGCCTCCGCCAGTGTAATTGGAAGTAGCGCCTCTGCTAGAGTATTTGGAGGTAGCGCCTCCGCCAGTGTAATTGGAGGTAGTGCCCCTCCAGTGTATTTGGAGGTAAGACCTCCACCAGTGGAATTGGGTAGCGCCCCGCCAGGGCCCCAGTGTAGTTGGCGGTAGCACCTCTGCCTGAGTAATTGGAGGTAGCGCCTCCGCCTGTGTAATTGAGGGTAGGGCCCCGCCAGGATATGTGTAGGTAGCGCTTATGCTTGTGTCATTTGGTAGCACCCTGCCAGTGTATCTAGAGGTAGCACCTCTGCCTGAGTAATTGGAGGTAGTGCCTCCGTCAGTGTGATTGGAGGTAGCGCCTCCACAAGAGTATTTTGTGGTAGCGTGTAGCAAATCTGATAGAGTAGTTGGAGGTAGCGTATCCACCAGTGCGATTGGAAATATCACCCCAGATGATTGAAGGTGTAGGTGAGTGTGTAGGGTTAGTGGCCTACATAAGTAGGGAGAGTGTCCCTAAGAATTGATATTCCCCATGCTGGTGATGGATGTGGAAAGGAGGGGAATATGCTGTGGTGTGCTTGTCCGTGTGTGTTGACATTTGAGAAGAAGGGAGATATGTTGTGTCTATTTGATGTATCTGTGTGGGTGCAATGTGAATCAGTAAAGGAAGGAGATGTGTTATATCGTGCCTGAGTGTGTTTGTAATGTTTATCAGTAAAGAAAGGAGATGTGTTGTGATGTGCTTGTCTCTGCATGTGAAAGCTGGTGATGTTATGTGGAGTGTTGTCTTGCGAATGTCGGAATGTTTACCCAAGGATTCCACACCCAGCCAGTGAGAGCTCCCCAGCCTGGGTGATGGGAGCCAGTGTTATGTCCTGTCCACTTATGTATATAACTTCATGTAACTGTGACTTAAGTACTTGTAATAAACATATAAGTAATCCCAAGAAGCCTGGAAGTCATTTTACAACAATAATGCCGCTGGATTTGCTCCACCAGGATGCCAACTTCAATGGCAGTGAAGCTGGCAGTCCTCTGCCTCTCTGCCGGGGGTTGCCACTGGTGCCAGATGGTGTTGTGTCGGACATGGCAACCCCCGAGGCAGGTGTGGGTGGGCAACTGGGTCCTGGGGCTGGGCTCCGGAGCGATGGAAGTTCAGTCGGGAGTCTACTGTTCCAGCAGGGGTGGTCACAGCAACTGGACCATGCAGATGGCTGATGTGCAGGCAACAAATAGCAGGGTACCTGGCCAGCAGGCAGGCAGGCAGCAGCAAATGACAGGTGGGAGCAGGCTCTGGGGGGCAGGAAAATGGCCTTCTGGGCAGGAGCATGGTCTTCCGTGTGTTGTCGTGTGGCCAGCTTGATACGGAGTGAATTGGCACATGAAAAATGGCACGTCAGCGTGTAATTAGAGGAAAGGGCTTTAGCGCGTAAGCGCATCTGTGACGTAACGCACGCAGTCGTTTCCCTCGTGACGGGTGGATAGTGAATCAGCACCTGAAAAAACAATACGTCCGCGTGTCAATGCGTGTAATTTGAGGAAAGGGCCTAAGCACATAAGTGAAGTGACGCACGCAGGTGTTTCACTCAGCACGGGTTAAAGGTGAGCAGGGCCAGTAGTTCGCTGTATGTGCCTTTCGTGGAGACAGACTTGTGTGTTGCTACTTTGTGTTGTTTCGCGCGCCATCACAACTTCACAGCGGATCACGGACGTATCTCTTCTTTTGGCATGGGTATTGGCTATGCATATTTTTCATTATCTCGCTAGTCTGACGGTGAGTCGCGCACGCTTTTTTTCCCACTGCGGGTGCCCCTGTGTATCGCGTACCTGTTTGCGATGTCATAGTAGCCTGCGTGTCCCACGCGTCTGTTTTTTTTGTGTCCCTGGGTGCCACTGCGTACTGCAGGAGGTTAATTGCACACACATGGGCTACCGGGGGTTGTGTGCACGGTTTTACTGCAGTTTTGGGGTGCCTGAGCATTGTGTGACCCGTCCCTTTAACACCGGGGTCATATACAGCCTTGCAGGTGCACAGGGGTGCTGTTAACATCTTGTATCCCACCCCCTTCACACCAATTGCCTAGGACAATTATCGTGTACACCTCCCATTGGCACTACTCCATCTGTGTCGCCACTACTCCATCTGTGCCATGCCTGGGAGGCCACGAAAGGTGAGGGGCACCTCAGCTGGGCGTACTCTATGTTGCGGGCATGGTCAGGGATGTGGCTGGGATGACCAGGGAGTAGGGGGAATCCAGGGTGTCCAGGGTGGCTGCAGAGGGGGAAGAGGCAGGGGTGCACCAGTTTGGCACAATGTTGTGCCACATGTAGGTGCAGTCATGCCACCACCCCCTGTGGTTATGGGAGATGCAGCTCTTGCATCTGGCACTGGCGCCCATGTGACCCGGCAGTCCGTTTCATCGACTGCCACTGGCCCAAGGATAGTGGTAGCTGCAGGTGCAGCTGTGGACTCCACCACCCAGGCTCAGGGTAGGCCAGCGCATGCTGCGCTGGCACTGGAAGAGTCCCTGGATGATTTCCAGGAGTTCAGGAGGAACAGGGTAAGTGCATGCAGGGCTGCCCTGACCGAGGCACATGTCCCTGGGGCAGTATTGTCATCTTCTGCCCCAAGCAGCGTGGTGTCGGCAACTGCATGGGCCGAAGCAGCCGACACCACCCCGCCTGTGAGTCTACCATCCAGGACAGTCCCGGTCAGTGACCTTAGCACAGCAGATGTTGCTGCACAGGGTCAAGTCAGGGGCACCCAGCAGCCACCGACGCAAGTCAGGGCTACCGTCCTTGTTCCACCTGCCACTCCCTTGGTTCAATCCACCAGTGCCACTGCCCATACTGATCAGGGCGGCATTTTCCAGGTAGGGTCCGGACCACAGTCCAAGAGGAGGAAGGTTGCACCTGCAGTAGAGGCTGGGACCCCAGACACAGCTCTGGCCTCCGGCACATCGAGGAAGAAGCCTTTCTGCAAGCAGGAACTGGATTTCCTTGTGGACTACGTGTGGGACCACAACCGTGATATGCTGGTGGGGCCGAATTGTTACACTACGGCTGCCCATCGTATGTCCCACTGGACTGCATTCGAACATGAGGTGCGCACAGCCCAAGAGTGCAAAAAGCGTCGGGATGACCTCAGATGCAGTGCTAAGGCGAAGCGTGCCTCCAGTTATGCTGTGACTGGGTTGACTGGCGGTGGGTCACCAGCTCAGGAGGAAGACCTCACTTTGCACAAGGAAGTTGTTGCGGAGTTCATACCGGCAGAATTGGTTGAAGGAGTGGGAGAGATGCTGGATTTAGATACCCTGACCAGTGAGTGTTGTCGCGTCTTTGTCCAGACCATGTGTGTTTTGCTTGTGTGATGTGTTGTGCTCGGCTACCACTACATGTCATGTGTACATGGTCCTCATGTGCGAGTCATGCAATGCTTCACTTTTGCCTGCCTGCTGTGCAGCATGCTGGACATGTAAAGCAGATGGGACTGTCCTCATCACCACACTTGCACCCTACTCACATGCTTGTCACCCGGCTGCCCCTCCGGTCCATGTTCCAGCTCACTGGGCCTTCTGCATGTAGCCTGGGGTGTTTTTTCCTCTCAGCACTGGGATTATGTCATTGCATGACTGACGTGCATGTGTTTTCTGCCTGTATGCAGGTAGTCCAGGTAGGCATGCTGCCTTGCCCCTCCACCCCCCTGCACCCCAATTTCACCATGGCACTGGGGTGTATCATGTTGGAGTACATGCACACTTCCCCCTTCCAACCTGCCAGACACATACAGTGGTGTACATCCTTTGTCCTTGATGCAGGGTGTCTCACTCGGACTGTGCAGATGGCAGATGCTCTGCAGGGACATGAGTGCCCATTCATGCCCCATGTGCATTCCATGCATGCCTCTATGTGTCCTTGACTGGATGGTCTTTGTAGTACGTGTCCAGGATGACCCACATTTCATGGCATATGATCATCCATTCCATGCCCACTCTGGCTCAGTCCTGCATCACGCACTTGTTTATGCTATCACAGTCTGTGTGGGGCACAGGCCTCCCCCTGTTTCAGGCCCCCTGACTCTGTCCAACTGGTTTAGTGGCTTCTGCACACATGGGTGTGCCACTGAGGGTTCATCATGTGTCCTGCTTACTGTCCCATTATCATCTGCTGTGTTGTCAGTTGACTCAGGTGATGCAATTGACGGTAGTCAACACTGTCTGCCAATACACAGGTCTCTGGTCACCCTTTCGCTGGCATGCAATGCCTCCCTGCGTTTTCACTTAGGGGTGGGAGGTTTGCTTGTAGCCATGCAACTCATTGCATGCACATTGCACGTGATGCTTGAACTTGCCCTTACACTGCCTTCACGTTTATTGATAGACATCATAATGTACTAGTTCTTTTAGATTGTGTGTAACGTACACATGTTCTGCACTGCTTCAACCCACTTTTGAGCCATGTTACACCGTTCTACATGCCTACTCACTGATGCAATGTCAAAGTGACCTGGCATGTATGGTCAGATTTTCATCCCTTCTCTGTCATGAATGGCACGGGCACAGGTGCATCCTGTGACACATGTACTCAGCAATGGATCTCCCCAGTGGTTGTTCAGCAAAGTTGATTGGTCAATCTGCGACCTATACCAAATGGCATAGGGCGCATATTGAATGTAGCCTGCCAATAGGGTTGCATTGACTGTGGAGCTGCCTTCATGTGTCTATGTGTACACTTCCACATACATTAAAGCAAGCAGTGTTGTAGCTGCTTGCTTTGCTGTATTGGATCCTGTTCATGTTCACAATAAAGGTGTATGGGGAAATGGGTGTTTTTAAACACTTTCACATGTACATATGCAAGCAGCTTCAACGTTGTGTAGTACAACATTGCGACTGCTCACTTATGTGTGTGTGAAAGTGTTCATTTACACATGTGTCTTCCGCAGTTTTTTGGTTGACTGACTAATATTTAGTTTATTGACGTTCAGGCTGGTGAGATTTCTGCATTGCGCAAGTTATGTTCAACTGGCATGATCCTGAAGGTGCACTGTAGTGCAGTATGTGTACGCCCAGGCCCACTTAGCTGATATGGTGGTGCCTGGCTGTCGAGTTTTTACACAAGGAATGATAGAATAGGGCACATTCATAGCACAATGTGCGCAATCAGGCCCTGAGGGTGTTGTGGAGGCTACATGTCCTGCAGCTCAGACCGTACTGGGCGTTATGGTCCCTGGTTGCAGGCACTTGCTTTGCTTCGGACATTCACTATATGTACATGGCCCATGCCACCCGGTACAGGCAGAGCTGCAGATGGATGGATCTATTTTGGTGATTATGTTTTAGTGATGCATGTGTACATGCATATTACATGTGTCATTGTGTGTTTGGATTCACTTGCAGCAGTGGTCAATTTGCAGTTCAGACATGCTTATGGTATGTGCCATCTCTTTGTTGCCATCTGTCTTTTCTGCCTGTGACATGTGCCTGACTGAGGTGGTGTCTGATGGAGTTCATATACTACTTTACTACTTTTTGTACTTGTGTAGGATTTGCTATTCATACACATCCATTTCTGCTTTTGGGATGTCTTTGCATATCAAGGCCACTGGATGCATGGCAGGTTCTCATTTGTGTGTGACATGTCTGCTTCATATGTTGGCTGTCAATGTGTTGTCTATGTGTGTGTGGATTAATGTGCTTCTGACATGTGTACTCATTTTTCTTTCTTTTCCCCTTTTCAGATGATGACGCAATGGAGCCAGATGATGGTGTTCTCATGCCAGACACAGGGTTGCTATCACACCACCACCCCAGCACAAGTGGGGGTCGTGGGGTGGGAGACACGAGAATCCACTTGTGTTCCAGACCATTGTGTCTAGGGCTGGCAATGAGTCTAGCCCTGATGATCACTCTGACGACAATGTCAAGTTGGATGTGCATCAGGTCCATTTGACAAGGGTGAGTGATTCTGATGTGGACACTCCTCTGTCCGCGACACCTGCACTGAGGGGGCAGACGGTGGTGGGACCTCCGTCTGTGGTGGATCGGGATGCAGGGTCACACTCCACACCAGTTGCTGATGTGCCTGGGGCATCACGTCAATGGAGGCATGTAGTCCTGCAGCCACGGGCGGTGCCAACCCAACAAGGACGGCGATCCTTGGACCCCGCAGGTGTCAAGCCCAGCAACGAGGTGGCCGCACGCCACTGGGGTATACTGAGTGGGAGCAAGTCATGGTTGCCAATTCAGAACAACAGGGGGCAGCAATTGATAATATCGCTGAGAGCATGGAGCGTGTGGCCCAATCCATGCTCCCCCCTGCTATGCAGGTGGATCTCCAGCAGCGGGCGGCACAGTCCACGGCCAACTCGCTCAGGCTGGTCACGGCGGCCTCAGACAGGGCACGCCGGGCTGAAATGGTGTCTTTGCATCAAGCAAATTGCTGCCGATGAGGGGCAGCTGTGCATAGGCGCGGTCAGGGTACTGTGCCACGTCAACCTTTTGAGCCAGAGGGCGAGGAGGACAACAAGTTATCACCCACACAGGTCGGGCTGTGCAGGCGTTGAGCCCAAAGAGTTTTTTTTTTATCTCAACCTCATCGCATGTTGGTGTTGAGGTGCACCCTGTACCTCTCCCCTCCTGGCTGCCCCCCCCCCAGGTCGTATGTGGCCATTTTTGATTTTTATAGTTAGTTTAATTAGTTAATATCCTTTTTTATTTTTAGTTTAATTAGTTAAAATCGGTTTTTATAGTTAGTTTAATTAGTTAATATAGTTTAAAATTGCTTGTCCATAGTGCATTCATGTGATGGTGTGGTGCTTTGCTTTGTGGCTTTTGAAAGCATCCACTGTCTGTTCCAGCTGGTCCCTTCAAGCTTGTCTTGTGTATGTGTTTGCAGCTTGGGGTCGTGACTCACAAATGCCACTCCTGCTTCCCCTATCCATGGGCTTGAAAGGATGGTTCGGTGTTACAACCATTTACACAAGGGCATTTGACTTTCCTCATATCTGTGGCCTGTCTGCTGCTGTACTACTTGTGTTAAAACCCCTAGTGGGGATAATGTAGTTTTTCTCCATCTCATGTGTTCAATCAATTTTGTTGAGTACATAATTGATATGTCCATTTATTGATGCTGATTGTGATGTGTGTTCCTTTCTTGCCTGTATATGTGCTTGATGCACTTCATGCTGGAGACAGTAGCCTGCACCGTTTGGCTGTCAAAGTCACACTGATGGTGGGAGGAGGTCGGATGTTGGTCTCAAACATGGCCCAGTGACAACCAGCATAAAGACACACACAGGGAACTTTCCAGCCTTATTAATAGCTTTTCTGCCCTTGCTGCAGGAAAATGAGCCTCCAGACTACCTTTCCCAGCAGACACGGGGCCAAGAACTACAGAAACCTGGCCACGTTGGGTGGTGCACACGTGCCCATGGGTGCACAAGCAGAAGCACAGGGCTTGTGCTCAGACGCCCGACAGAAGCAGACGTGTTTCCAGGAGCTCCAGGCAAGGTGAGCAGCATGAGGGTCCACACCCCAGCCGAACTTCCTCCAGGCCCCTTGCACATGCATGCTAAGTAGCGGTAGTGCTGGGGAGCTTGGCCAGGCTTTGGGGAGGAAGCGCTCAGTACAGCTAAAACGTGTTGAGGAACAATTGCCAAGTTGCTTTACAAGTTGTCAGGGGCACACGCAGGGGGCATCGCCCATGTGCTGGAGTCCCCCCTGCTTCATGGAAGCTGAGTTGTTAGTGCCGTAGCGTTCCTAGGCAGAAACTAATGCAGCGCACAGGGGCCCCCAGCAACGCACAGACTCGAGTGCTGTGCATATTATTTTCATATGCAAATTGCCACATGCTCTACCTATTGAAATCCATGGCTGGCAGAACACAACTTGTACTGAAGTCGCAGCTCGCCAAACGTGTCTAACAGCTCACCCAAGGATCATTCTATCATGTGTGATTCTTAACACATTGGTCTTCCATTTAGCGCGGGGCCACGTGCGGCTGCCTTACTGCAGTGACAGTATATGAACCATCACGGGGGCAAGCAAGAGTATAAGAACAAAGCAGCAGCCAAGAGTGTTTGTTTGTGGAGAAGTCACTTTGAGGCATGAATGGTGTTGTGCGTGTGTGCTGAAAACACAAACAGATTAGTAACTCGTGCTCTCTTTGAAGCATTTTACTGCTCCTGTTACCGGACCTGAGAGTGCGCAGGCAGGAGGCCAGCACTCACTCCAGAGATAAGTCTCTCTTTGGCTTGCATTTGAGCCATTTTGCACAATGTGCATGAAGAACATGGTTTCTCTGATTGAGTATGTGTGATTGTCAATAGTTGTATTTAGTATTTTGTCTGATTTCCCTTGCCCATCCACTCCCCTCTCCTGCCCCTCTTTCCGATTATCCTGAATACCAATGCCTATCCAAACAATGGATCCCTGACCCTCTTTCCCCGCCGGGGTCTCGGAGGCCTGTGTAAGTTTTACCTTGCAGGTGCCCAGACTGAAGAGGGGTGGTTGGTTTGTGCTACTCCTGCACCTGTACACCGGAGCTGTGACACTACCCATCAGTTGTTGCATACTCATTGTATATAATGTACTAAAAATGCTACCCATCCTGTTGAACCATTGGTGAACTGTGCTACCTTGGTTGTTTGATCATTCTGCTTGGACATGTGCTTGGACATTTTCTGCAACTTCAAGTCATCTACTGGAGATTCTTCCAGAGTTTTATTCTGGTTACAGGCTTTTTCCCAGATTTGGGGGTTTGGCTCCTTGGAGTTGTCTGCGATTTGGTATTTTTACCAGTCAAGGTGGCCTCTGAGGGGGTTGCTCCCTATTTACACGTAAGGTAGAACATGGAAACCAGGGGGTAGGTGTATCCTGAAGCCAGGTAGACGAGAAGGAAGAAGGCTACAGACCCCAGACACAGTTCTTCAGAAGGTCATGGTGATGTGCGCATGAGGCAGGGCCCTTTGTTGTTGGACAGTAAGCTTGGCCTACAGTGTTTGGCCACTCTCTGACATTGTCATTGTGGGGCACTATGTACATGATGTGTTCTGCTGGTCAATGGCAGTTCCTGTGTTGTGTTTACTTTTCAGGTGTCATGGGATTGTTGTGGTTTGACATGCTGGGGTGTACACATGGGCTATGTTCACATGCATATATTGAGTGCATGTACCTACTGACACACACTTACACAATGCTCCACCACACGTACAACCACCCTTCCATGCCCACACGTGCACACAGATACCCTTCTCTGGCACTCTGTGTCCCTGCAACACATGATTAATTATCATTTGGGTATTGTGTACATGCGTCAATAGGTTATTTTTGTTTCTTGTCCTTTCTATGTGATGCTCAAGGTGTATCACCAACACAATGGCTGCTCACTGTGCTGTGTGCTGATCAGTGTGTTGCAGGAGACACACACAGCGCACGGGTTAGGGATTAGCGGATTTGGCTTGGACAATGTGCATGAGTACAGGCATTCAGGCTTTTGTTGATGGTACCACTTATGGCTAGCATTTGTGTATGCCTTTGTATGTGTGGGAGGTTGTTGGTCAGTTATTTAATCTGATTCCATGTCAGGCCTGATTTTCTGGGGCCTCTTTCCATTTATCACATGTCACTTCATATCTAATTGGTCATGTGTTGGCCTTTTGCTGTTGCATGCTATGTCATGGTGTGGGAGACAAGGGTGATGTGGGTTGTGAGGGTTTTGGTGACTTACCAGTGATTGTCATGTCCTGTTTTGCAGGGGGTGGTGTGATACACACCTTGCATGTGTTCCTTTGGTTACACAGGATTGGTTATGTTGAAGTAGCTAGCGATGCACACAATGTAGCACTTCTGTGGCAACATTCTCAGGGTGGTGAGGTTGTGACAGTTGACTGTCTCTTTGTCATCATCGATTGTCACCTGGTATGTGCCAGACCTGTGCGCACTCCGCAGGGGTGGGAGTTTAGATGACAAATGTGGCCACAAGCTGGGTCCGAGCTGCCTGGCCACGTGTCCTTTCCCCTACCATGGGCAGCGCCTGTGCCTGTGGTTGGGGATGTGGGGGCACCACCATGTCCACCAGTACGTCCCGCCGTGTTACAACATTGTGCAGGACACATGCTGCCACAATGATCCTGTACACTACTGGGGGTGCATATAGTAGCTGGCCTCCAGAGCGGTCAAGGGAAAGGAAGCATTACTTGAGCACTCTGAATGTGCGCTTCACTATGCCCCTGGTTGCAATATGGGCAGCGTTGTATCTTACCTGGGGTGGTGTGGTGGGGTTCCGGATTGGCGTCATCATGTGGTTTCTCAGAGGGTAGCCACTGTCCCCTGGGGAGGTTAGGGTGGTTGTCATTAGTTGGGTTTGTGTATTTGTCTGTGTGTGATATGCATGCATGTGTGCAGACATTTGTACTCACCAATGAGCCATGTGTCGCCAAGCTTCCCAGCTTCCAAGTTCCGGCTCAGGGCAGACATGCTGTAAATGAAACTGTAATGGGTAGACCCAGTATAGTTTGCATAGACAGAGGTGATGATTCCATGGTCATCGCATACAACATGTACGTTGATGGAATGCCAGTGCTTGCGGTTTCGATAGATGTGCTCAGTGGCCCTAGGTGGACGTAGGGCCACATGGGTGGAATCTATGGCACCGAGCACTTTGGGGAAGTGTGCCACCCTGTAAAAGTCCTGGCCCATGGCCTGCCTTTCTGCGAGTGTTTTAGGCATGTATATGTGCCTGCGGACTGAGGGGCGCGCAGTCATGATTGCCAACACCTGGTGTAGGCAGCGTAACTGCGTGGCCTGTGAGACACCCCCGACTATGGCAGTAGTCCGCTGAACTGACCCAGTGGCCAAAAAATGCAGGGCATTGAGCACCTTCTCCAGGGGGCTCAATGTGAGGGAGCACAGGGTGGGTGATGTAAGGTCATCTTCCCACTCCTTGACCAGTTCTAGGATGATATGAGGTGGAAACCTATACCTGCCATAGACCTGGTCATCAGGCATCCCAAAACGGCTGGTCTGGGGCAAAAAAATTCGGGGTCTGGCTAATATCCTCCTCCTGCGGTGTCCCACGATCAGTGCTGGGAAAAATGGGGCATTCATCGTAGCTGTATATACGTGTTTGTTGTTTGCGCACACTTTTATCCTGTGCGCGGGGACGCTTCTGCCTGCCTTCGTGTGGCGGACGTGTTGACGCCTATGCGCATATTTTGCCATGCACGGTTTCCCGTATTTGATTCCATGAATACGTGTTGTTCGTGTGCATGTGGGCATTCTGTGTATTTCCCTGCAATACTTCCCCAGTTATGCCTTCTTTTTCACATGTTGTTCCCCATTCCGCGTGTTCCGCCCCTTGTTCCACCCCCTTCTTGGTGTGCGTGCTAACGTTGTGCACTTTCGCTGTGGGCGTCACACAGGGTGTTCGGGAAGTTGCTATGACATGTGCGCCTGTGTGCGCCACGCACAGATTTGGCACACATCCCGGGGATTGCGCCGGATTGCTCCCCGATTTTCGGGGGAACATTTATTCCATGAATCGGCCCCTTAATGAGATGTCCAGGATCATACGTTGGTTAAGGGGTGAAACAGGATTTTCGCTAACTCTGCAATTTCGACATTTAACACTTTCTTTTCCAGTTCTTACCATGATTTTAAATAATCTCATTTTATAAAACTGACTTGGAAAGTACACAACTCATATTGCAAAACACAACCATTTTTAAAACAAAATATTATAGAAGTGTGTTACGCAAAATGGAAATGATTCTAGCTTCACTCTCTCCATCATCAAGGGAAGTATATAAGTAGCAGCATACCAATAGATGTGATCTAGCAGAATTAATCCGGGTTTGTCTTTTGTATTTTATAAGACACTGGCTGTGAAATTTTCATTTATAAACGTGCTGAAAAACCTTTCACTTTTACAAAAAAGCAACCCTTTATTTTGTAAATGAGCAGTTCCTAAAATATGCTTGCCCGAGGCCTTCTGCATCTGGTTCATTCTCTTCTGTCTACCACGCTTTCCACTCCAATGGCCTACATAAGAAGACATATCAAGTAATGGGCTAAACAATGCCACCAGCATGAGAGAAGGCATACCTCACGGAAGACATCACAGAAATGTTCTTACATTAGATGATTTGACCAGGGTCACTGTATCATCTGCTGGCAAAACCAGGAAACAAGCCTGGAAGTGTTGGTTTAACAGTCTTGAATCTGGATACGTATTCACCTCTTGGACTAACCGTTTATGCTCATTGTTGGAGGTTATTGCCTAGGTTTACAACACCCCATCTGAACAAACCAAATTCTAGACCTTCACCATACGGATGACATGTTAGTTTTTTATAGCAACCCCTATCTGGTGTGGGATACATTACTGATAATAGCACCTGTTGTGCTCCTAAAGCAAGTACACATGCAGACAGGTTTATAAACTTCACACATAGGAAAGGCTCTGCCAACCTTGCTGGAATGTGTGATTCTAATTTTGCATAGGAACACATATTTCTGCAATGAGTGCTTAAAACACTGAGCTAACTTCTGAAGCATTGTGGCACTCAATTTATGAAATGTGCATTTCAACTTTGGCTATTGCCCATGATCAACATCATTCCGACAGGAAGGAATGCTACAGAGCGGTGCCCATCAAACTCACAAACTATGTATACCACATTGAATACAGAAAGCATTACATGATGAATTAATGAAGACAGAATGTACTTGTCGAAATAGACAGGCAATAGGGTTTACAGACTCAACAGCACGCCTTAAACTATCCTGAAGTGTGCCATTTAAGTCTGGTAAACAATGGAATCTTACTTCTTTAGATCAGGCAGCCTTGTAGGGTCCCCCGCCTAGGTGGGGTCCCATGGCAAGTGTCCCTTTTGCCCTCCCATAAAAGAGTCTTTGTCTTCACTCAGGATCTCTTCTGCCTATAAGCGCTGTATTGGTAGTGTTTATTACTAATAACATTCATGGCATTCAATCTAAGGAACTCAGGATTATGAGGGGCTAAATCAGGCCAACTCGAGCAGATTAGAGAAACTTTGCACCGGTTCAAGTGTGCACTTGCACAGTGTTATCACTAGGGTAAAGTTACGCAGAGTACTAAAAATATTAGGACCATATTAGAAAACATTTGTACCATGACAAGTGCAATTTTGCATGGTTTTAGCACTAGGGAAAAGTTTGCCCTAGTCCTAATACTGAATGGTATTAACAGTAGGGCAAACTTTGACCTGGCGCAATAATGCATCAAAAGTATATAGGCATGATTTACAAAGTGTTTTAAATGGTTCAATCTCATTCAAACATGCTTTGTAAATCAGCACCTATGTGGCACTAGGGCAATTTTTCCTCTAGTGCTGACACTATGCAAAATTGCACTTGCCAAGGTGCAAAAGATTTCTAATATGGCCCCAACAGTTTTTTGCACCAAGTCAAACTTTGCCCTAGTGATAATACCGTACAAAATTGCACTTGCCTGGTGCAAGGTTTCTGTAGTGTGGCCTGTTAGGGAGAATTCTCATTCTATGGTTAATTTCCCTTACCTATAGAGTCCCCCAGCAGCTTTGCTGGATTTGAAGGGTTTGTTTTTTTCTCCTGCTGAGAGTGAGACTCTTTTTCCCACTCTTAGACATTTTTGCTATGTGTGTTCTAGGCTATTTTTGTGTTTAATGTCTATGGGATTTTCTCAACCCCATAGGAACTATCGTTATTCACATGTGTTACACAGCACCCTCCGTGCAGTGACACAGGGGTGTCGTAGTGACCCCCAAACATATGCTCCATACCCTGGGACTGACTACTGTCTCCCAGGGCATGTAAAGTCCCAATTGACTTTACTAGTCAATTTATATGAACTAAACCAGTACAACCCATCTTACTATGGAGATACTGGAAGGGGTTTAGCTCTATTTCGAGAGGGTGCCGTACAGTCCCTCTCTCTAAAATTTCTGGCTGGTGGCAGTGTTTACTACTGTAAATATTCGACCGCAAATATTTCCCTATGGGATTTTCCCATTGTTCGAGGCTACCACATTTTCTGACAGCCTCTTACATACCGCCGGTTTATTTTTATATTTACTTTACTCCGGTAGGTTTTATTTGCCAGAACTTTAATATAAATTCTTTCTCGTGTCTTTCTCTAAACTCTTAATCCAGGTCAGGGATCCTTTGTTCATCCTTTTGGCGGGCTTCAGACAAGAAGCTCTCCTTTCGGCGCCACTGAGTCTGGGGTGAGTCCATTGTGTGGGAGGGGGAGTAGGACCCCTGGACAGGGTTGCCTCAGCAACCCATGTCGCACTCTATCCTGATAGGCTGGAGGGTCTCCTGCCAAGGAAGACCACTCCACTGTGTGAGTGACAGCAAGGCTGTATGAATGGGGCTCTTTTTGCTTAAAAGCATGGTCCTGAGGACTGGAAGGGCAAGACGTCGCCACTGGAACTAAGAAGCCGAAGAGGAGACAAGCCAAAGACATCTGCAACGACTGAACCACCGGTGAAGCCCTGCTGCAGCGTCTCACAACTTTTTTCCACACGACGAGAGAAGATCTTCATCTGCAAGAGCCTTCTTCCCTTGAGCTGGTGGGGCCAACCAGTTTGCCAATCGCCTTCCTGGACCTGCCTTGTCGAATCACCAGTACCCTGTAGTCGATAGCCGGATAGCCAGGCACCAGTCCACCCGGACCACGATTTAAAGGAGCGTACCTTTTATCTGCCGGGCAGCACCGCAGTGGTTTCATCGCTGGGTAGTGCAGTAACTCGAACCTTCCTCCACGACGAGAGCCTCTCTTCCTCTGCTGGATCCCCCGAACTGCAGGAACTACCAGAAACAACCGCCACCGCAGGAGCCACTTCTTCATTTTCAAGGTACATTGTTCCACCAGGCCGTCCTTTCTTCGCGGTAGAGCTAAAGGTGTTTTAAATCCTTTACCTACCTGTTGGGTTGGCCGCCCCTCTCTCTTAGCATTGTCTTTCACCTTCTGTCCCACCCTTTTCAAAATCGTTAACCAAAGACTTGACTGCAGCTACAAGAACATTTTGCTCCTGGGCCCTTGCCCTGCACCACTGGCTCTGGCACAGCCCTTTTGACTCTGGCTAAAATTGTTAGAACTGCTTTCGTTAGATTGATTTTCAACTAGGACTGTGTTGGTGCACCTACTTCTTATAACCACCTTTTCCTTCCCTGTGAAGTGCCATTTTGCTCAGTTTTCATTTAAGTATTTTCTATACTGATGCACTGTCTTGCTTAAACTGGTTCACAATCTTATGGGAAGTGTTGCTAGGGTGTGTAAGAAGATATTTCTGTATAACTTGTGCTTTCCCTCCCTTGTGAGAAATTGCTAGAGTATCCCTTGTGTGTGGTTTTCACTGTGCCGTTTTGCTCAGTTTTTACTCTGGTTCACTTGGTCTACAATTTAACTAGGGCGTGTGTATATGTTTCATTGACTTATTTTAACTTGCTTGATGACTGCGATAAATGTGTTTTAATAGGAGTATATAAAATAAATATATATCAACTTTTTAATACAAAGCTTTGGTCAGTGTTTCCTTGTACCATAGTACAGTAGGCCTATTGTGTAAACCCTGAATACTGCTCATCTCCCTCTTGAGATAAGTCTGACTGCTCAGCCACAGCTACCAACTAAATCTTTGTGGTACAGACTGATACCAAAGGGGATTTATTGCTCTCACCTGTAGTCCTAATCTTCTGTAGTGCTCCCTAAGCGAACTGCACAGGATTCTGCCTAACATGGCCCACGGTGTCACTGGCTATAGAGTTGCTTCCACAATAATAGTGAGCATTGATATATTGCACACCACAAGCACTTGCTCCTTTGACCGCTAATGGCAGCACTATTTGAAAACCATGTCCCACTTCTATCTCAGTCTGTCTGGATACAGGCCCCTGCCTGGTAGCTTCAAATCTGCATCCACTATCCATGCTATGGTATGTGTAGCTTTCTCCTTCCTTCAAAATGGTCTTCTGTATCTATGTTTGAGCACTTCTGCATTCTGTAAGGCAGCCAATGTGTGCCTAACATGGCCCACGGTGTCACTGGCTATAGAGTTGCTTCCACAATAATAGTGAGCATTGATATATTGCACACCACAAGCACTTGCTCCTTTGACCGCTAATGGCAGCACTATTTGAAAACCATGTCCCACTTCTATCTCAGTCTGTCTGGATACAGGCCCCTGCCTGGTAGCTTCAAATCTGCATCCACTATCCATGCTATGGTATGTGTAGCTTTCTCCTTCCTTCAAAATGGTCTTCTGTATCTATGTTTGAGCACTTCTGCATTCTGTAAGGCAGCCAATGTGAGTTATCTGTCTATTCTGGGTTACATTTAATTTTTACATCCAGTCCTGCATTAATACTATAGGCTGCATACCTTCCTGGGTGACATTGATAAAAAAGTATCCACTATGTATACTAGAAGAGAAATAACCTATTCCTAGACTGCTAATGTTGGCCTTCAAATGCTACTTGTTTATCAGTCCGATTGGAGCAAGAAAGAACAGGGTAAGGGGGAATTAAAGGGAGTAAACATGCTTATTTTGAATACTGCGGGGCAGCATATCAACCTATAAGTTGGTATGCTGGTATAATGTTGTTTCTTCGTCAGCCATTTTTACGACTGTCTTTTAAACGAGTACAAAATTACGAAAAAAGTGACTGAAATTTTGGGGCTGGGTAGGAAAGGAGGTAGGAAAGGGTATGTAGGAAAGGTAGGTAAGGAGTTGGAGGGTCGGGAATAGTAGTTAAACATAGGTGTGGGAGGGTGGTTTCGGGGGCGGAATCCCCCAAAAAAAACAATAACCATCTTTGTAATTTTGTAAAAATGACTGAGGATGAAAGAACATAGAACCGTGATCCTGACGAATGGGGTGGGACTAGATATTTCTGATCACTTCATTGTCTTGGTTTGGTGGAGGGGGGCCCACAAAAAGGTCGGTGCCAAAGGTTGCCAAAAGTGCTTAAGATGGCCCAGAGTGAAGAGCTGTATACCAACCCGGTGCTATTATTCTTAATGTTGTTCCTCTCCGAACCCGTACACTATTCACCGTTTTGGCTATTCCCTGCTGTCTGCTGAACGACGAGTGAAGAGGAGAGATATAAGTGGACGATGTTTTATTAATGCGTCCTCCAGGTCACTCGGAGCGAAATCAAGGACGCTGAGACACCAAAATAGCAGAGCATTGTTCATCAAGGCAGAATGTCTATTTCTGGAGGCTGTGCAAGCAAAGAGCAAGGCAGATAGCAGACATAATTCCCAGCACATTTTCAATGGAAAAAGACATGCATGAATTCACGTAGATTTGCTTTTAAAAAAAATCTAGATGCCCTTGGCAATAAAAGAATGCTTCATGATAAAATTTAATTCACCACTTAGCTCTTGTGTGGGGCGGTGTGTGGGTGCGGAGGAAGGTGGGACAGTTCGTTTTGGTCGGTATTAGGGAAGGGATGCTATCACTTAAATAGCTGCGGTGCAGGTGACAGCAATGGGCTGGATGCCAAGTCATGAGAATTCATGGAAGACAGATACATTTGCTTCAAGCCTCGAATTTCCAGAGCGAAAGTATAGCGATGCAAGTGCACATATGTTGCCGTGCGAACAAATGAGCCGTGTCCAGTGATCGTGTGTAATGCTGTTATTAAATGCATAAGTGCCACGGATGAAGCACACACAGCAAGCACATAGAATTCCAAAACGCTGCACAACGCAAGACTTTAAATTGTAATCATTGTGCTTATTCGTGCGTGTTATGATTTCAAGATTTCGAGTATACCGTATCTAAAAAAAGCCTGTTTTATATTCTCTGCCTATTTCCAAGCCTGGAAGCCCAATATTAACATTCACCAGGGACCACAAGTCAAGGGGGTGACCACCGTGTTATTGATTTAAAAAGTGTAAGATTGCGCCCCATTGTATTTACTCAACAAAATTGCAATGTAACATATATTTAGCGCAACTGCTACGTAGCATTATGCACCTTGGCAAAACACATGCCGTTCACCATCAGATTGGCACTCTATTGACATCATGATTGTGGCTATACAGTATGCACCTTATGCTGTTCGGTTGCAAGTGGGTCGGGTTGGTTAAATGGTTATGCACTTAGCACTTTACTGCCAGTAGAACTTTTGCACAGCACTGCGCACTTTGTTGTAATAGATGGATGAGGTTTATAGTCTTTGCATCGAATGACAAATCATCGAATGCCTTACCATAGAAAAAAAAGCATTGAAGAAAAGCATCGAATGCATTTTCTTTTTAATGGGGGGTCCCCCCAGTCTCCCTTTTTTTAACCTCAAACCCCATTATAATTAAAATAAACTATAATTAAAATAAACCCTTTACCACTGAAAAAAATGCATTCAATGCTTTTTTTAATGTTTTTTTTTTTCTATGGTAAGGCATTCAATGCATTGGCATTTGATGCAAAGATTAGATACCATGTATGACATATAGTACAGGTTTCAATGTACATGGGAAAACGTTTAATTCAAAAAGAATATGTGTTTTGAGAAACGTTCGGGGGACTGTTGAAACTCGCAAATACTAGTACAACATGGCAGACACTTTTCAGCAAGCAGCATTAGGCATTTTTTTTGTGTCTACTAGGTCTCTCACGTGGTATTTTAAATGTGCGCTTGTGAATGGGTAATTTGATTTGAACAAAGGACGAGGCAGTCGCGAAACGCGTCATGCTGCCACATTATCGGGACAAACACTGTGGGAATGCCATATGCTGATCATTTTTTGTGACGTTATACTGAAGAAATTAAAGGAAGTTTGTCTACACTCTAGGACCCTGATCATTTATTAAGAATTTTAACTATCCTGACATATGAAGAAATAGATCATGAACTCATAGACGAATGGACAGATCTTTCAAATAAGTGTTTGTTCTCTATGATTAAAACATAAATTACATTTGCCAAAAAAGATGTTCACTCATTAATGAAATAGAAAAGCTTGTTGAAGGACTTTACAATTCTAGCAAAGCAGATGAATGTAAGAGAAAACTGCAGAGAATGGAGGACAATTTGGAACGCTACGAGGAGAAATAAGAGAAAAGAAACAAATGCAGTTCCAAAAAGACACACAGGATTTCCAACAAGGGAGAATGTGGGAACGTCACGTGATCGCGGGAGCGTGGTCTCGCGAGATCTGGACGTAATGAGATCTCGTGAGCCCGCGCTCCGCGAGACAACATTCCCGCCAGTGTTGCCGAAGCGCCAGACCAGTGAGGTCTACTGAGAGCGCTGCTCCTGATGAGGAGCCATCGGAACTGAGGCCGAGAAGAGCCTAATGACACCAGCTTCCAGGGCATAACTCCAAAGCCATAGGAGGCCACATGGAGGCCCTGGAAGCTTGCAGAGTTCCATCTTTGTGCACACCTTGCCCCCAGTGATGCAACTGGTAGGGCCCTGAACTGAACTGTGAGTAGTTCCCCTGTTGCACTCAGCCAAGTTTATGCCCAGCTGTTTGTCTTGTAATAAAGACAGTTAAAGCCCACTGCAGCATCCTGTCGTCCTTTAAGGCCACAACAGAGAATTTACACTTTCGCAAGAAGGTCTGATGAATCAATTAAGCAACAACCGCAACAGAAAAAGTCAATGGCTAATTTCACAACAGCTAATATTGGGGAGGCCTCTTCATCTGAAATTGAATCCTCTGATGCAGAAGGTAGACCTACAAAGATGATTTTTTTAGAGGAATTGAAATTGCTACATCTAGAAGGCAGAAACAACAGGAGACCAAGAGGAAGACCACCAGAATTCCTCACAAGAAAGACAAGATGGGACACAAATGTTGGAAATGATCCCTCCTCAGGGCGGACCACTCGTTCTGGGAGAGGACCAAGAAATAAAGGGAGAGGTCCCAAAAGTCGGAATTAGAAACCAAAGTTTTCAATATATCAGAGAGAACTATTACAGCAACAAAACAACAAGTTTTGCAATTTGGCCTCTCATTTTCTTCTACTCAGAATTTTGATTTTACACAAGCTAGAATAGATTTATTCAAATTCCTGCGTAAAGTGAAAATGAGAAAATTCTTTCTTACAAATGTTAGTGGCGATCACCCTGATGAAATTTACTTCTCCCCCTGAGCCTTGCCCATTAAATATCAATGATTTGGAGAGTTTGATTTGGTTAGACAAACTCACACATGAAAATAATGATGTTTTTTCTTCAGACAAACAAATTCTGACCAGATTTGATATATCTACTGACCATACCGTGAATAATGGGCTGAAAAATAAATCTGTATTCAACCCACAAATTATGTCTAAGAATATAGATGTCTTTGAGCAATGTGTTGTAAAGGACCTTCGGGACTTTGAAAACAAAATTGACAATAAATGGTCTAATTTGAAGGATAGCCTAAGAAAAGAACTGGCTGATCTAAAAAATGACACCTCGATTGTTATCAGACAAGCAGATAATGGTGGAGGAGTGGTGGTTAAGGCGAGAACCAAATACGTGAAAGAAGCGTATAGCCAATTGAATGTCACTACTTGTTATGAAGAGGTATCTAATGCTTTTGGCAACAGGAAAGCACCATTGTATGAGTTGGTTTATTCGTATAAAATGCCTAACTTGTTAGAACCGGATGATGTTTCATATTTAACCATGGAGTTTCCTATTACATCTAGTCTTTACTTTATTCCTAAAATTCATAAATGTTTGATCTCACCATTTGGGAGACCTATAGTGGCATCATTCATAGTGACATCAAATGTCTCTAAATATTTGTATTCTTTTGTTCAGCCATTTGTGAGGGATCTTAATTCTTATGTGAGGGATACTACAGACTTATTTACCAAATTAAGACCAATATAATGGGAATCTGACTATATTCTATTTTTGATGGACATAACATCTCGTTATACGTCAATTATACATAAGAATGGTCTTCAAGCTTGCAAATATTTGATTAATACTAGATCTGTCAGCTTTAAACAACACAATGAAGTTATACTTAATTTGCTTGAATGTTGTCTAGAACATAACATTTTCTTGTTCGAAGGTAAACTATATAGACAAAAATGTGGAACTGCCATCGGCTCTTGTATAGTGCCAACGTATGCTAACCTCTATGTGGGGTGGGGAGAACAAGAGCATGTGTGGTCAGAACAATTTGATAAATATCTAGGATGAATTGTTTTATGGTATAGATACATTGACGATGTGTTACTTAGTTGGAAGGGTACTGAAGAATTGTTAGGTGAATATATTTCACACTTAAATAAGAATGATTTAAATTTGGAATTTACCTTTTCCAGTAGCCCAAGCCAGGTGGTATTTTTGGATGTAGACTTGTTCATAATGAATAATCAAATCTGTAATAAGTTACACAGGAAGTCCACTGCATCAAATTCTTTGTTACATGGTAAAAGCTATCATCCGAAGAGTCTGATTAGTAGTATACCCTTTGGCGAAATGGTTAGAGCCAGGAGGAACTGTTCGTCAGCAAATGATTTTGAGCAAGTAGCAAGCAATATGGGAGCACGGTTCCTGGAAAGGGAATACTCTAGACAAAGTATTGTTACTGCTTACAACAAAATATCTACATGTAATAGCGAGGATCTTTTGAAAGCTAAAGAAAAATAGAAATATTCCAATTGAATTAGATGTATTACTCAGTTTAGCTCACAATCACAACAAATAGGATCAATATTGAGCAAACATTGACCTATTTTTAAGGCAAATGGTGATCTCAATTTGGTGATAGGCATTTTTCCACAATCGCCATTTTCAAGAGCGAAAATATTAAAGGCTCTTATTTTCCTGAGTTTGTTACAACCAATTACTGAAGATACTAATTGGTTAGGGAGTATGAAAAGTTAAGAATGGTTTTGACAAACATAGGAAATGCAGAATGTGTAAAATAGCAGAACAGAAAACCTTGGTAAAGTATGCTTATTTGAACAGAAAAATGGTACTTCATAGATAAGATAAACTGTCTAACTAGAAATGTGGTGTATGCCATCAGATATCCCTATGCTAAAGTTTATATAGGATCCACTATTTGCCAACTCAAGATCCATATTTCGCATATTTTATCGAGCCATTTTACATCAGTACAGTAATTATCCTTTGGCAGGACATTATGCTGAGACTCACAACAGTGATGCATCTTTTTTAAAATTCTATGCATTAGCTTATGTACCTGAATTGAAAAGAAGGAGCAATAGAGAATGTAAATAGCGGGGACTGGAATCTAGGCTAATCATTGAATGTAATACGAAGAAACCTTATGGACATAATTCGATGAAGAGCTATCAGTCCATTTGTTAAGCATCTAATTGGTATTTTTTAGGGATATTCCAGCAACATTGGTGCTTATAGTTGACAACTGTATTACATTGTACAACTGTATTACGTTTTCTCTTCCCTTTATCTTGTTCCCTCAGAAGTAATGTGTGTTGATCAAGTGTAATTAGTTTTTCATATATGGTATATATGGATATGTAAATTGTGAATCATTGGTAACATACAATTGAAATGTAGATTTTCATCTGATAATTTTACTGTCAAATACTTATATTTTGATTTGCTTTTTTTTTCTTTTTCTCTCTTTCTGTTTTTTTCTGATTTGAATGAACTTTAGTCTATTTAGGCATCAAACAGCATGCACATTAGCAAATATGAATATAAATATTTGCATTAATGTCATTTTGCACCTTGTTATACCTTATATTGACTGTATATTGTAGTTATAGGACATTGGGCACACGTTACTTTGTAAACGTTTTTAGCCCACTGGGGCACAATGTTTATAGTTAATGAATTAGCACTATAATATGCTGCTATTCTTCCATGGCTGACGAATTATCCCAAGTTCTGTCTGTGCCACACAGAAATGTACTGTAGTGGTGAATATTATCAATTGATGTGGCATTTGCCTCTCGGGCTAGTATATCAGGTTTTACATTTGTGTATAACACTCTGATAGGTCACAATGTTTAGAGAATAAACGCTCACTTATTTCAAGTAGAGTGTACATATAATGTACATTGTGGTATCATACACTCCATTACAAAATGGCCAACAGGTTATAAGATACATTGAATACGAATTTAAAAGTGAGTCATGTGATGGTGATTGTCCTGTGGCCAGACAGAGTGAAAATATAAGATTTCCCTTTTTACAATGGTGCAAATTTCATCTGTAGAAGTCCCTGAAAGAGGGATGGAATGCGTGGCGTTAACCTTACACGGCAGAACTTGAGATAAGTTGTTCTATAAAACCATGTTGGTTTATGTTTTAAATCATACATTTCATATGTGATTTTAATCGTTGAATAAATATAAATGTTTGTCTACACCTTAGAAAAGACCGAGTGCTCCCATATAATTGGTGATCGCCACATTGTCCTGTTTGGCAATGGCAGTTATTCAAAGTATGTGTGGGGGAATACATTTGTTTGAATGTTTGAAATGGCTATTCTTGCAGCTGATTGAGAGCACCTGCTATAAGTAGGTTTAGCACTGTATTAGCAAGAAAAGCTTTATGTTTTATATACAATTGTACACTTTCGATTGCACTCCCCAGAGCAGCGGAAATCACTCGATTTGCAAAGAACAGACTTCCACGTTCATAGATTTCCACAGAAAATTAGTTTATTTAAGTATAAGGCGGACTGGTAAAACCATGCAACAACATGTTTTGTGGTAAACAAACAACTTGATCATACATATATTTGCTGAAAAAACGTTATTAAAGCGACGTTATGGTTACAGTAAAACCCAAAAACTTCAGAAATTCTGCAGTTATGGTAAGCTACGCAACCACTTTGCACTTTATATGAATAACATTCAGGACATAAAAGATGACATCACACATGTCATTGAGCGGGCAGTAGAGATGTGCAAATGGTCATTAGAACCCAGGAGGGAAATACCAAGGTATGCCAAGGTGGAACGCCACTGGGTAACTACTGGAGCAAGGAGTCCCAAAAGGTGTGATGGATCTTAACCATAACATCCCTTTAACAACATTTTTTTCTGTCAATTTATTAGGTTTTTATAAGTGAAAAGTTTCATGGTTTTACATCACTATATATAAGGTATTAAAGTACCCACAACACATTTTCTTTCCTTTCAAACCTGTCCCAACATCATTGCTGGTCCCTCATAGTCATGGCCAGTAGCCAGTTTGTCCAGACAATCTGGCCACTGTCAACATATACATACATACAATACTCATATAACGTAGCCCCTAATTGACAAAATCCATTCAGTCTTTGCACGAACATTCAAGGTTTGTTATATAATATTTCTGAAAACCTTTGTCCAAATTCGTCAAATGGCAACAAAGCTACAAGCCATATAAAAATGTTGAGACCCCCTTCTAATTTTGCCCCCTCCAAACAAAATCCCACCAAACTTTTCAAAAACATTCATATCTAGATCTAAAATCGTTTTGCAAACTTCTGTGCATATTCATCAAATGGCACCACATTTATAACATTTTGGGACCCCCCTATCAATTTTGTTCCCTCTTGACAAAACAGCAACATACTTTGCAAAACCATTTAGAAACAGGTCCTGAATTAAATTCCAAAATGTCATACAGTTTCATTGAGTGGCACCAAAGTTATAAGCCATCCATAAACTGCTTTTCAGCAATCCTGTAATGACAAAATAAGCATACATGCTCTCGAACATCTGAGATGTCCGCGACCATCACCGGACTACCCGGGACTGTTCGCGGACATAGGAGAAGAAAAACTTCACATTTTTCACTTTTTAAGACCATATTTGAACCCATCCTCAACTGCCCAGAGATTGTTTTATTAATTTCACAAGAGCAATTTTGTGTTTTTTAATATGTTTTCACTGCAGTGTTTGCAGGCAAAGGCGGGAGCCGACGAACCCAACATGGCGGGCGTTTCCAAAAATCTCACACACCTCATGCTTTTCCCCATCCAGTCAGCGGGCACGTCCGATGGCCGCGGACATCACATTGTCCCCTGGGCCAATCGGAGGTGCGTCTGCAGACCGAACAGAAAAGTGAGTCGGCGGATCGAACACAGATATCACTAATTGTGGTTTACCTACTTTTTGGCTATTTTAAATCAAACTACTGGACACATTTACCCCAAATTTACAAAGGCATGCTTTCGCAACCAAGCCACAGCTGGTAGCAATTTGGTGAAAATTCATCCAGCTGTTTGGGCTGTAGGCATGAGCAAAATTCTCAGCCCAATCAGCTGTATGGATTTTCACAAAATGTGTGCGAGGACCAGCGGTTTTGCCCCGAAAGGTTCGTCATCATTTCTGGAATGGTCGCCATATTGGATCTGCAAACCACGGCTGTAATCCATGGACAGTGTAGTCAGAAAAAAGTCTGGAAATTATTTTAGGGGTTATTTTGGGGCTGAAAGAGGGCGTGGGGGAGTGGAAAAAATTCATAGGGTGCTGTTTTCATAGGTGAAAAAAGCTGTGCAGTTGGTGCCAAGTCTGTGGTCATTTGTACTGTCCACCAACACCATTAGGAGTGGGGGGGGGTTCTGGGCGAGTCTTGCTAATTGAAGGTGTATTGTACATACTTTTTTGGTTTAATTCTATTTTGGTCGTTGGGACCAGTGGCCAGATTCTTGGGGGAACGTGATCTGGCTACTGGCCATTCACATCATAGTAATATGTGTATAGTAATTATAGGTACTGTAGGTGGAGTATACAGTATTTGAAATCTGGTGGAATTAAATATTTGTAGTGTATACAGTATTTATGATTGTCATACTATTGAGAATAATGCTCATAGAATATGTATTTGTTTCTTTGTGAGGATAAAAACTAGGATAATACTTGGTATGGTTACTTAGTTGGATATGTGCTATGCTTGCGGTGCAGTGTTTTAAAGAATAAGGAAACTGTGCCATAGTGTAATGGAATGGCAGATTGTGGTTAAAGCATTGTTTTGTATCTTATGGTAGAGGCTGGAAAAGAACAGTACTTTATATGTAAGATGAAGTGTTGTATATAGATACTTTGGTAGTTTACACATATGTATGAGCAGGAGGATAATGGTGGCACTATAAGGGACATATTGAGACAGGTTGAAAACAATTACATTTATATCGGAGGAAACATTACAAATATTTTTTTTGGAGCATTTTGTTGAAAGTAAATGCATATGTGCATGTATAGCAGCACTGTGTACACATTTGTGTTGTATTAGTATGGGAATGCAGATGTAAATGATGTCTAGAACATTGTTAAGTGGCAGTTGGCTTGTGGAGGTTTAATATGGTGACAGGGTTACATGTAGATATTTTGAATGTGATTGGTGGATGGATGTGTGACTGTTTGAAAGCAGGCAATGTGGGAGGGTTACAAACATAAAAGTAGAAAGGGTAGAAGGGCTGTCCTGTGCGATGGTGTGCACATGCCTTCAGGTCTTTTAACGATGCCTGGCATGCACAGTGCAAAGTGGAGATTGTGTATAGTTGTGAGGGTCCATGGATTATGGCTCTTATTGCATCCTAGAAAAAAGTATTTGTTAAAGAATGTTGTTTCTGTCCTTTTTTTCTTTTTCTCTAGTATACAATTGTCCATTATTCCCATTAGCATAGTACAAAATGCTAATGCAAAAGTTAGAGAATCTTATTGAGTCTAACTACTTTATTGAAAAATGTAGTAGGAGTCCATAGGATTATTTGTTTTAGTTCTATTTGTTTAACTATGTTTTTTTATTTTTATTTTCGCAGTAGAGGCCAGGCAGTAAGGTGGTGGATGGAAATGAGGGAAGCGTCACCTACCACAGATACAGAGGGGTAGGTGGACAGGGGAAAAAGTTGGGTGTGCATTATATCTAAGGTAGGGGGCGGTGTTTCACATGCTCCTTGATAGCAGATTCAAAAGCACTCCGAAACTGCTCCTCCCTGCAGATTGGTGGGTTGCAGTATATACAGAGTACTGTTGTCTTGTAAAGATATGGATCAACAGTCTCTTTTATGGCTTGTGAGGCAGCTGGTGGGATCTTCTCCCCCACAGGAATAGTGTGTGTTGTCAGGAGCGGTTGAGGAAGATGAGGTAGAACAAGACAGCCTATTACTTCCTGAGAAAGGAACAGCCTTTCTCAGAGCACCTGGGTGCTTTGAATGGGTGTGACAGCACATGCAGGTTGTACCAAAAGAGTAGTGCCTATTTTGTACACGACTGATTATGAATCAACACTCAATGAATTCAACATGGGGCTCCCACGCCTTTGGTACCCCTCATACGGTCTTAAAGAAATACAACATCCATGATTCTCTCTGGGTGCTGAAGGTAGACATTTCCTTTATCTCATATTGCTGGACCTCTTGATCCTCCTCTTTTTCATTGCACCTTTTCCCCTGTCCAGGCCCTCCAGTTGGTGGTGGTGTTGGTGGTGGTGGCCCTTGGGGAGGAGGGATGGTCATGGGTGATGACATTTATTATGTTAAATAGCATATGTGCCCATACTATTCCAAAAAAGGTGCTCTCTCCTCTCTCCTGGATTGTAGATAGACAATTAGTAAGAATGGGTCTAGGAGCTGTGAAAGGGTAATCTTTCAGCTTGAAGAGAAAATGCACTTTGCATATGTTCTCGAATGTCAGTGAACAAAAAACGATGTAAAAATGTGTAGAAAGTTGATAGAAGTGTTAACAATGTTGCTAGGATGTGGAAAATGGGACAGTTCTCACTTGAAACTTCCTAGATCCATAAACGCTGCTATATTGGGGTGAGTATGATATTAGGAAGTTGTAGCAACCAGGGCGCACTGGTAAAAACCTATGACATTCAGTGAACAAACTTTGTTATAAAGGGACATTATAGTTAAGCTGCACTAATAAAAACATATATGAAATTGAAATATGAAATTCAGTGAAAAAACATTGTTAAAGTGAGGTTATGGATATAAGTCAAATCGAAACCCCCAGATATTCATCAGTTATAGTGAGCTAAGCAACCATAATTCACACCACCACGGTGCACTGCTAAGACTAACACCCAGGACATCAAAGATGACATCACAAATGTCAATGATGAAGCTGTGTTTTATGGGCAAAAAAGGGGTTTGCAGGTGTCGCTGAGTCCGTGAACCATGTTGGTGTCTATGGACATAATTTTGAGGGTTCAGGGCGAGTTTCATCATTTGAAGGTGTATTGTACGTACTGGTTATATGGTTAATTTGATTGCGTGGTTTTGGCCAGTGGTCAGATTCTTAGGGCATGACCATTGGCCATGCCCCAGCTTCTGCCTAATGACCTCAACCACCACAGTAGTAATATGTGTATAGTAATTATAGCTAATGTAGTGGGAGTATAAAGTATTTAGGATATAGTGGAATGATATCATTGAACTGTATATGGTATTTATGACTGCAGTACAATCAAGGAAATGTGATAAAGTGACAATCTCTTAGGTTACCTAGCGCCTGAGAAAAAACCAGAATGCAAAAATAGATGGATTTTGTGTTTATTTTTGTATGAGTTTAAAAAAGAAATGTGTGATTATTAGTGCAGGTTAAAGCTTGGTTGTTTAAGCCTGTATTCTCAAGGGTTTGGTTCCTAATCTTATTGTTCTCTGTGTGCCTGTGTCCTCTTTGTCTTTTTTGTTTACAAGTGCTCAGTGTTTATTTTCTTGCACTTGTCATTGAACCTTCATTTAAGTCGATTCGTGTGTCTTTAATTTTGGTGACTTTGTGATCCTTTTGTGTGTCCTTGTATCTATGTGCTCATCTGTGAACATTTCTGTGTTCTTGTGTCCTCTGTGTCCTCTGCATGTCTTTTTGTCTTCTATGTCCTCTACACATGTTTCACCACTTCATTGTGGCTCATCAGGAGGAAGTATCACATTCAATCTGTTTTAAGTCAAACTCCATTACTGGGCGTTGAGACTGTTCATCTCTTTGTTTGCAACTGCATATAGATAGAGAGTTCCATTTTTCTCATAACTTTCAGTTGTAAATACATGCAGGGTTCAATCTAACGAGAACAAAAGTAACAACAGTGTTTTAGAAAAGGAGTTTAACTAATGTGGTCTCACTAGTGATTCCCCTCTGTACATTGGGCTGTGTTTGGTTTCTGTTTTCCAAGCACAGATTTGCAGGTAGATCTGGAGATGATGTCAATTTTGTTGACACTGCACCAATTGCTCCATTGACGAATAGTTCTACATCACGGTTACATTTTAGAATTACTCTGTATAGGCACATAGTTAATGCTTTCTCCAATCCAGCTGCGTTGAAGATATATTTTCCTCAGTTATTTAGTTGTGCTGTTGCTTTATGACACATAGGGAGTGTCATGCTGTGCACTTCTAGTTTGTCTATTGAGCTGATATACATTATGGGTTGTATTTCTTTTTTTAACATTGTCTTGTCAAATGGACTACAGCTTGAAAGAGTTGGCATTAAGGACATACATTTTATATTTTGTTGAGTTAATTGTTCCATCACACGAGGAGAAGATGTTTTTGCCCAAATAGCTCAGGGATTAGTCTACTATTTAAGATGGATTTTGCATATTTAGTAAGCAGACCAGTTCTAATGCTTTTTAAAATGTTAGCATATGTGAGGTCTGTAGACTGACAAATGTTTTGAGTAAGTTCTCTGTACTGAAAGGTTTCTAGAGATGTATGTGTCCAATGCTGCCGAGTGTGTTGGAGCAATGTGTGTATCCTACTGTTTTGAAAAATAGGTTGACCTGTTACTGTTGTTAAATATGGGGTGTTTCCTCCAAACCGTTCTTCGTAGTCAGTTTTAGGACTTCTTGCATTCTGAGATGAATTAAAGCCAACATGGAGTTGGAAGCCATGCTTACTTCATCTATTAGTAGCACTTTAATTTATTTCCGAATAATGCATACTTCAGTAGCAGATTCTGCAGATAATTTTCAGCATTCTAATTTGTTTTATGTTCTACTGGAACAAGCAGTAGTCAGTGTAAAATTACACTGCATATGTAGTAGGCAGCTAAACCTGTGGGCACTGTTACAACAGCTGAAAGGTTGTTGTTTGTTAAGTTTTGCAGAAATGGGCAGAATATTTTATTTAAGAATATTTTACCAGAACCAGCTTCACCACTTACATAGAGGAGCATAGGTTTATAATTTATTCATAATGTGTGCAGCTAAACATTTTAGATTCATGTTTAAAACCATGTTCCATTTCTTTAGTGACTTCTAGATAAATGGTGATTTATTCATCATTTAGCTGTGATTTGAGCACTGGCAAGTCTCCAGATTGTTTATATTGATACATGGTATTTTGTACCTCAGTCATGGCTATTTCTGCAAAGGAATCAGGCAAATAATTCAGTCTTTTTCAAATCACATGGAGGCTTTTCTCCATGCGTAATTCTGATGGAAGTAGGTTCCATGCCCTAGAGGCGTGTGCAGGAAAGAAGCTACCACCACCTCTTGTGCACCTAACTGTAAGACAGGTAAATTTAAAAGTGCCTGCCAATCTTATAGAACAACTAGCTGGTTGTGATGCAAACACTCCTTTAGGTAGCTAGGGGCTGAGCCAAGGGTACACCAGGGTGTTCAGTTTGAATTTAATTCTGGCTGAAACTGGAAGTCAGTGAAGGTCTCTCCTATAAGTTGAAATATGCTCTTGTTTGGTGACATTCCTAACGAAGCGTACTGCCTCATTCGACAGAACTTCCAGTTTACATAGGCTATTCTGACTAGCACCGTAGAAGAGAACATTGCAATGGTCCAGTCCGGGCATTATCACTTTTCTTAGCAATTTTTCACAGTTTTTCTGAGATACAAACGGTTTCACCAACCTCAACAATCTTAGATGGTATTGGGATTTTCTAAAAACATTGGGCCTGATTATGACTCCGGTGGTATCCATGCCGGTAAATACTGGCACGATGTAGCCGGAGTTATGGATTTACCAGCACCTGGCAATGGGGACTTTCCGGGGCATTCCATCCCCAGTGGACCAGGTAAATCCCCATTGCCTGGTGCCGGTAATAATTACTCCCCATTCCCATTTGAGTCCCATTGGACTCAATGGGAATGGGGAGGCCGGATGCACCAGCACCATTTATGAATGGTGTTGGTGCATCCAACATGGTCTGCTCGCATGTGCCGGTGCGCCCGCCAGGTCAGACCTGGCGGTGGTAAGGCACCCGTGAGCAGTACTTGTAGTTTGCTGGTCCGGTAACAACGGTACCGGAAAGCTTACCAGTACCGTTATTAATGGGCTGGCAAGCTTATAGTGAGGCCCATTGTCTAACTGAATATCAGCTCCCAATGATGCTTCAAAAAATACTGACAGGCCGATTCATGGAATAATTAGCGCGGCGCAAGTGGCCAAAAACGTGCGAATCGCAGTGGAATAGCGAAAATCACAGTGCAAGTGCGAAAATCGCACGAAAAGCAGCGCACATCGATTCATGGAAGGCCGTGCGCGAGAAAACCATCGGATGTGCGATAAAAAAGTGCGCGGCGCACGTTGGCGCACAGGCCATCTAACTGCGTGCGCCAGGTCACAGCGAAAATCGCACAGGCCACAGCGAAAATCGCACATAGCGCGGCGCACGCAACAAAAGTAGGCGGAACACGGGTCCTAACACTCGGAATGGGGAACAACTTGCCAAAATGTGGGCGTCACGGGAAAAGTACAGGGTACAAGTGCGCGGAACGCCCACACGCTCGCCTACAACACGTATTCATGGAATAGAATAGGGCAAAAAAGCGCACGCTCAAACAAGCGCACAGGCACAAACACGACCACCACAAGAAAGCAGGCGGTAGCGTCTCTGCGCCTGTAAGAAATGTGCGCCAAAAGGTGCGCCAACAAATAGCACCTATATACAGCCATGATGAATGTCCTATACTGTGGCCCTCCAGGACAAATGACGTGCAAAGGGGTACCCACAAACACGGACACCCGCTGACAAAAAATACGTGTGCGTGTATACCGGGGTGCGCGGAAAGTCTCACACGTGATTTGTCAGGGTACGTGGATTTCAGGGGTGCGTGGGAAGTTCCACACGCGATTTGTCAGGGTACGTGGATTTCAGGGGTGCGCGGGAAGTTCCACACGCGATTTGTCAGGGTACGTGGATTGCAGGGGTGCGCGGGAAGTTCCACACGCGATTTGTCAGGGTACGTGGCTTTCAAGGGTGCGCGGGAAGTTCCACACGCGATTTGGCCGGGTACGTGGATTTCAGGGGTGCGCGGGAAGTACCACACGCGATTTGTCAGGGTACGTGGATTGCAGGGGTGCGCGGGAAGTTCCACACACGATTTGTCAGGGTACCTGGATTTCAGGGGTGCGCGGGAAGTTCCACACGCGATTTGGCCGTGTACGTGGATTTCAGGGGTGCGCGGGAAGTTCCACACGCGATTTGGCCCGGTACGTGGATTTAAGGGGTGCGCGGGAAGTTCCACACGCGATTTGTCAGGGTACGTGGATTGCAGGGGTGCGCGGGAATTTCCACACGCGATTTGGCCGTGTACGTGGATTTCAGGGGTGCGCGGGAAGTTCCACACGCGATTTGGCCGGGTACGTGGATTTCAGGGGTGCGCTGGAAGTTCCACACGCGATTTGTCAGGGTACGTGGATTTCAGGGGTGCGCGGGTAGTTCCACACGCGATTTGGCCGTGTACGTGGATTTCAGGGGTGCACGGGAAGTTCCACACGCGATTTGGCCGGGTACGTGGATTTCAGGGGTGCGCGGGAAGTTCCACACGCGATTTGGCTGGGCACGTGTATGACAGGGGTACGCGGGAAATTCTACACACGATTTGGCTGTGTGCTCCCAGGTATTCCCTGTACACCCTCCACGGCCCCTGCAGGCAGCACACACCACAGGGGACTACCCTGCACACCTGCTCATGTCACCCAGCACCCCCACTCCCCAGCATCCAGGGGCACCCTCCACCAGGCCCCCACTCATGTCTCCCACCACCCCCACCCCCCAGCATCCAGGGGCACCCTCCACCAGGCCCCCACTCATGTCTCACACCACCCCCACCCCCCAGCCACCAGGGGCAGCCTCCACCAGGCCCCCACTCATGTCTCCCACCACCCCCACCCCCCAGCCACCAGGGGCACCCTCCACCAGGCCCCCACCCATGTCTCCCACCACCCCCACCCCCCAGCAGTGCAGGGGCACCCTCCACCAGGCCCCCACCCATGTCCCCTATCACCCCCACCCCCCAGCATCCAGGGGCACCCTCCACCAGGCCCCAACTCATGTCTCCCACCACCACCATCCCCCAGCAGTGCAGGGGCAGCCTCCACCAGGCCCCCACCCATGTCTCCCACCACCCCCACCCCCCAGCATCCAGGGGCACCCTCCACCAGGCCCCCACTCATGTCTCCCACCACCCCCACACCCCAGCAGTGCAGGGGCACCCTCCACCAGGCCCCCACTCATGTCCCCTATCACCCCACCCACCAGCAGTGCAGGGGCACCCTCCACCAGGCCCCCACCCATGTGTCCCACCACCTCCACCCCCCAGCCACCAGGGGCAGCCTACACCAGGCCCCCACTCATGTCTCCCACCACCCCCACCCCTCAGCAGTGCAGGGGCAGACTCCACCAGGCCCCCACCCATGTCTCCCACCACCCCCACCCCACAGCCACCAGGGGCACCCTCCACCAGGCCCCCACCCATGTCTCCCACCACCCCCACCCCCCAGCAGTGCAGGGGCACCCTCCACCAGGCCCCCACCCATGTCCCCTATCACCCCCACCCCCCAGCATCCAGGGGCACCCTCCACCAGGCCCCCACTCATGTCTCCCACCACCACCACCCCCAGCAGTGCAGGGGCAGCCTCCACCAGGCCCCCACCCATGTCTCCCACCACCCCCACCCCCCAGCATCCAGGGGCACCCTCCACCAGGCCCCCACTCATGTCTCCCACCACCCCCACCCCCCAGCAGTGCAGGGGCAGTCTCCACCAGGCCCCCACCCATGTCACCCACCACCCCCACCCCCCAGCATCCAGGGGCACCCTCCACCAGGCCCCCACCCATGTCTCCCACCACCCCCACCCCCCAGCCACCAGGGGCAGCCTCCACCAGGCCCCCACTCATGTCTCCCACCACCCCCACCCCCAGCAGTGCAGGGGCACCCTCCACCAGGCCCCCACTCATGTCTCCCACCACCCCCACCCCCCAGCCACCAGGGGCAGCCTCCACCAGGCCCCCACCCATGTCCCCTATCACCCCCACCCCCCAGCAGTGCAGGGGCACCCTCCACCAGGCCCCCACTCATGACTCCCACCACCCCCACCCCCCAGCCACCAGGGGCAGCCTCCACCAGGCCCCCACTCATGTCTCTCACCATCCCCAACCCCCAGCAGTGCAGGGGCACCCTCCACCAGGCCCCCACCCATGTCCCCTATCACACCCACCCCCCAGCAGTGCAGGGGCACCCTCCACCAGGCCCCCACTCATGTCTCCCACCACCCCCACCCCCCGGCATCCAGGGGCACCCTCCACCAGGCCCCCACTCATGTCTCCAACCACCCCCACCCCCCAGCCACCAGGGGCAGCCTCCACCAGGCCCCCACCCATGTCTCCCACCACCCCCACCCCCCAGCAGTGCAGAGGCACCCTCCACCAGGCCCCCACCCATGTCTCCCACCACCCCCACCCCCCAGCCACCAGGGGCAGCCTCCACCAGGCCCCCACCCATGTCTCCCACCACCCCCACCCCCCAGCAGTGCAGCGGCACCCTCCACCAGGCCCCCACCCATGTCTCCCACCACCCCCACCCCCCAGCCACCAGGGGCAGCCTCCACCAGGCCCCCACACATGTCTCCCTGCACCCAGGTCCTCACAATCACCAACCATGTGCGTAATGGTCAGCCTCCACAGCCAAAAGGCCCTACCAAGTAACCCATTCACCCACATGGAAATGGAAATTACATGTTACACCCCCAACGTACATAAAGCAAATGAACCCATGTCTGTCACACACAATGGTTGCAAATGAATTGGAAAACACCCAACATGACATGCATGAAACCAATGAGATGATACCACACAGTGAAGTATGAAAACAAAATTGTATTAAAAAAATATGAATGCAAATGAAATGAAACAAACTACAATGCCAATGAAAAAAAGAAAAGGTGCATGTCCGTCCAAAAAAATTAAAAACACCAAATCCAAAAAAAATGTACTTCAAAGTCACATTAAAAATGAAATCAATCCGACAGAAAAAAAATAAATCCAAACACCATTGCTCCATGGAGAAGAAATAAAAAATTAAAAAATAAAACAATCCAATGAAGAACTATGTACAAAATATCCAAGGGTCCATGAGCCCAACTGAACAAAGGAAACCTACAAAAAACCCTAACAAAAATGCAACTATATACAAAAAGTGGAGCTGTGTCCGTCGACTCCAAATCATAAGAATAAACAAATGAAACCTAAAACTAAAGAACTATATACAAAGGCGGCGGGCAAGTCCAGCGGCTCACTCCGTAGTGTTCCGGGCCAGGGCATCATCAAACTCCTCGTCTATGTCCCGGAGGGGGTCCTGTTCCATGGCCCGAGGGTCCGCAGGAACGACGCCATCTCCTCCTCCAACCCCCTGCGGATTGCCTCGAGGCACTCGGCCCGCCTCAGGGCCCTCCGCATGGAGTTCTCCGCCCTGACCATCGTGAGCCGCTCCTCTTCCGCCCGCCGCCGCTCCGCACCTATCTGCTGGCCCAACCGCAGCCACACGGAAGACACTTCCTGTCCTGGGTCCTCCTGCCCTCCGGCCGATGCCTGCCCCTCCGATGTTGATGGCCCCGAGCCATGATGCCTCCCACGTTGACTCTGCTGCTGCCTCCGACGCAACTGCCTCTGCCAGCACGACGGCATCCAGGCTGATGGATTCCACCGACACCGTCGTGCACGTGCCCTGCCTGATGATGCCGGCACATCCTCCATCTGCTGGGGTACAGTTGCTGTGGTGTCCACCCCTGCTTGACCTCCGACTCCCGACTGTGGCAGGGATGGGATCCCCACCGAGCTGGCTGCATAGGTCAGGGCAGGTCCACAGGGGGCCCTGGTGGCATCTGGGCCGGAAGACGGCAAGGAGAACGACCGGTGTATAGCCTCCACAGAGGAGGAGAGGGCCGCCAGATTGGCCGACACATACAGGAAACCCCCGAACATGGAAGATCCCAATTGGGCCACGTCGGCACGGTGCTCTTCGTGATGATGTGCGTGCTCCTCCCGGGAAGCACGCACGTCATCACGAATTGCACCCGCGCGCATCGCAACCCCAATCAGGACCTTCTCCATACGGACACAGGTCCCCTCGTCCGCAGGTGGAGGGGAGTCAGGTGACATGGACATCCCCTCTACCTGCGGACGGGCCTGGGACGGGGCATCCCTGCTGGTGCATGGTGGTGCACTCACAGGGTCAGGGACAGCGACATGCACAGGCCCCTCCAGGGTGACCTGTGCTGCCTCCTGCCCCTGGCCCTGGACTGCACCACTTGCACCAGCAGGGATGCCCCCACCAGGCCCCATGTGTGCCCCTGTGGCGGCCTCCTCCTCCTCTGTGGAAACTACCAACCTGGATAGCTCCTCACCATCTTCCACCGTAGCAGGCCCCTGTGGGGGCTCACCCACCCCTTCCGCTGCAGCCGTGGGGGCATCCCCGCCGCCTTGCTCCACAGCGTCGTCTCCACCCTCTTCTTCACTAGCCGCTGCGTAGAGGGAGACAAAGAACACAAGCATCAGGGTACTGTACAATGGTCCCCTAGACAGGAAGCAATAGCAGATGAGTACCACTGTCAAAGAACACTTCCATCATGTCCCTCCACAACACATGGGTCAGTCCAGGCAAAACACACACAGTAACAGGCATGGTGCATGCCATGGACATTTCCATACATGTCCAATGGACTCTTGAAACATACAATGATATGGAACTCACATGCATCATGGGTCATGCCTATCACATGCACACACTTCACCTCAGTCACATCCATCTGGCCCCATACACCCCAAACACAGCGGATACAAGGGTAACTAGGCTGCATCAGTGAATCTGTGCATTGTCACACACATGTGTCATGCATCCATGGCATGCACAAGTAACAGACACGCAGGTCAGGCACACAGACATGGCTACCATATATGTACCTGGCATCAGCACCCATCCCTCACCCCCACCCATGTCCAGGAACAGAGACTGGCATGCTCTCATGTTTAAAATCTGCATAGGGCTCCCCATGTGGCATTTAAACACATGCAACAACCATGTGGTTCACACATCACTCGTCGCACATGCATTACCATGATGTCCCTGCACACATACATGCATACATGGCCTATGTCACACATACAGGCAAGTATCAGAGAACCAGCACACCGCAACATGCCCTGTCTCACACAGCAATGCTTGGACACTTACCGCTCAACTCCAGACGGGTCTCCCTCTCAAGGATCTGGACGTGGAGCGCTGGGCGTACGCGTTCCAGGACCCTCATCTGGATGGAACTCATGCGGCCCTGGCCCCCCTCCACGAGGCGCCGGGCCTTCACGAGGGTCCTGGACCTCAAGTCCTCCCAGCGCTTCTTGATCTTCTGGACGTTGCGGGTTGCCACCCCCTCCGCGTTGATGGCAACCACACAGTCGGCCCAGATCCTCTCCCGTCCTTCCTTGCTGGCGCGGGACGATCCAAAGAGGGCATCATACTGCCCCAGGACATGCTCCACCAGGACACCAACTTCGGTGGCAGTGAAGCTGGTGCCCCTCTGCCCCTCTGGCCTGGAGTTGCCACTGGTGCCAGATGTGGAAGTGCCCGACATGGCAACCCCAGAGGCAGGTGTGGGTGGGCAACTGGGTCCTGAGGCTGGGCTGTGGAGTGATGTAATCCCAGTCGGGAGTCTTCAGTTCCAGCAGGGGTGGACACAGCAACTGGACCCCTGCAGATGGCTGATGTGCAGGCACCAAATGGCAGGGCACGGTGGCAGCAGGCAAGCAGGCAGGCAGGCAGCAGCAGATGGCACGTGGGAGGCTGCTCAGGGCACTGGGGGGCAGTAATTTGGCCTTCTGGGCAGGAGCGTGGTCTTCCGTGTGTTTTCGCGTGGCCAGCTTGATACGGAGTGATTTGGCACGTGAAAATCCTGCACGTCAGCGTGAAATTCGAGGAAAGGCCCTTAGCGCGTAAGCGCGTCAGCACGCATACGCGATTCTATTGGACCAAAGGCCCTCAGCGCGTAAGCGCGTCTGTGACGTGACCCGCACGGGTGTTTCCCACACAGCACGTGATGACGGAGCACACGTGGAAAGACTGCACGTCAGAGTGTCATCGCGTGTAATTGGACAGCACGTCAGAGTGTCATCGCGTGTAATTAGACAAAAGAGCGTACACGCAATTGGCCTATGTACGTGTATTTCAGGGGTGCGCGGGCACTTACACACGCAAGTACGTCAGCGCACCTGTATCCCGGGGTGCGTGGGAATTTCCACACGCTATTGGACTGGGTACTGGATTTCAGGGGTGCGCGGGTCACACGCTCGCCTACAACACGCGCAACGCATAAATTTGCGCGCTAACAAAATAACAAGCTCAGACCCAGGATGAACATACCGTTCCTAGCAGCAGTGGCCGTGGGCTACCAAAGGAGGAGGAGGAGGATAGTCAGGGCCAGAATATTCACACCCAGAACCAGCCTTTTCGGGATGCCTGATGACCAGGTGTATGGGAGGTACAGGTTTCCACCACACATAATACTGGACCTGGTGAGTGAGTGGGAGGATGACCTCACATCACCCACCCTGTGCTCCCAAGCACTCAGCCCCCTGGAGAAGGTCCTCAATGTACTGCACTTCTTAGCCACTGGATCATTTCAGTGGACAAGTGCCATAGTGGGTGGGGTATCACAGGCCACCCAGTCACGCTGCCTACACCAGGTCTTGAACATCATCACTGCACGCCCATCAGTCCGCAGGCACATATTCCTGCCCAGAACACCTGCAGAAAGGCATGCTGCCGCCCTGGATTTTTACGGTGTGGCACGATTCCCCAAAGTGCTAGGTGCCATCGACTGCACCCATGTGGCTCTACGTCCCCCCAGGGCATCAGAGCACATCTATAGGAACCGCAAGCACTGGCATTCCATCAACGTGCAGGTAGTACGTAATGCCAAGGGAATCATCACCTCAGTATATGCCAACTATCCCGGGTCCACCCACGACAGCTTCATTTACCGAATGTCCACCCTAAGCCGGGACCTAGAAGCTGGGCGGCATGGCGATACATGGCTGCTTGGTGAGTATGAATGCCACTGCACATGCATGCATGTCAGATACTGAGCAAGGTCACAACCCCACCAATGATACCAATCACCACCTCCACAGGGGACAGTGCCTACCCTCTCAGCCCCCACATGATGACGCCAATTCGGAACCCCACCACGCCACCCGAGGTAAGATATAACACAGCCCACATTACAACCCGGGGCATAGTGGAGAGCACATTCGGAGTACTAAAGTCACGCTTTCGCTCCCTTGACCGTTCTGGCGGGCAGCTGTTATACGCTCCCCCAGTAGTGTGCAGGATCATAGTGGCAGCATGTGTCCTGCACAACGTTGCAACATGCCGGGGCCTGGCCATGGACATGGTGGTGGCCCCACATCCCCAACCACTTGCACAGCCGCTGCGCATGGGAGGGGAAAGGGCACGGGGGGAGGCAGCCCGTACACAGCTAGTGGCTAATTACTTCACATAGAAATCACACCCCTGTGGAGTGCACACTGCCCTGGCACATTCCATCTGACAATCAATGATGACTCAACCTGACACTGATCCTGAATGTCTGGAGAATCAACCGTGAAAACCATATCAGCCTGAGATTGTTCACCTGGAAGTGTTACAATGTGTGCATCCCTACCCACACAGACACCACCAAGGCAGTTTTGTGAAGAAACACATTCAAGCAGCTAAAATGAATACCCACTTGCAAAATGCAACAAGAGGACAGTGCCATGTCAGCCAACCCATCCCCAGCACCGCCACATGACACACCGTGCCATGTCATGCTATTTGCAGGTAAACAAAGTAATCCCCACAACATGACACAAGTGTCACAATGTACAGTGTCCCTAATTGAAACTCGCAACACCTGAAATGCTCACAGCAATGCAGGACCAACAACAAACTTGAGCAGGTACTACCATTAACATGACATCACAAATGTAATAAATTAGTAGTCTCACCACCTGGAAATGCCTGCACTCCCACCACTTCCAACTGTACAGTGTTGGCGCCATGTAGAGTTATAGGTGCACTGCTGCCAACATGGACCACATCTCCAAACTAGAGGGCCTTGTGTAGACATGAGGAAGGGACCTGCAAATTGGGAGGTAGACACATATGATGAGTTACACATCAATGCAACATGCAGTGTACAACACAACAGCAATATGCACTAGGAATGTATACACAGTATTGACTAGACTACCCACACATGTAGTGGGAGTCCAATGTCACCATGTACGTCAATGTCACTTGGGCACACCCTTTGCAAGCCCATGGAAACGGGAAGCAGGAGGGGTGTGTGTGACTCAAACCCAAGCATCTGAACCAAATACATGACAAGCCTGCATGTGCCCAGCCACAATGCAGTGTATGCCCACAGGAACCACGGAAGGCAACAAATTGTCCCAAAAAAATTGGGAAAAATAAAAATAAAAATAAAAATTAAAATTAAAATAAAATAAAATCAAAAATGGCCATTGATGGGCCCGGGGGGGGGTTGGGGAGGCCACCCAGGAGGTCCGAGGACAGGGTGCACACCAAAACCCACCTGTGTGGATCCTGGGAAAAAAAAACACCTCCATGGGCTCATGGCCCACACGGTTACCCTATTGTGGGAGTATCACTGCTGTCGCTATTATCACCCTGTGCAGCTGCATCCGGAGGTGGTTGCACTATGGGAGGCAGCCCACGCAAGGCCCTAGTCTGCTCCACCATGGCTGCAAGCATGCGGGTGTGGTAGGTCTCGTTCTGGAGGATGAGTGTGCGGAGGTCCCCATGCAACAACTCACGGGATGCCCGGACCTCCGCCCTCGTTGCCTGCATCTCAGCTGAGAGCGTACGGGTGAGACGCTCCAACTGCTGTTCTGTCCTTTGGTGTGTTGAAGCCTCAAGCTCAACAAGAGTCGTCCTGAGGTGAAGGAGCTCCTGCCTCAGGGCTTCCCTGTGGCCCTGGGACTCTATGGAGATGGCCTCCTGCAGAGTCGCCAGTGCCGCCCGCCTGTCCCTGTTGGAAGCCAACATGTCCTCCCTGTGTGACTGGCAGATGGAGTCGGTTGCCTGCTGTAGTCGCTCCATCAGCCTTTCAGGGGGGACAATGGAAGTGGCCACCCTATCCATGGCCTGAGCCATCATCTCAGATGATGCTGCCTGTTGGGTTGCCATACCGTAAATGGATTGCTCCCATGCGGTATTGCCAGGTGGCGTACGGCCACCACGTCGGCGGACACCACACCTGTCTGGGGCAAGGCGAACTGCACCTTGCTGTGCCGGCACTGCCTGAGGCTGCAGGACTGCATTCCCCCTCTTTTCTGCTGGCCCAGGAACAGGATCAGATGTCGCGGAGTGTGACCCTGCATCCGTAACCACCAAAGGCGTAGCTGCCAACACTGACATCCCCATTGAGGGTTCTGACCCTGGTGCAGGTGGGTGGGACAGAACAGAATCCCTCCCTTTAACACTCATCTGCGACGGCACGTAGGTCTCATCATCCGAATCAACACCTGAGTACAGCTCGGGGGAGGTGCAGCCAGAGACACCCCTTAAGAGCACGACCTGCAGCACTTGTGGGTTCTCACCCACCACCACACCACGTCCCTCACTGGTGGTTGGTCGGCCCTCGGACCCCTCCTGGGTCTGCACCATCTCCACAACCCCAGCAGTATCAGGTGCGTCTTCCCTTGCAAAGACATAAAAACTAAGAAATGGAAACAGGCATTAGCACCATGGCACACAATGAGGGCTGAGAAGCAAGAGAACCAGTACTTGATTGACACATGTCCCACATGACTAAAACCCTCCCATGCATGCACCCTCACTGCATATGAAGGGCAGGCAAATGGCACACACTGATGACACCAAGATGGAAGATGAACACATATTCTGCATGCTGCCTGGCAGTGGCATCACAAATTTGCCTGTGATTGCTAGGTGAAACACACATGCCATCACACAGATGGCATGTACCATTGCTATTGAGTGAAGATGGAGAGGAGGGCAGCACCTATTCATTCAGTCCAGTTCCCGCATGTAATAGCTTTTCTAATTCAAACAGGTCAGATTTTTCACCTGGAGTTGCCAGTCCAAAATGGTCCAATTGCACAGGGATATGTGTGAACAAATGATATCCAGGTAACAAAGTCACTCCACTTTACCATAGCCATGTCAGACATGTGACTAGAGGACTGAGAAATGCCTAGTAAAAGTGGTGGAATGCAAACAATCTGCCTGAATGAACAGAGAAAAATAAGCAGCAATGTTGTGGCAAGGTGACACTTCAAGGGCAACTGGCGTGCTGTTGGGCTAGATGTCTACTGTTGGCAGAAGGGATACTGCTATGGCCAAATGCAGCTGCGCAGGATGTATTGCATGAAGCACATGGCTGACCCATACGACTCAGGCGCACACACTCTCACCTGGCACACAAACAGAAGCCCTCACACACACACCATGCACATGGATGACACACACATGCATGTGCACTCACCGGATAATGCCTCGTATTCAGGCAGATCTCCCACGCCTTGGATCTGTTCCTCCGTGACGTAGGTCCCAGCGACTGACTCATGTGGAGTGAGTTCCATGTTCACTACTGGAGACCCACCTCCACTCACTAGAGTTGCGGCATGACTTGAGGCCAGCTTATTCTTTGCCCTGCGCTTTAGGTCATTCCAGCGCTTATAGCAATCATTGGCTGTGCGCCTCACGATTCCAAGGGCACTTACGATGTCCGCAACAGTCTGCCAGTGTGCCTGGCGTTGTGCAGGTGTGGTCTTGGATCCTGCAACAATGACCATCTCGTTATCATGTCCGGACACATACTCGACAAGTGCATTCAGTTCGTCATCCGTGAAGCTGGGCTTCCTCGACGGGCCAGACTGTGTAGCCGTGTCTGGGGCATCAGCCTGTGCCGGATGAGCACTCTTCCTCTTCCGCTTGGAAGGTGATGGTGATCCTGAGTGTCCTGCGCCGCTCTCGACACTAGGGGCAGGAGCCCTGGTGGACTCTGTATCAGGAGTGTGGGATTGCACACTCAGCATGGGAGTTGGTGCAGGCATTGGCTCAAGTGTAATGGTGTCAGGGGGAATGTCAGCAGGATGGACTAGGACCGACACTGTCCTGGCTGGGTGTGTGAGGGCTGGGGTGGATGGAGCCGCAGCTGCCCCTGCAGCCTCTCCGCCCTGGCTACTTGGGGGCAGCAGATGACCTTGCTGCCCCAGATCCACGTGGCATGATGACATCAACGCGCACCAGCGCACGTGTCATAGGCCTGCTGACCTGGAAGTCAGCCATGGAGTCAGCCAGGTCTGGTGCCACAATGGGCTGGTCCAACAAGGGCTGATCATGGATGGTGTCAGCCACATCAGCCTCAACGGGAGGGGGGGGGATTATGGGTGCCCTTGACTGGTCCTCCACACATGGGGGGACAGGCTCACCCTGCAAGTAACGACCACGTCCCCTACCGGATCCACCACGGCCACCACTTGTGGCTCTTCCACCTTTGCCACCCTTACGGAATCCTCGCCTCCCAGCCAGGCACTGATGTTAATGTGCGTATGGGAGTGGCTGTAAACTATTGTCCTGGGCAATTGGGGGTCAAAGGGGTTGGGTACCAGATGGTAATTGTACCCTAGTGCTCTAGCAATGCTGAATGTAACCCCTGGGGAAAGATGACGGGTCACGCTACGCACAGGAGGCCCAAAAAAGGGAGATGACGTGCACGCAACCCCTCCTAGACCACGTGTGCAGAAAGAAAAACCTGCACTACGCTGTGGCACCCAGTAACACAAGAATGAATGTATGCGTGTCACACGCAGCCTAGAATGACCTCTGAAGGGGTAGGCTACACACGGGGCAAGCACAGATGTTAGATACGTGCGTGACTCACCGTCTGCCCGGTAAAAGAGCGTGAAAAAGGATCGCGTTTGGTTGGCAACACCCCCGCCAAAAGAAGATTTGTACGCTGTCTGAGGAGACAGGACAACAGTAGAAGGGAACACTGTTTGAGGGAACAGGCCCAGGTAAACCAGTAAAAGAGAAAAAAGAGAAAAAGCTGTCAGAGGTAACAGGGAGTACGAACTTGAAACGCCGTGAAGTAAATCGCGTGTGAAACGACAAGAAGTACAGAATTCACCCACTCGCTCTCCACGAAAAGCACGTACAAGGAAATGGTGTTCTACACGTACTTTTTATGCAGGCCCACACGTCCAGCGTCACTTATGCGGCGTGTACGCGCTAGGGCCATTTCCACCAATTACACGCTTTGTCACTTCTGCGTGTAGGGCCATTTCCACCAATTACACGCTTTGTCACTTCTGCGTGTAGGGCCATTTTTACCAATTACACGCTTTGTCACTTCTGCGTGTAGGGCCATTTTCACCAATTACACGCTTTGTCACTTCTGCGTGTAGGTCCATTTTCACCAATTACACGCTTTGTCACTGCCGCGTGTACACGCTAGGCCCATTCCCACCAATTACACGCTTTGACACTCGGACGTGTCTTTCATTTTTTTCACACGCAACATTTTCCAACGTGTGCCCAATTCAACGTGCACGTGACTTCATAGACGCGCATACGCTGGTGACGCGTTTATGCGCTAAGGGCCTTTCCTCGAATTACACGCAGACGTGTTGGATTTTCACGTGCCAAATCACTCCGTATCAAGCTGGCCACGCGTTCACACACGGAAGACCACGCTCCTGCCCAGAAGGCCAAATTACTGCCCCCCAGAGCCCTGAGCATGCTCCCACCTGCCATCTGCTGCTTTTGCTGCCTGCACATCAGCCAGGGGTGCTGTTGCTGTGACCACCCCTGCTGGAACCGAAGACTCCCGACTGATTTTCCATTGCCCCACAGCCCAGCCCCAGGACCCAGTTGCCCACCCACTCCTGCCTCTGGGGTTGCCATGTCGGGCACTGCAACATCTGGCACCAGTGGCAACCCCCGGCCAAGGAGGCAGAGGGGCACCAGCTTCACTGCCACCGAAGTTGGTGTCCTGGTGGAGCATGTCCTGGGGCAGTATGATGTCCTCTTCGGAAGGTTGCGCGCCGACAAGGAAGGACGGACTCGGATCTGGATGGACATCGTGACTGCCATCAACGCGGAGGAGGTGGCAGTCCGCGACTACGAACGTGTCAGGAAGCGCTGGGAGGACTTCAGGTCCAGGACCCTCAACTAGGCCCAGCGCCTCCTGAAGCCAGCGGATGCTAAGGGGCGCCGGGGCCACTTGTCGGAAGATCAGATGAGGGTCCTGGAACGCATATCCCCAGCGCTCCACATCCAGGTCCTTGAGAAGCAGACCCGTCTGGAGTCGAGCGGTAAGTGTACATGCATACTGATTGTAAGCTGTGCGTGTGGTGGTGTGCCAGGAGTGTGCAGGTTGAACATGTATTTTTATGTGGCCAAGTAAGGGGGGTGTACAGGGCCGTGAGGGTGACACATGCGAGGGGTCTCATGTGTGACACATGGATGGTGCTTGTGTGTGTGGGCTTGCATGGCACAGGATGTGGAGGAATGATTGTCAGGTGTGACATGGATGTCGATCAAAACACTGCGACAGTTGGCGGAGGTGTACACATGCATGCAAGTTTGATGTTGTGTGTGCATGTGTAGTGTACTCCCTATGTTGCATGTGATGTGTGGATGACCTTTGGCTGCTCATGCTGTTGTATGTGAATGGATGGTGCTGGCTGTTGCATTATGGCTGTGGTATGGCTCATGTGTGCAAGTTGAAATGACATGTGTGTTGGGGATTGTGATGCCATGTCTGATGTTTACCAATGCCACTCATGTATAACTGTCATGTGTGTATGAGTCCATTTTACAGTGCCCTGATGCCTGTGTTTTCTTTCTCCCTGTCTGCAGCGTCAACTGATGAAGAGGGCGGAGAAGGTGCTGTGGAGCACAGCGGCAGGGGTCGCACCACCAGCCGGAGATGCAAGGCCCGGATCCCCTCCCAGTTTGTGATCTCGTCGGGGAGTGAGGAGTCCGGTGCCGTGTCCCAGGCCGCAGCTGCCGAGGGGAGGTCCAAGAGGCGGAGGTTGGAGTTGGACTCCTCGGCAGCAGAAGGGGCAGCTGGGACCCCACAGGGCCCAACGGGGGAAGATGGCACAGAGTCATCCAGGTTGGTGGGGGGTTTGGTAGAGGAGGAGGCCGTGCAAGCGACAGTGGCGGGGTCTGGAGGTGGGGATTCCACTGGTGCTAGTGGTGCAGTGCAGGATCAGGGACAGGAGGCAGCACAGGCCGCCGCGGAGGTGCCTGTGTGCAATCCTGTCCCTGCTCCTGTCACTGCATCATCTTGCACCAGCGGGGATGCCTACCTCCAGACCCGTTCTCAGGGAGATGATTGGCTTACGACACCTGGCCTTCCACTCCCTGCGGATGTGGCTATCCTGCACCAGGTTGTGCCTGTCCAGGGTGGGGTGGCGTTGCGTCAACGGGCCATGCGAGCTGACCTGCAGTCTTTTTATGATGAGTCTGCACGTCTTCTCGCATGGCTCGTTGACCGCGTTGACCCACTGGGACAGCTCACCAGGGCTGGATTCCTCCGTTTCCTGGACCTTGTTCCGACCCCCTTCTCCACAGAACCCCCTATGCCCCAGTCGTCCTCCATGCCATCTTCCCACCCATGTGTCACCTGGGTGCCCTGTGGAGCTGCCTCCGACCGTGCGGCCAGGCTGGTGGACAACAGATCCCTGCCACAGTCGGGAGTCGGACGTCCAGCAGGGGTGGCCACGTCAACGACTGCACCCCAGCTGGAGGAGGATGTGCAGGCACCATCGGACAGGGCACATGGACAGCAGCAGCTGCAGCAGCAGGAGGCTGTAGGTGGGAGCCACGATAGCTCTGGGCCTTCAACATCGGAGGGGCAGGCATCGGCTGGAGGGCAGGAGGACCCTGGACGGGAAGTGTCTTCCGTGTGGCAGCGGTTGGGCCACGCCATAGATGCGGAGCGGCGGCAGGCAGAAGAGGCGCGGCTCACGATGGTCGGGCGGAGAACTCCATGCGGAGGGCCCTGAGGCGGGCCGAGTGCCTTGAGGCAATCCGCAGGGAGTTGGAGGTGAACATGTCGGCGTCCCTGCGGACCCTCGGGGCCATGGAACAGGACCGCCTCCGGGACATAGACGAGGAGTTCGATGATGCCCTGGCCCGGAACACCACTAAGTGAGCCGCTGGACTGGCCCGCCGCCATTGTATATAGTTATTTAGTGATAGGTTTCCTTTGCAGTTTATTTTTCTTTGGAGTCGACAGACACTGCTCCACCTTTTGTATATAGTTCCATTTTAGTTTTTTGGTAGGTTTCATTTCTTCTCTTGGGATGATGGACCCTGAATACTTTGTACATAGTTGGACTTTGGATTTGGATATTTTTTTAACTATGAATATTTTTTGCCATGGAGCAATGGTTTTCTATTTCTTTTTTACCTTCATTTACTTTTCATGGACTTGAACTTTTGAAGATATTTTTTCGTATTGTCATTTATTGATTTCATTTTGAAAAGAGACAGCCTGCTTAATTTTTTAATTATTTTACTTGTGTATTTTGGTTGATTTTGATAGCCATTGCTGTTGTTTCCTCCAAATAGGCTCGAAACAAAACTTAAACTCCCCATAACCACACACACACTCATCTTCCCATCCCCCCACCTTCTTCCCACCCACCCCTCCCCCAACAGTACGCTCCCCAACCGTTGCACAGCTCCATTCCTGGATCTCAGGCACCCCCACATCTAGCCCTGCCTAGCACAAGCTTCTACTCAGGGCTCAGTAGGGTAAAGCCGCCCTAATGGCCGCTGAAACTAATAATCTATTGGGGTAGGTCGTCCACGTTCTGTTGCTCCTTTCAAAAAACATTACGCATACAGATGCCAAACAGTTACCAATTACAGTTACACTCACTATATTCTAGTCCAAATCGAGCAACAGGCTCAGATTGTGTTCAAAGTTCAGTCAGTTACAGTTTCTCTGTACAATCAGGGTCCTCCTCCTGCTCACCCTCACAATGTCCATATTACCAAATCTTCATTTGGTATGATCCTGCCGATCACGATCCGCTTCTTGTTCCGGGCAGCCCTGCAGGTCCAGCCATGTGACAACATCCTCCAGGGTATCAAAAAATAGCGTTTTGTTCTTATGTAGCACCTTCAATCGTGCCGGATACAGCAGCATATATTTGACTCCCGCCGATCTCAGCCTTCTTTTGACGGCGACGTAACTATACCTCTGCCTTTACACCAGTATCGTATAGTCCGGGTATGCTGTGATGTTGGTGGATGCTGTCTCTATCGTGCCGCCCTTACAAAAATATTCGAGGATCTTTTCTCTGTCCCTGTAATTCAGGATCCTCGCGATGATCGGTCTTGGCGGGGCCCCCGGCCGGGGTTTCCTCATTAGGGCGCGGTGCGCCCACTCCACCGTAAATCCCTGCAAAAGATTCTCTCTCCGATCCCTTGTAGGATCATGTTTTCAACATAGTTTGTGGGGTCTTGGCCTTCTTCCCCCTCCGGAAGGCCAACCACGCAAATGTTGTTCCTCCTCGCCCTTCCTTCCACCTCTTCCACACGATTTTCCAGGTTGGCGACCTGTTGTTTTAAGACATGAATCTCTTTTGCATTGCTCGTGCTAACATCGGTATTAATTTTCACCCCACTTTCCAGACCGCTGGTCCTTTCTGCAAGCGCCCTGACATCTTGACGTAGCAGGGTGAGTTCCGTACCTGCAGCATCAATCTTATTCTCTAGAGCTGTGCGTAGGTCCGCCATTGCCAAGTCCCATTTAGCACTCAGTCCCGTTATAGCCTCCAGGATCTGGTGCTTGTCCCCTTCGGGGGCTTCTTCCGCAGGGGTCACGACCATGCTCTGCACCGATGTTAAGGGGGTCCGTTGCGTTTTCATGAAAGTCTCCATCGTGGGTTGCTTAGTTTTGACTCTTAACCCTTTTGCCGACATGGCGCTGCCCTCCACTCCTGTACGCCTCCGCCTTAGTGCAGCTGTTGCACTGTCCTTAGTCCGACAATGGTCTGGCTCCCAGGTCTCCTAACTCACATTCGAGATGGCACTTCAAATTGTCTTACGGGTGGGCTATGGCCTCACACTCCCCATTCAACTTCCGTAGGCCTCTTCGCCCAAGCATTCAATGTTATCTCCTCCTGCAGTCAGATCGCAGAGGCTCCATTAGCGTATGCCAGGCCGGGCGCTCTCATGGTGCTAGTTCGAACACTCTGCCATATTTCCCTATTGTACTATTCCTCCAGGCAATTTACCGCAGCCATGTCCCGCAGTTCCGGGAAATCAGTTTCGTTTCTCCTCGGAGGCCTCTCCTTTGTTATCCGCCATCTTGGTGCCGAAGCAGCCACACAGCTGTACCAACAAAAACATGTATATCTCACGATTCCCCGGGACTATGAACTTCTCCAGCAAACTTCACTTGGCGTGCAGCTTCCGATGCCTGATCCCCAAAGTTCTAGGCCCTCGTTGCAGTTTCAACAGGTAACTTTGGCAAAAATAAAGTCGGATCATCAGGAGCTCCTCACGCAGCACGTCCTATTCCATGGCCAGTTAGCCACGCCCCCAAGTGTGTTTACCATGTTGTTAGAAGAATTGGAGTATAAGTAGTTGTGTTTTGGACCTTGGAAGGAACAGGGCAAACATGCGCACCAGGAAAAACAGCATATCTAGAATAGAGAAACTGTAGCCTAGAGGTAATGAAATGGTGCATTGTTTTTGCAGCAGTGTTTGATATCTTATAGTAGAGATTGGGAAAAAAGAGTACATTATATGTAAGGTAAATTGTTATATATAGATACTTTGGCGGTATACAGATATGTGTGAGCAGATGAAGAATGGTGGTAGTGTAAGTGAAGTAATGAGTGAGGTTGGAAAGCGTGCCATTTATATTGAATGGAAAATATAAAATGTTGATAGTTTGAAAAGGTTTCTTTTTAGGAATATTTTCATGAAAGTTAAGAAATGCATATGTGCATTTATAGGAACTCTGTGTGCAACTTTATTGTAATAGCAAATTAAAGCAGATGGAAAAGATGTATAGAACTTGCTTTGTGTACGTTTAATATGTTGGCAGTACATTCTTCTAATCTGTTGGTGTTTATGTAGTCATAGCTTTTTTCTTTGCATTCTGGGACTTGTAGTTCCACTTTTCCCATTATAAAACCTGGACTACAAGTTCCAAATTGCACAGAATAAAACAGGACTGGATAAGCACCTACAGATTGGGATGGGTTATGTTAGCAAGTACGCATGTACTGCCAACACATTATACTTCTACATACCAAGTGCCACTGAAAAATGCTGTAGAAATGTTTTTCATTTGCTTTTTCTTCCATTTAGGAAAAAATTACACACAGTACTGCTATAAATGTACATATGTATTTTTTAACTTACATGAAAATTCTCCTAAAATGAAACATTTTAAAATGCACAGCATTTTATATTTTCATTCAATATAAATGTTAAACTTTCGAATATTCCATTCAGTTCTGTTTTTTACTTTGCATTGTGGGACTTGTAGTCTGAGTTTTATGATGGGAGAAATTTGATTACAAGTCACAGAATGTAAATAAATAAATGAAGACTTGTTAAGCACCTACAGATTGGTATTGGTCATGTTAGCAGATATGCATGTACTGCCAACATATTAAACTTGCACACAGCTAGTGCCACTTAAAAATGTTCTACAAATGTTTTGCATCTGCTTTTTCTTTCTGTTCGAAAACAGTTACATACAGTGCTGCTCTAAATGGGCAAATGCATTTGAGACCACATTGGTTCTAAAAAGAAATATTTTAAAATGCACAGCATTGTAAGTATTTGCTGCTTGACGTGAGCAGGTGCTGAATTCCGCAATGGATGGATTTTGCTGAAGTGGTTAAAAAAGAGAACATGCTTATTGAGAAGCTACAGTTACCCTGTATATGTACATTTGTAAAAGAGTTGCAGAATATACAAGCATACCTGTACTATGTATTGTTAGATGCAGATGTTGTTGAACCTGGAAATAGAAATGCCGGAGAGTTACACTGTAAGTTTTGATGCAGATGGCTGTGATTAACAGAAGATATGTATTAAGTGTTGATCTGAGATGATAGGGTACCATGAATTGTGTGGCATCTCTGGTACTATTGGATTGGAGGAAGTGGATGTTTGATGGTATAAAGTGTCTGGGCTAAACTTGGTGAGTTTACTATAATTTCTTAAGACTATACCTCACTTTCAATGTACAGATGTTATTGTTGTGCATTGTGGAAGACATAGTTTGGGTATGTTACTACACTATCTCCGCAAGTTGCATTAAATGATATGTTCTCAGGCTTAATGGAACTATTTCCATGTGGAAAGATTATTTTTCAACAAATACATCCAAGGGAAGTATGGAGATGCTCAAATGTGTTTTGTGCACAACTAGAAGAAGGAAGGCATCATGTAAATAAAGGTGTATGTGCTTTTTTGAATGGTTTAGGCATGGCATCTTTTGAAAATGAAAACATCAAGTTGGATGGTACAAATCATTTTCTGAGTGATGGAGTGAATTTGACTGATTTTGGGAATCAGATGTTCTTGTAAATATTCAAAATGCACTGAGTAATTTTACTTAAAAAAGATGTACATTGCATATGAAAACATGTGCAAGTAGCTCTAGGAAATAAAAATCAGAAAAAAAAAATCACAACTGAAAAATCCCAAACAGGTCTCTTTTAAGAGAAACCATTATACAATACATTGTTTGAATTAAGTATGATCCTCCCTACCATCTTCAATTGGACATCCTGTCCGCGGACATCATGCTAAACTCGGGATGGCATGTGCCAAATTCAGGTATTTTGAGGATGCCTGGCATGGAAAGGGGATTGCAGAGACCATGGACAGTTATGGATGTCTGCGGACATTGGGGGATTAGCCAATCAGGTTTCCTGAGTGTGGTGTGCAGGAAGAGAGGGTAGCAGGGGTGTTGTGTGGTGAGAGCAGTGAGGATTGCTGTGGCTATGTCTTTGGGGAGGCAGAGTGTATGGATGCTGGTGGACTCTTAGATCCATTGCCCGAAGGTCTATACTGAGCACTGTGGATTGTCTAAAAATCTTTGAGTTCATAAATTTCAAGTGTCATGGTATGGAGAGCGAGGAATGAAGTGGGCGAAAGTCATCCCATTTTGTGAGAATATCTTTCACTTGAAACAAACAGACATAATTGTTGTTCACTGTAGAGGGAATAGTTTGGACTACGTTACCAGAATTTCACTACAGATTTCAATGAAGGATACATTATCAAAAGTTGATTGAACTGAATAAAGCTTTATGTGTTTTTTTGCGAGATGTTGGCATGATATCTTTTCATAATGAAAACATTGCATTTCATATTGTCAGCATTTTACAAAGAGATGGAGTGAATCTAACTGATGTAGGCAATCAGATTTCTCTGGAAAAGTTTTTAAAATGCATTGAAGCGGTACCTGTAAATACATAAAATATGGATTCAAGTATTAATTAGAAGTTGCATAAAATAAAAATGAAAAATAAAAACAAATTATTTAAAAGTCAAAAAGACAAATACATTCTTCTACCACCATTTTTGCCCAAAAAACAATTAAAATGATTTTCTCACAACAACCCACACATGGAATTTTCCTGATGTCCGCAGACTACCGTGCTGCATTTTTTTGATTTTGTATTTATTTTAGCTTTTTAAAAAATGTATTCAGGAGTGTCAATGTAAGGTCGGAGAGGGAAGGATAGGAAGGAGCACCAACCACAGTGCAGAGGGACAGATGGAAAGGGGATGATATTGGACGGGGCTTACATTTAAGTTGGGGGCAGTGTTGCTCATGCTTCTTGACCACAGCCTCAAAAGCACTATGAAATCACTCCCCCCTACAGATTGGTACATCACAGTACAAACAGAAAACTGTGACCCTCGAATGGCAACAGTCAACAGTGTTTTTCATGGCCTGCGAGGTAGCCAGTGGGATCCTCTTTCTCAAAGATGTACCCTGGGTGGTAGCATGATCTGTTGAGGAAGATGGGGTGAGGAAGATAGCCTACTTCTCCCTGAAAAAGGAACAGCCTTTTTCAGAGTACCCGGGTAGTTGGAGCTGGTGTGGCACCACATGGAGGTGGTCCCGTAAAAGTACAGCCCAGGTTTTCCACCACTGAGTACAACCTTGCAATCAGTGCATCTCACCTTGGCTGCCTGTTACTTTGGTACAACCCCTAGTGGTGGTGAAACACTGTCACACCCATGTCTCACTGCGGGTACTGGAGGCAGGCAGTTGCTCTACCTCATCTTCGTATTCCTCTTGATCCTCATCTGCAGCTCCATGCCTGTTCCTGTGACGAATCAACTGCCAGGGGACCACTGTTCAAGGGATGAATATCAGTTTTGAAATCCTCAATCAGCCCCACACCTCTAGTGTAGCAGAAGGGATCCCAGCAGATTGGAACAAAAGTAAATTATAAACCCCCTTGTCCAATTTTGGTAACATGGACGGAACGGCAGACTTATCTCTGCAACGTGCATTGTTGGCTAGTTGCAACACAGTGAAAATACAATTATTACCCAATGATAAAAGGGACTGTCCAGTCAAGGTTGTATACAAATATCTACTTTGTTATTACTACAACGGACAGTTCTAGCACAATACAAAATACAACCTTCCCTGTAAAGGAACAGCGAAGACAGACAGTTTCAATAAGGAAAGGGATGCACTCTGGATAGTGACAGGAGGGCAGTCGGTAAAGCAATCAGTCTTAACTGTTTGAGTTTTTTTTGTTTCAGAACCAAGGGAGCAAGGGGGAATAAATATCACTAGAAGGGAAAAAAAACTCAATATACCAGGTGCTTGAGATGTTCTTGATGCTCGACTGAGATGGCAGACAGCTGAGGGTATCAGGCAGTAGACAGTTTGGCAGGTAAGGCTGGTCAGATGGCTGCAGGCTGGCCTTCATGGTGTCTCAGGGTCAATAATCATTGTCTCTTTGATGGTTGGCAGATTTTGAACGCTGGTCGAGGCGTCTCGGACGGCTTTAGTGACTGCAGCCTGAAAACAGTCAGTGGTGCAGCCGGTCACAGTTCGAGGGCTCAACTGCCTCAAAAATGTCCTTAAACGATGAACCCTGGATGATGCTTGTTGTGGCACTCTTCCTAGCATCTTCAAAGGGCTTGTGTCATGTTTTAATGCCAATGACCCAACGCTGAGAAGAGGGTTTGCAGGCAATGGCCTTGTCCTTTGTTCATAGACTTTCTGGCACTTACCACATAGGAAGCTTGCTGGCAGAACCTAGCGGGGCATACTGTATGCTGGCTGGGTACCAGTTCTGGAGCTGCTAGACGGGTCATCTGAGCCCAGTATCTCCCTCTGTTCTCTGGGAGATGTTTAGAGGAGGGCTCTTGCTTACCTCTTGGAAATCCTGGCATTCCTTCACTGGCAGAGGCTATAAGGCAGACTGTACCTTTAGCCATGGTTCAAATTAGTCCTTCTTCTTACTCCTTTCAAAGTCGTCGGATGATCTACTAAGTGAGGGGCTCAGCCCTCATTAAAACCCAAATGGGTCCCGCTGATTGGTGCAGGCTAAATCTACCTTAAGGAACCAATCCGGGGTACCCACCAACAATCTTCTGTTATGCGTGAGGTCAGGACCTGAGTGCTTTGCAACAAGGAAGGTAATAGGTGATACCATGTACTCCTAAATTCAACCCAGCTTCCTATCTTTTGCAGATCAAAGTGTCTTTCTGCTTAACTGAGCCCTCTGTGGCTCTTGATCAAAGCACAGGTCTCTCTTGAAGTTTGTTGTGAGAACAGACTTCAGTCTACCTCAAATCACATACTTCGTCCCTCTGAAAGATGTCCGCTCTGCAGGGGTTGCCTACGGTAAATAGTGGATGCGGACATGACATTCACTGTCATTCATATAGAGGGGTGGGAGCTAGCTTCAAGGTGACACATTGCATATCACAGAGGTGTTTTTTTTCCAGCCCATGGTTAAGTTATGTGACCAGGCCTATTTCCAGGTCTGCTTCAATTAAATCTCATCAGTATTCACCGCCACCAGACAGAACTTAGACAATAGCACAGGGCTGATCCATGGCGCCTTTGATATTAATTAGGCTGGCCATGGCAGAGGGAAGGTGTTGACCTTCTCCTCTGGATGTTTTCATGCACCCCTTTCTGTCACCTGTCAAATAAATGAGACAGGGAGGACTGTACCTGTATAATGTGTCCCCTAGAGTACTATGTGTGTGTTGTGCAGTGAGCATTAGAAAATATGTGTAGATTAGCCCCACACATTTTCAAAGTTGGATCTCCCGTCATTCATTTTCATTTTCAAACAATTTGAGAAAAGGCCAGGTGAGTGCACACTCCCCATGTGGATGGTCGAATCCCTCACAGTTCCTCGGTCCAGGCCCTCCAGATGGTGATGGTGGTGGTGATGGCTGGGAAGGAGGAATGGCCGCAGCAGATGCCATTGATGCAAGATTGCAGATAATCTCAAGAGCAGATTTTAAAATGTATTTTATTGTTTTAATTTTTTTATTTTTTTTATTTATCGTTCACTTGTTAGGCGCCTATACAGCAAGTAAATACTACTAAGAACAAACATTTAAAAAACAAACAGTGGGGGAAAGATTTAGCAAAAAGCGTGAACCTACTATGTCATGTGAGTATTCAGACGATGCAAGTGCAGCAGGGAAGAGGGAAGGGGGAAGTGCTAAAGTGCCCTTGCTCGTGGGTGAGGCACAGATAAGTGCATAGTAGAAGTGCATGGTGAGGATAGTGCTACACAACCAGGGGCAGCAATGGCTAAGTGTGAACATCCAAGGCAGAGGAAGTGCAAGGGCAAGTGCTGAGGGTAAACAGGAGCTGGGACGATTGGGAGTCGGAGGTTTGGGTCATGAGAATGCATGAGGTCCCAGGACACCAATCGTAGAATCTGTGCAAATTAGCAGAGGAAAGAAGAAGAGAAGGAGGAAGTAAAGAGGAAGGTCTTGAGGAGCTTCCTGAATATAAGACATTTTTGCTCAAGGTGCAGAGAGGATGGGAGACTGTTCCATAGGAGGGAGCCAGCGGAGGAGAGTGATTGACCACCTACTCCCTTTAGCGAAACACTTTAAATACAGAGAGTTGGTGCCAGAGGAACATAGAGTTCTAGAAGGAGAGCATTTAGTGAGATGCAGTTGAAGATAGTGTGGTCACTGTGCCCAGACAGGTTTGTGAATGATACAGCGGGATTTGAATTTAATCCGTTCAGCAACCGGGAGCCAGTGAATACTTTTTAGGGTAGGAGAGATTCAGTCCCTGGGCTTAAGGCCACGGATACGTCTTGCTGCCCAAATCTGGATTAACTGGTGGAGCGGTTGCACAGTGGAAGAATGTAGATTCAGGAGGCTATTGCAATAGTCAACCCTAAATAGAACCGGGGCTCGGGTAACATTGAGCCTCTGGACGAAAGTCAGAAAGGGAAGAGTTCCCTTGCGAAGGAAGAGCTGAAAGTGGGACTTATTGGCAATTTTCTGAGTGTAAGGGATGAAGGCGAGAGAGGAGTCGAAGATGTCTCCAAGGTGTCTAGCTTCAGAGGAAGGAACAGGGGTAGAGCCCATGGAAGAAAGTCAGAGGAAGGGTGACAAGGGCCCTCATTACGACCCTGGCGGAAAGTGACTGACCGGACCACCACAGCGTAAATAGCGTTTCCGCCATTGCACGATGGAGCAAAGTGCGGCCCATTCCGACCCATCGGGCACGAGCACCACGGCATGGCGGAAGTGCAAAGTCCACGATGGCGGAAATGACCCCAAAACGGCCCACACCGCCGCCGTACGGCGCCCTAGGTGCAATACCGCCACCCATCACAGCGGACACCGCAGTGTGCGCCTACCGGAAAGTACGGTGACCGTAAATATACGGAAACGGAAGTTAAAACATGGGCCCGGAACGGGAAACATCCCGCCGTACACCTATAAAACCACAAAATCCACACAACCACTAAAAACACTACCCTGAGACACACCCCAACCCGTCATCCACCCTAGCGAAACCAAGAAAAATGGGAAAAGTAGCGAAGAAAGCGTGCGACCGCAAGCGGCAGGTCCACTTCTCCCGTGAGGAACTCACCGTGCTAACAGAGACCCTCCAGGAGAATGTTGCCGTCGTCTTCTCCACGCAAATGACCAGGACGGCACTTGCGAACAAGAAGGCCATATGGGCTCTGGTGGCACAGCGGGTAAGTGCGGTGGGGACCGCACCCCGCAACCCACAGCAATGCAGAAAGCGATGGGACGACCTGCGGATACGCGTCCGCAGCATACTCTCTGCCAACCGCAACATTGCCACAGCCACCGGGGGAGGTCCTGAATCACCCATCAAGTTGACCCCCTGGGAAGAAATCTGTGCCTCCACCATCGGAATGGAGAGCATAGAGGGAGTCGGAGGGATGGAGAAAGGAGTGCAGACATCCGAAGATTCAGGTAGGTGGGCCAAATAAAACAATGCTAAATCCACAATGTCCAATCATGTGAAGTACCATGTGTCCACATAGTGCAACAGAAACACATGTCCAGGAGAACGTCCACACACATCGGCCTGATAGCGCACTTTAAAACTCACAATAAATACATAAATAATTAAAAACCCCTAAAACACCCACTACACGTGCAGCAGGCACACCCTAACTGCAGGCTGCCAAACAACTGCACCCTCACTCCACACACAAATGAAAGCACCTCCAAGGCCCCGACCCAAATCACCCTCAGGTACCACCCCAATGCATGTGATACAATGCCATTCCAATACCCACAGACCCATTAATAACCCTCGCCCTCCTTTACTCCACCACAGGGTCCGATCCAAACGACGAGCATCAGGACACCCCTACCAGCACACCTGCAAAGAGGGCCAAGAACAACGGCCAAAGACCCTCCACCTCAGCTGCACGCATCAAGACACGGCAGCAGCACAAATCAGGTGGCAGCACAGAGGAGGGAACATCAACAGGCACCCCAGCAGCCAGCATGCCCACAACACCACCACCACAGGTCCCCCCAACGGATGCCACAGAAGGCACTGCCTCTGGTGGCAGCAGCACCATAGGTGACACCCCATTGATGGCAGCATGCTCCGACACAGAAGACGGGGATGTCGAAGTAAGATCCATCCATGACCTGTCCCAATCCCCCTGTCTGTCCCATCCCGTACAACATGAGGATACCACGCAGGGGCACCCACAAGACGACGACTGGCCATCCCCCACAAGCCCTGTGGCAAGGCAACATGAGGTCAACAGCCCCTCTGTGACACCCCCGCAAATGGCCATGGCCCAGCAGAGGCAACAGTCCCTCGACCAGTTAATCGTGCAACAGCAGCAACTGGCCACGCTCCTCAAGGACCATGCGGATGAATGTGGGGGCACTAAGGCAGACATAGAAACATCAACTGAGACACTTAGGGCAGAAATGGAGAGAAGTACAGAGACACTAAGGGCACAAATGGAGAGTAGCACCGAGAGCCTGAGAGTACAAATGGAGAGTGGCACCGAGAGCCTGAGAGTCCAAATGGAGAGAAGCACCGAGAGCCTGAGGGGGGAACTGCATGCGACGTCCAAAGACGTATGTGCCGAACTTGCCGCAGTGCGCCGTGTGCTCACTGAGCTCTCACAAACCCTTAGGGACATGCATGGACGTGAGCAGGCAGAGACATCATCCGTTGCAAGTTCCGTCCAGGGCAGCCCCCAACGTAGATCTGGGAGGAACCTGCGCTCCACAGGCAGGGGTGCCCCTGATACCCGCAGAGGGGGCTTGCAATAGCGACAGCCCACTGACAATGAGCATCTTTGGACACTGGTGTTCGGGGGGAGGTAGGAGGGTGGAGGGGGTGTGTTGGGCTCACTTGGGTGGCGGGTCGATAGGGTGTTCAACATGATATCACATATGCCATAAACAGTGCACGATCAACCAATGAGATGTGTGGACAATGATCTTTGTGTACTAGGCCATCATAGGCGTACAGTCCATATTGTGCATGTACCAGACACACACAGTGCCACGAGTCCCGTGTCCATTTATCAGCCACCAGGCGTGAGTGCTAGAAGCATGCATCAATGAGATGCTGACGAATGTCACGGCCCTCCGGTGCCTCGCAGACTCCTTGAGGTGCTGCCACATCCCCACCCTCATCATGACCATCTTCAGGTGCTTGCAGTTCTGCGTCAGGGGGCATGGGCACATTTCTACGTACGCACATGTTGTGGAGCATGACACATGCCATGACCATCTTTGCAACCTTCTCATGGCCGTACAGGAGTGCCCCGCCAGACCTGCTGAGGCAGCGGAAACGAGTCTTCAGTAGGCCGAATGCCTGTTCAATGACTACACGGGTACGTGAGTGGGCATGGTTGTAGTCCTCCTCATGCTGGTCCCGTGGGTTCCGGACTGGTGTGAGGAGCCATCTCTTCAGTGGATACCCAGCATCACCTGTATGTGGACGATAAACGTATGATGTGGAATGCCATTGCTACGTACGCACACCCCCCCCCTTCCTGCCAGGTCATTGCCGAATCACATACCCCACATTATCATGCATGTAATGAGACTCACCGAGTAGCCAGGATCTGTTCCCTGCGTGTCGCTCCATGTAGCGTGGTATAGTAGAGTTCCTCAAGACCATAGAATCATGGGTTGATCCAGGGAATCTGGCACAACAATGTGTAATGATCCTGTTGGAGTCACACACCATTTGTACATTCAGGGAATGAAATTGTTTTCGGTTGCGGTACTGGGCCTCCATGGCATGTGGGACGACCAATTCCACATGGGTGCAGTCGATGGCACCAATGCAACCCGGTATGCCGGCAAGTGCATGGAATCCCACTTTTGTGTTGGTAATTTCCTGCTCCGAGCGTGGTAGAGAGATGTAGTCGTCTGCGTGCTGCAGGAGGGCATCGAGCACTTGCAATAGTGTCCGTGAGAACAGTGGCTGAGAAATGCCATGCAACTGTCCGACTGTGTGCTGGTAGGTGCCTGTGGCCAGGAAGTGGAGTACAGACACCACCTTCAGTAGGGGTGGGATGGCGGTTGGGCTATCTATCATGCTGACAAGGTCAGCCTGTGTCATGTCCACAATGGCGGCTATGGTGTCCCGGTCCAAACGGTAGAGGGTGTGGATCTGCTCATCAGTGAGGTTGAACGAATGTGCTCGGAGGCGTGGGATTGCGGGCTGCCTGCGTGGTGGTAGTGGCTGTGCTGGCGGCCCTTGCTGGCCCTGCCTTGGCCTCCTCCTCCTCCTGCGTCCCCTCCGTGCGGCTGGTTGTAGTTGGTGTTCGTCTTCTTCTTGGAGTTGGAGTACTTGCAGTGCTATCAGGTCCCCCAGGGCCAACATCGCGAGTCCTGCCGGTAGCATTTCGGAGTGGGTGTGGTTGTGGGAGGAGACTGGGTGTGCAATTTATGTGTTTTCAGGCTGTATGGCCTCCACCTGTGGTGATTCATTCCACCTGTGCAAGCTGCTCTCCCCTTTGGCCGAGCACGTCCCGCACACAACGCTGCAATTCGAGGAATGGCATCTTGCTATTGCAATCATGTATTTGTACCCGATGGCCGTGTAACATTTGTTGATATGTACATTCGGCTATGGTCCCATTGTTTCACATACAATCTTTGCAGTCGCGAACAGACTTGTGATGGGTCAGTGGAACGTAGTACTCGAGTAACGGTGGGCCCTCATGCATCACTGTACCGAGTTGCAGCGACGGGCGGGGCGTCCCATTTGTGGGTGAAGGCAGTTGCCATTTTCACACACAGCCGCACTAGATGGATTGATTTGTGATTTCAAACGGCCACAGATGCCTTTTCGACGTGATGTTGCAAATGAGGAATTCGAAGGGCGGCGCTTTCGGTTTTCAGCTAGCGGCGAGGAGATGCCCACAGGTCTGACTGCAAATATAACGTTCTATTGTTCAATGTCCTTGAGACAGGGGCCATGGTGAGGATGCAATGATTGATATGAATAGTTTGGGATGCGCAATAGCGACGTGGGCGATGAGGCCGGACGTTCCCAAATACATGTTACTTCACAACACTGGAATTACGGGCTGGGGCACTGTGGATTTTGCAGGCTGCATAACGCACAGACTCAATGGATATTTCTAATGTTATGTGAGTAAATATTCAGGCGTTTTTATACCGGGATGAGGGAATGATGAATGGATGCATGGGCAGATGATTTGATACAGAGTTTGCCATGTACAGGGCTTATTGGAATCTATCCGCCTCCCCTGCGCTATGTGATGCAGGGCTGCCATAGTGGGACCATCGTCTATCTGGCCTTGTTGAGCCCTCCCTGTCTCGACGCGCCTTCAGACACTTGTGTCCATGCACGTTAACATTCCCATCAGATGGATTCTGTTTTCACAGACGCATGCACAGGTACACTCGTTTGTGATGGTGTTTACACCTCGATATAGATAGTTATGAGTCGCAAGTGGTTTTGGGGTGGTGATGATCCTTTGGAGTGGGCTAGCATGCATATGGCTGTGGATTTAGTGTGATCATTGAAGTGAGTTGTTCGAATGTAGTTCTGATGGCCATTCTGTTCTTTTTCTTTTCTTTTGGTTGACAGGTATCTCCTCCCCTTTTGCCACTGCCATCTGTATGCCACTCCGGCAGATGGCTTTTACTCCCGACACCTGCTGCTTCGTGTTAATCAGTGGAGCAGCATTACGATCTTATGGGACGATCGCCAATGGGCCACATGCCCTTACGCAGTACTAGTGGCTCGGAGCAACATTTCGGCCTTTCAGCTGGACTAGTGCCTCCCCATTGGGACGGCCCTGCGGTTCTGTGCGCTTCCATGTTGCCTTTTCGTACGTGAATGTGGCTCTGTGTACCATGATGGAACAGGGCGTCACACAAGTAGTAGCTGGTCATTTCTTGCGGATGCAGCCCACAATGGTGAAATGTGTTTTGGAGTTCATGGCCTAATGGCTGTATGGGCTTGGTGATTTTGTTGTGCATTAAATTTCTATTCTGATATGGGCCGTGTAGCGTTCTTCTTTGCGAGTGATGTGGCATATTCCTATTTGGGGAGCGATGTATTGTGAGGAGATCTGCATTGGGTTCCAGCTTCGGAGTTTAGTTGCGTGGTACTGTGCTGGGCGCGTTTGCCTACGAAGCCCAGTGAGGTCAGGGATGGGGGCTGCCAATATGACTGTTTGAATGTTGTCATGCTCAGGGGCGGGGGATTGGGTTTTGTGTAACAGATGCCGGTCAGCCAGGTGGACTGGTGGAATGATGTGATTTTCGGAATATTGCTGGTCACAGGTGCCTGTGTTTGCGTGCGTTTCTGGGGGGGGGGCTGTGGTCATGTCCATTGGAATGGCTTCTGTATTCGTGCCATCTGTGCCCTGCAGCTCCCATTGGCCCCTCTTGTGAATCTTTTGTTCGTTGGCATGCATGGGTGACTTGTACATTTCACTGGTTGCATTGTGACTTCATTGCACCTACGGGGAGTTGTACTTTGTGGGCAGGGAGCGGTGTACAGGCACTCAGTGGGGCCGTTTACGGTTGATTTGCGATGCCGTACTTCTCACCATGGCGGAATGGTACTTTCCGCCATGCTTGATGGCGTTAGGTACATGTCCGCTAGGGTCGGAATTCGCGTACCCTTGCGCCATGGTGGTATTTACGGTTTGGCATGGTGCGCGCGCGCGTACTTGGTGCAGTTAGCGTTGGCGTTCACTACGGTGTCCCTAATGGCTTCGTACTTTGCGGTGACGGGTCATAGTCGCACCGAGCGCTATTCGATGGCGGTATTGCATTTCCGCCATCGTTTTTCGATTTCCGCCAGGGTCGTAATGAGGCCCAAGGAGGCAACAGGGGTCCCAATGGGAAGGATCTCAGTTTTACAGGTGTTGAGGCAGAGATCGTTGGCGGTGCACCAGGATTGGATGGCAGATATGTAGTCAGGGATAATGGAAGATGCAAAAGGGTCAGCAGGCAATTTGAAAAAGAGTTGTGTGTCATCAGCATAACCCTGGCAGTTGGGGGAGAAAAAGGAGATGAGGGGAGCAAGCAGAGCAAGGTAGATGTTATAGAGCAAAGTTGTGAGTATAGAGCCCTGGGGCACACAACAGGTGTTGAAGGAAGTAAGAGAGGAGAAGGAGCCCAGGATGATCTGGGATGTGCAGTCATTTAGGAAGTATGTCAGCCATTCCAGTGCCCGGTCCGAGATAGCAAGGGTATTGTGGAGCCTTGGTATGAGGATGGAATGGTTAACCATGTCATAGAGATTGAGATAGGATGAGTACAGCTGGGGAGTTGGAGTCAAGAGATGTGAGCAGATCTTCATGGGTGTTCGGAAGCGCAGTTTCCGTACCTCTGGATGCTCGGAATTCAGATTGATGGTAATGGAGACTTTTTTGGAGGTTTTGTGTGCGAGATGATTTGGGGCAAAGCCAGCTTCTCCAGCAGTTTCCCCAGGAAGGGGGTGATGGAAATAGGGCGGTAGTTGGCTGGACAGGTAGAGTCTGATGAAGGCTTTTTCAGGAGGGAGGGCACAAGGGAGTGCTTGAGCAAGGAGGGGAAATATCCAGTGGCAAAAGAATAATTACAGAAATCAGCGAGTGTGGGGGCAAGAGAGCCAATGTTGTCCTTGATGTTTCTGGTTGAGCAAGAGGAAACCTGATTAGATGAGACCTTCATGGTGCAGACAACTTTGGTAACTTATTCAGGTGTGACAGGGAGAGGAAGGAGAGGGGTGTAGGAGGAGGGTGAGGAGCCAAATGAGGCAAGGGGGAGTAGGAAGGGTTGGAATGGTGAGTAGCAAGGGTGTTCAGGATGTCCTGAGCTGTTGTGGAGAAGTGAGTAGCCAGAGCATTGCAGAGGGCCGGGGAAGGGGAATGGGAGGAGGAGACTGCAGAAGTGTTGGATAGTTTCCTCCAGATCTTGAAAAGTTCAGCCATGTTGTTGGATGCAACGTTAATACATGCCAATATGTGGGCTCTTTTCTTGGCATGGATGGCAATTCTGTATTGCCTTTGGAGCAAGTGACAAGCTGGTTTGTCAGAGGATGTGCCAGAGGTTTTCCACAAACATTTGGCCCTCTTAACTTCGTTTCAGGGCCGCAAGTTCAGAGTCATACCAGGTAGTACGCTTAGAGGCGGATTTCAAACAGATCCTCATGGCTGGGGCAAGGTATTTGTAATAGACACACAGAGGTTGCTGCAAGCAGAGTCAGTGGTAAAGTCAGAGGTAGGGGGTGTGAGGTGGGATGAATGTGAAGGTAAAGGCAGAGGCCGTCACATGTTTCTTCGGGTGAATGTTAGTGTATGAGGTTGGCAGGGCTTTTGGGGGTGCGGTCAGAGGGCCAAAGAAACACAAATGGAAAGAGAGAATGGTCTGACCAAGAGAGAGGGGAGCAAGTGGAGAGCAGAGAGAGGAACATAGGAGAATTGAATGAGTAGATGCTGTAACAGTGACATCCAACTGGATCTTGAAATCCCCCACGAGGAGCAGATTAGTGGTGGATGAAAGTAGGGAAGTACAGAAATCAGCCCATGCAGAGAGGAAAAGGGTAATAGTGCCCGGAGGCCGGTAACTGGTGGCAAAAGAAGAGTAGAGCTGAGTGGGTAAGATGGTGAAGGATCCCACTCAGGGAAGATTGATGCAACACCACCACCAGCATGGTGAGGTTGTGGCTTGGAAATGATTTGGTAGCCATGAGGGAGGAGGGAGTCAAAAGCAGCGACTGCGTTGGCCTTGAACCAAGTCTTGGTAAGAGCGAGAATGTCAAGGTCAATTTCTTCAAGGAAGAGGCAGATGTCCGCAGAGTCTTTGTTGGCGGAGCGGGTGTTAAGTGTTGCCGGTGAAGGAGGTCTTTGCCTTTGATAGATTTCTGAGGAGGGGTACACAGGCATGGAACACTGGAAGGAAGGGGAGGAGTAGAGAGAGTAGTGGGGGGAGAGGCAGCAGAAGGTAGGAAGTTAATGAGAGACAGCAGGATCTGGTCAAAGAGAAGGAGGTTGGGTTGAGGACCCTGAACCAAAAAAGTGCCTGCGTGGTAGACATGAAGCAACGTGAAGATGAGAAGCCGACCAAGAGGACTTCCCACTTGGAAACACCATTACTGGGAGAGGATGAGGAAGGAGTGGCAGTAGAGATGAGATGAAGCATCCATAGGTCTTGTGAGGCGACAGTGAAGAGGATATCATTGTAAACCACTCTGGAAGAAGTACTGACATAGGTGTGTGCGATGGGAAGCCCAGGGTTTGCACTCAAGATGTCTTTTTTGTGCTTTTTCTGACTGCGAGAGAGAGGGGGTTAGGCGATAGTGTAGCAGTTAGAGAAGGTGCCCCATATGAGTGATTGAAAGGCTAGTTCTGCAACTGACACAGATAGTAAAAAAATCCAGCTACACTTGAGAGGTTTTCACTAAGGTCCCAGAAACATTATGGATGAAAGGGCCCCATCATGTGGGAGTGCCAGAGGAACAGGGGCGGTCAGCATAATGTTAAAAGAAGAGGCATTGCTGTCCTGGGAAAAACAATATCCCCATTCCGACAAAGCAGATGAAGGCCTTTATGACACACTCCTTTTGTTATGGCAGCATGATATAGTACAAACATCAACATCCCCATGTAACACGGCCATATGTCTGATTATAAAGGCAAACAGGGGGCCCAGAGATTCATACAGGATTTCCGTCCCCTGAACAATGTGGTAGAAGACGAGTTTCCACGTGTGCCCAACCCTGCAACAATATTGTGCAACAGGAAATATTTCACAGTGATTGATCGCAAGAACGCGTTCTTTTCCATCCCATTATATCCCACCTCCAGGTATCTCATCCCAGTCACTTATCGCTGGGTCGAATTTGAATACAAAATTACCCCAGGGGTACTGCAAGTCCCCTAGTGTGTTCACCAAGGTGATGCTTTGCAGTTAACTAGTACAGTAATACAGTATGTGGATGACCTCCTAATATGCAGTGTGGAGGAGGACCAGTTCAGGGCAGATTCTATATTTCTTTTGACCCTGTTAGCAGACAAGGGGTACAAGGTAGACAAGGAGAAGATACACTATTGTCAGGAAGAGGTGATGTACCTAGGTCAGATAATATCTACAGAATGGGGAAGGATAACACCAGAAAGAGTAGAAGCAACCCATAGGACCCCCCCTCTGCGCACGGTAAAAGAGTTGCAGCAGTTCTTAGGGCTGTGTAATTACTGCAGGGCATGGGTGTTTTGACTAGTCAACCTCCACAAATCCCCTCCTCCAAGCACTCAAAGAGCCCAAAAGGTAAAGGGCCACATTAAATGGTCCTCAGAGATGAGTGAAAGTTTTACCAAACTCAAAGAGGCCCCGGCACATATGCCAGTGTTGGGAACTCCAATTATAAAGAGAGGTTCTGCTTGTCCTCAAATTCTGATGGCACAGTGATGACGATTGTCCTCATGCAGAAAAAGCCACATGGGCACAGGCTCATGGTGTACTACAGTGGTCTGTTTGACCCAGTGATGCTGGGTCACTTCCCCTGCAAGTAAGCACTTGTGGCAGCAGCGTTTCCTACAGAGACAGCAGCAATAATAACAACGGGGTGTCCTGTAATTTTATATATGGAGCACTCACTTTTCTCGATAATTTAGAAGTCAAAATCAACACTATACACTCAAAGGCCTCAGGATATGAAATGATACTGACAAATCCAGCAACTGAGTTTGTTAGATGTTCTGTGGTGAACTCAGCAGAATACATAGCACAGCCCGCTGCACTGGGAGAATGTCTTCACAACTGTGCATCCTACATGGAAAGAATGGAACGGAAGCCCCAGTTGAAGAAGGAAGTAATAGAGGGGGGAGACATGCTCTTTGTTGACGGGTCATCGGCAATAGATTCCAGCATGGGATGCAGGTACACAGGTGCCTCAGTGGTGAGTCACATGGGAGGAGAGTTTTGCATTTGCTCGCAGGTGTGATTGTCAGCTCATTATTCAGCACAGGAAGTACAGTTAGTGGCCTTAATACGAGAATTGGACAGAGGGGCATGTGTTCAACATTTTATCAGATTCTGCTTATGTCACTTCCACAGTGCACTCTGGTTTGGTCCGATGGGAAAGGAGAGGGCTCAAGAGGAGCAATAGGTCCCCGGTCCAGCATGCAGAGCTGCTGGCATGGCTAACTGAGGTGCTGACACTCCCAGTAGAGGTAGCCATAATAAAGAGCGCTGCCAACACAGGCAGCCTGGACTTTATTTCCCAAGGAAATGATATGGCCGACTGAAAAGCAAAAGAAATATCCTACCAGCCTGAGGGCATGGTATTATATCCAGGTACAAAACCGAAAGTACCCATGATGGCACTGGGATCCAAACGACCCGAGAGCGCTGACAGTACAGAGCCCTTCAATGCACTACTAATTGTGCAGATAATTGAATGGCAGGCAGAGGCACCCCAGGAGGAAAAGGAGCTATCGATACAGAGTGGGTTTTCTCTCTCCCCCACTGACTTGGTGTGGAGACAGAGGAGTATGGGAATACCAGTAATGCCTCAAAAATGACTTAATGTAGCATTAGAGCACCTACATTATCCAGCCCACCTGTCAAAAGAACATGTGGCTGCAGAAATAATTGCAACATGGTTTGTGCCCAAGCTTTATGAATTAGTGGCTGAATTCACAGGCAATTGTGTAACGTTTCAGACATTTTTGGTGGGGCACACGTTAAAAACTGCAAGGGCTACTCTGCCACGACAGGATGGGCCCTTCCAGCACTTGCATATTGACTAGGTTGATATGCAAGACAGGTGTGCCTCGTATAGGTACATGCTTGTTGTAGCTTGTCCTTTTTCACGTTGGCTTGAGGCGGGGCCCTGCGCCCACAATGAAGCAAAGTTGGCAGCCAGATTTTTTGTATGGGAGGTATTTTTCGAGGCAGGGAATATGTGATGAATTGAGGTCAATGGGCAACACTTTGCCAATTATTTCTTCAAGAAGGTTAAGGCCCTCCTGGGATAATGCACTGCCTATGGTCAGTGTATCACTCACAAACCAACGGTTTAGGAGAGGCTTGATTAAAAAAAGCTTAATTAAAAAATGCTCAGCAAACCTGATAATGATGCTAGTCAAAATCTGGCTCCACTGCTTTTTGTTCACTTTATTTGCCTTACGAATCTCACCTGGCACGGATCAATACTTGACTCTGCTTACATTTGATACTGGCAGGAGAATGCATGTGCCTCTCACTCCTGCAAGTACAAGTTTGGATGCTAACAGATCATCCCAGATTGTCGGTGAAGGATTCCACATGTACCTGACAGAACATACAATTGCTGTTACTTATATATCTCAGCAGGTTTGCCCACGTCGAAGACGGATGGCTACAGAGACACTACCCATAGAAACGTAAGGAGAAGACATTATTCCACCGGCTGCACCTCTCTAGCCAGGCTACAGAATTTACATCAGGAACTTTGTCAAGAAGTGGAACGTACCACGTTTTACCGGCCCTGAGATCATTGTCTTTGCAACACCCACAGCAGTGAAGGTGACTGACAAGAAGCCATGGATTCATCTTTCTGATCTCTGGCAAAACAACAGCACCAGTTCTCTCAGAGAAGAGGAGAGAAGCACAAATTGATGAGAATTATAAGCCAACATTCAATTACTTTTTTCTCAGTTATTAGGTTTCACAGGAGGCCTGAGGAAGAGATGAGAGATTTGCCCTGCAGCCGTGTTGGTAACAATAAAAACGAGAAAAATAATGTTCTATGGTTTGTTTTGTCTTTTTTCTGTGTTCTTCTGTTTCTTTCTTTTCTCTGTTTGTTGTTGTATAAAGGATCTGGCAGCCAGACCAAAGAATGATAAAAATATAAGAATGAAAGGGAGTGCATTCAATGCAGATATATTTCACAATACAATTGGGGGTAGGCAGGACATGGCATATAGCAATATGTGGTATGACAATATGCGGCATGTAGGGCAAAAGAAGGTTAATGACACTTGTTATGTGTACTCTCTCATCCTGCATGTCACAGGGACACCCAAGCTTTTTCTGCCCCTTGAAGTGACAGTGGAGGAGGAAGGGTGCATAATGCACTTGTCATTGTGTAAAACGCTAGGCCTTTTTCAGCGACAGGCAGTGTCCGTTCACTGGATAGATGAAGGAGAAAATGTATGCTGTTAAAGACTCCAATCAAGCAGTCTCACTAAGTCAGTGCCTTGTCTGGGATTGCTCAAGGGAAACCCTTAATTATATATTTTTATGTCCAGTATGTGTACTCTGGATGACAACCCTTATATAACACCCCTCTCTTAGAATCCCCCTGACCCCACTGAGCCAAGAAGTAAGTTTGGTTTGCAAATTTAAAAGGTTTATTTGAGAATTAAACAATATATATATATATATATATATATATATATATATATATATATATATATATATATATATATATCGCAATTTTATAATAAATTAATAATTGATATCACACTTGTGAATATGAGCAGTAATCAGCAATAGGTAATCCTACAATAGCACAGTTCTGGTGACTTATGACTAGGAACAGGAGAATAAGGTATCAGAGAATGCCTTATGGTTTCAAGGAGATGCAAAGATGAATAAAAGGCAGTACAGAAATAAACTTGTTATGATTTCAGCAAAAGATAATGTGATCACTTTTTCTTTGACAATTCACTCCCCCCCTATGCAATGTAAGGAGATGGAAGTAACACACACAATTCTCAGGAATACACACAAATGCAATACAAAGTTCCAGTTCCCCCCAGCGAGCTTAGAGGAAAACAGGTATGATTTTAAACACAGGCAAAATCCTTTTAAAGTTGGTGGCAATGAAGTGAAAAATATACTCAAATTGCTTTTAATTCCCTATAGGAGGTTCAGGGTGAGTGATAGCTACTTTAAATTAGTTCAGGATCACTTTAGCAATGCTCTATGAATGATTGTCAGGTTGCAAACGAATTTCAGCAAAGGAAAGCAAGGAGCTGCTATTTTGACAAGTGAAGAAATTGAGCCAAATCGCGGCAATTTTTCCCGAGATACGGCCGATTTTGTGAAGGTAGATTCTCAAATTAAAAGTAAAGCTCAGAATGACAGATGACAATTTTTCAGCTTTGAATCAAAAGGAAGGGACACGATTTCTATGATGCAGTTCTCAATAGGTTAAAATAGTTTGAATTAGATTATTTTAAACTAAGAGATTGGTTTTGCACAGTCCTGGCTGAGTACTCACACTATAATTTTGAAAGGAATGGGCCTCCGTCACGGACCTGGTCAGGTTTGGGCTGCGGTTCCCTCGCCACGGACGGTCTCTGCCTGGTTCTGCTCACAGCGATGTCTGGTCTCTCTGGATAATTCTGCCTTCTGGGTCTCTGGTTCTGGCAAAAGTTCTTGGCAAAAATTCAAACAGCTCGCCTGCAAATGATTTGGAGGCCTGCTGAAAAAGGATTCAGCTTGTGGATTCAGGCCTCTCTGCTACAAGTTCTGGAGTTAATTTCTGGTCTCTGGAGATTGATGGATTTGAAGTCTGAAGTCTGGATGTGAAGTTGTCTGTCAAAATGCTCCGCAGAAAGTGAAAAAGAAAAAAAGTCCCTGTCTGGCTTCCAGTGGCTCTTTTTATGTGTTTTGAAAATGGGTGGGTCGGCTAATTCTGCATGCCCAACCATCTCAAGATTTGATGGGTCAAAGGATTCTTTGGTCCCTGATTTGAGAAAGGATAGTGTGTCAGAGTGATGTCAGCCATTTACGATCTATTGAAGAAACACCCTTTGCTTTTACCTTAGAAATCATTTGTCATAACTATACATATTTCCCAGATACACAGCTGTTTGACATTACATGTACATATTACAGATTACTTATGGTCCATGCTTGTTCAACTCTGATCTTCCTAAGAGCTTGCATTAAAAAATGACAACTTATTTTCATTTTTAGTTGATTTACCAATATCGAACGTTTACCAAAAATGGCACACATGTACACCGCCTTTCTACCCATATTTCATTAATTTACTAGGTCTCTAGCATAAACACAGTGTCTGTAGTATTAATAATTATCGGGGTTTTGGCTCAGAACATCACAGAGCGACCAGCCTAGTTTTGAACTGGGAGTGAATGTGTCAATTTAAAGATCCCAAAGTTGTACATTTCTGTCATCCTTACAATTAGTTATCAGTGTTTTTATAAAACATATATTTGCCTTCAATTCAATTCACTTCAGTATTTGGGTCCGCCCCCAGAAACTTGGGAGTCAGGGGATCACATGTCTTTTCTGCCAGGCAGAGCTCTGTTTATAGTCCACACCCAAATTAATATACCCCATTCAATTGCAAGAGTCTATTGTGTCGGCTGAGGTCAGCAGGCCAGGGGGCCACTCAGCATTTGGTTAGCATGTCCATGTGATCTCCTGGCTTCTTGTGTGTAGTTCTGAGGTGAGAAGGTTTCCCAGCCTCTTGCAATGTTAATTGAATCAGCCTGTCTTCAGGGATAGCAGGTGTTTAAATTCTTAATTAACCAAAAAGGCTTTGAAGTTTCCAGCTGTCTCAGGAGGCTGGCAGCTCCTGAAGTAAAGTTCTACTGTCAGAGTTTAGACCGTTAGCGCCGGCTTGTGTCCAAAGTTGGTACTGCATCCATTTGTTTTAGGAGTTGTCTTGAATTTGACAGGAGGATTTTGCTTGACATCTCTAATCCTTGCTGCCATTGTTTTGATGGGCATCCTTACAGTAGAGTGGTGATGTGGAACCCCCCTCAAGAAGGTTGAATCTTTAGAGTGGTCTTGTGCCCATGATTTTAGCAACTTGTTGACATCAATTAAAATGGATTTTGAACAAATTGAAATGGACATTTTGAGCTTGCACTTCAGAGAAACAGCAGTGATTTCAAGGCGCTTTTTATATAACAGGCTCTGCTATTTTTCCTTTGGCACCACCTTTCACCCCTGGCGCTTCTGGTCCATCACGCTTGCACTGGTGGGTGGCAGGTAATGCAACCATTTTGGTGTGCGCAAAACTGCGCGGTTCTCCTGGTTCTGGGATAGAATGATGGGCGGCGACAGCTCAATCCCCATATCTACCCAATCTATTGATTTAGTTTTGTTCTGGGATAGAATGATGGGCGGCGACAGCTCATCCCCACATCTACCCAGTCTATTGATTTAGTTTTGTTCTGGGATAGAATGATGGGCGGCTGTAACGCTCACCTGGTTCCCACAGAGGCGCGGGCGTGGTCGGGACGGCAGTGGCCTCTTTGAAGGAGATGTTCAGCACCCTGAAGATGGAGTGGGCTGGGTTGCCAAATCCAGGTTGTTTGGCTCGGATGAATACCCTTCTGTGAGCGAAAAGGAAGGGTTAATACTCTGCAGGTTTTGTGTTGATCTCCCGTTCCCCTTCTCACCCTCCTTGCAACCCTTCTGTAATTCCCTGTGGAGACTCACCTTAGGGATTGAAAAGGCGAGCTCTCCATCCTGCTTCTGATGCAGGGGCGCGTTGGGATCCAGTTACGTCACTGGATAGTAAGTTCGAGTTTGCTTGTCTGTTCCGGTAAGTACCGTAAATGTTTATGGCAAGCTTGAGTCTAAACTGTTCCTCTTCTCTTTTGCAGGTAATGGAAGACTCCGGGCTGAGGGCGGTTTCCGTCGAAAACCCGATTTCAGGTGAGTTTTGGTGTAGGCCCACTACTGTCTTTTCCTGTCTCTTTTTCCTTAGGGGCCGGAGTTCGAGAACGCCGAAGAAATGGAGCCGGTACGAAGCAGAAGCTGAGTCCGACCTGTAAGCAGGTAAGTTTAAAATAGTTTGTTTGCTATGGTTCTTGCATTCACTAATGTGATGTTTGCTTTTTCCCCATAGGGGCCGGGGTGCTGAAATGCCCAAGGAATGGCATCGACCCGAAGGTAAGAAGAATTAGCTTGGCGGGTAAGTGCTTCTTGGTTATTTTCCCCTTCTCACCTTGCTTTCTTCTCTTCGTTTCCCCGTAGGTGCTGGAATGCTGCAGGAGACCCGGATGGGCGTCGCAGAGCCGAAGGCGCCACATGCAGGTAAGAGAAGTGCGCCGAGATGTATGCGACGCGGTGAGTATTTAAAATGATGTCTTTTTGCAGGAACGTTGGCGCGCTGAATACAGAATGCAGCTTTAACAGGTAAGGTTTGTTTTCACCTGTTTCTTCTTCCCTTTTCTATCCTTAGGTGTTTCCAGGATGCTTGGAGGCGTGGTCGAGGACTGGAGCAGGAGCAGGCACGGTGAGCGTCCAGCTGCTATGAGCAGAACAACGCGAAGCGTGGTTTGCTGTCTGGGCGTGGCTTAAATAGCCTTTCAAGTAGTCCCAGGTATGTATCCTTCCACTGAAGGTATGTATCCTGCCACCAGCCACACCCATGTGGTTAAGTAGTTCCTTTTTCATCTGGAAGTTGTAGAATGATCTGCCAGGTAAGGAAATTGCAGCATGGTCTGCCAGGTAAGTTTGCACCAAACACATTTCCTTCCATATCTTGTATGAGCCTGGCGCCGATGGTGCCAGGACTGTTATCCCTTATGAGTCTGACGCCAACGGCGCCAGGACTGAGTACAAAGAGCCCCTATCTGGGGTGGCTGGGACTTCCCTAGTATACATGTTGCCTGCCTTTGAGGGTGCCGGGCCCTGTCTGGCTCCTTGGAGGAAGGCATCATGACAGTACCTCCCCCAAGGCCCCTCCCAAGGACGTACTGTCCGGAGGCTTTGGTTTGTGTGGAAACTTACGATGAAATTTTTGTATCAGACGAGGTGCATGTATATGATCGCTTGGTTCCCAAGATCTCTCCTGAGGTCCATATCCTTTCCAATCAATTAGGTAAAAAACCTTTGACTTCGACATCTTAGAATCTAATATGTCTTTAACTTCGAATTCCAGTTCCCCATCTACTGGGATTGGTTCTGGTGGCTTGAGTAGCCTGGTTCCGGGTTGTACAGGTTTCAACAGTGATACGTGGAAAACCGGATGGATTCGCATGTTGGGGGGCAGATCGAGTTTGAAGGCTACCGGGTTGATTACAGCCTTGATTGGATAAGGCCCTATATATCTTGGGTTAAAAGTTTGCGGGCCTTTAAGTGGTAGATGTCTAGTCGCCAGCCACACTTGATCTCCAACTTGGTAAGGAGGTACTTCGCTCCGATGTAAGTCAGCATTTTCCTTATATTTGTCCTTGGCCTGCTGTAAATGAGTCTTGGCTTCTTTGAAGGCTCGGGTTCTGGTGGCATGTAAGTTATCCACGGCGGGCATTTCAAGGCCTTGAGGTGGTTCAAGATCCGAAGTTCTGGGATGGTGGCCAAATAAGGTATAAAACGGAGTCTGGCCAATTCCTGAATGCACAGAATTGTTGTACGCGTATTCAGCAATCCATAAAATGTCTTTCCAATTATATCCTGATTGATGCAACATGCACCGTAAGTACTGTTCCAATATCTGGTTTGTTCTCTCGGTTTGGCTGTCGGTCTGAGGATGGTGATGGTAGATAAACGCACATCAACTTGTGCCATTTGGCAACATCTCTTCCAGAACCGAGAAATAAACTGGCTTCCCCGATCAGAGATTAATATGGATGGAAAACCATGTAGACGAACGACGTTCTCAAGAAATTCCTTGGCTAGGGTGGAGGCTGAAGGCAGCCCTTTCAAGGGAATAAAATGGGCCATCTTGGAGAAGAGGTCTACAATTACCAGTATAGTATTAAATCCATGACAAGGAGGTAGGTCAGTTATAAAATCCAGCGATAAAGTGTGCCAAGGTGCCGGTGGGATGTCCAGAGGTCGTAAAGGACCGGCTGGTTTTTGCTTTTGACTTTTATTTTGGGCGCACACTGTGCATGTCATCACGAAAGATTTTATATCCTTTCGCCAGGAGGGCCACCAGAAATGCCTTTTAATTTTTTCTTCAGTCTTAACGATGCCCGGGTGTCCTTCCATTAGTGTCTCATGATGATGGGCAATAACGAGATCTTGCAAATCCTTTTGAGGCAAGAACAGTCGCCCCTGGAAATAAGGTAAATCATTTTTAATTGAAAATCTGGGATATTTGAGGCTCCATTCTTGCAAGGCTGCGGCGTCGAAAAGCAATTTAACTCTAGTTTGAATATCCTCTAGAGTTTGTGAGGAGATCACCCCCAAAATTCTCTGTTCGGGAATAATCGGAACTGGATCTAGAGTTGGGGTAGAATCGCCCATTCCTATTCGAGATAGTGCGTCCGCCTTGCCATTCTTGCAGCCGGGGCGATAGGTGATCACAAAGTCAAATTCTGCAAAGAACAGGGCCCAACGGAGTTGGCGTGAGGATTGAGCTTTGGCCGTTTTTAAGTATTGCAAATTCCTGTGGTCTGTCATTACGGTAACAGTATGTCTTGCGCCGAGAAGGTAATGACGCCAAGCCTTGAAAGCTGACTTGATAGCTAATAGTTCTTTATCTGTGATTGCGTAGTTAACTTCTGGAGCTGAGAATTTTCTGGACCAAAAGGCCACAGGATGCAGTTGGTTTGAGACTGGGTCCCTCTGTGATAGAACCGCTCCATGGCTAAACTAGATGTGTCAGTTTCCACAACGTAAGGGAGATCTGGACGGGGATGTTTTAACACAGGTGCGGAGGTGAATTTAGTTTTTAGTTCCTGAAATGGTTGTTCTGCTTCCGTAGTCCATTCGAAGCGTTTGTTTTTCCGTAAGAGGGCTGTGATGGGTTGAACCACTCGAGAAAACTCTGGGATAAACCTTCGATAGAAATTGGCAAAACCAAGCATGCTCTGAACCCCTTTCACAGAACTAGGGGATGGCCATTTGAGGATCGCGTCCACTTTCCGTGAGTCCATTCGAACTCCCTTTGGCGTTAGGAGGAAACCAAGAAACTCAACCTCCGTGACGTGAAAAATGCACTTTTCGAGCTTTGCAAATAGTTTGTGCTGGCATAGTTTCTCCAGGACGGCCTTAACATGTTTTCGGTGATCAGATTCCGAGGAAGAGTACACTAGGATGTCGTCAATATATATGATGACACAAACATCTATGAGTTCTCGAAAGATGTCATTCATAAAATACTGGAAGGCAGCAGGTGCGTTGCACAACCCGAAGGGCATCATTTGGTATTCAAAGAGTCCGTATTTGGTGCAGAAGGCCGTTTTCCATTCATCGCCTTCTCTGACGCGCACCAGATGGTAAGCCCCTCTTAAATCCAGCTTGGTAAAGATGCAGGCATCTTTCACCTGGTCGAGGAGTTCAGGGATCAGAGGCAGGGGGTAACGATTCTTAACCGTTATCTGATTTAAGGCGCGATAGTCAATACATGTTCTAAGGTCACCTTCCTTTTTCGGCACGAAGAACAAAGCTGAAGAAGCCGGTGACTTTGACGGGCGAATAAACCCATTGGCAAGATACTGATCCAAATACTGGCGTAAATGAAGATTCTCTGGTTCGGTAAGGGCATAAATCCTACTACAAGGCGGTTGAGCATTGGGTACCAGATCAATTTGACAATCGTATGGCCGGTGAGGTGGTAAGGTGTTGGCCTGTTCTTTTTGAAAAACGTCCTGAAAGTCCTGATACTCAAGTGGTAGTTGTGCTGACACAGAGGTTACTGAGGCTAGACCCACTTGTGGATTTCCGGAATAACAAGTTTGTCTGCAGTTAGGAAAGGTGATACTCTTTGCTCGGCAGTCAATTCGAGGATTATGTGCTTCTAACCAAGGGATCCCCAAGATTACATGAAATTGTGGAGCCTTGATTACGTCGAACACTATGGTTTCCCTATGACCATCTTGGCCAACCAGTGTCATATCTGTGGTAGAATGTGTTACCGGCCCAGAGGCAATTTCGTTTCAATCAACCGTGGTAATGACATCTTTGGTGATTTTTGGTCGGAGAGGGAGACCAATCCTGGAAGCCAATTCAAGATCAACATAGTTCCCGATAGCCCCACTGTCGAGATAGGCCTTTATGCCATGTAATCGCTGAGGCTGCTTTGGATCCACGAGGGTCTTTGGCATGATGAAATGCGAGGTCAAAGAGTTTGTCTTCACGCTCGGCAAGCGGACCTCTACGCTTGTCGGGCTTGATCGTTTCCCGAATCAGATTTTGGAAGGTTTTGGTCTGTGGCTCCAACCACCTTCTTGGGTGGTTTTACCGGGCAATTTCGTAGAAAGTGTCCAGACTCTCCGCAATAGAGACATAACTGGTTTTGCCGTCTTCTTTCTCGTTCTTTCTGCGTTAGGGGTCCTTTTACTCCCCCAATTTGCATTGGCTCCGAAGTGTCGGTAATCTTGGGGTTTGCGTGGGTTTTTACCAAAGCCCGAGTTTCAAATCTAGTCCGATCAGTCTATTCTGGAGTCTATGATCAAGTTGGATCACTAAATCAATGTATTCCTCACAGAGTTGGGGTGGATTCACAATTTGAGCCAGAACGTCTTTTAGCTCTCCACGAAGTCCTCGATGAAACAAGGTGATTCTTTTATTCTCAGGCCACCCAGTTTTCACGATCAGTCTGTTAAATGTGGCAATATAAGATAGGAGGTCTAGGTTCCCTTGACGCAAAGACAGAAGTTCGTTATCCAAGGCCTCACCCTGGGCGTGCCGGGCAATTAATCTCTCCATACTAGCCTGGAAGCGTTGAAAGTCACGAAGGATACGATTGTCTTGATTTACCAACGGAATAGACCAATCGGCTGCACAGCCGCTGAGATACGATAAAACAAAAGCCACCCTAGTTTGGTCATTAGGGAAGGCCCCAGGTCTACATAAAAAGTGTAAATGACATTGGTTCATGAAAACAGCATATTTCTTGGGGTCCCCTGCAAAACGTTCAGGTGGGGCCAAAGGTATGTTTCCCGGCAGGTTAATTTGCACCGGGTTAGTGGAAGCCATAGGAGTGGACTCTCTCCCGGAAGCAGGTAATGGCGTTTGTCCAGCCTGATTCTGCAAAAGCTGTTTAGCCAGGTCATCGGTTCGTTCTTTGGACAAGATCAGTTCTCCTCGAAGAACGTTGGTTTCTTGGCGGGCGGCGTGAACTTCCGCCCGTAATTCCCCCAATAGTTGGGCCAGTTGGTCTGTTTCGGAAGTCTCCATGGCGCCTGGGTGGGTAATTGTGGGTAGGCTTCGCGTTCTGTAACGCTCACCTGGTTCCCACAGAGGCGCGGGTGTGGTCTGGACGGCAGTGGCCTCTTTGAAGGAGATGTTCAGCACCCTGAAGATGGAGTGGGCTGGGTTCCCAAATCCGGCTTGTCTGGCTCGGATGAATACCCTTCTGTGAGCGAAAAGGAAGGGTTAATACTCTGCGGGTTTTGTGTTGATCTCCCATTCCCCTTCTCACCCTCCTTGCAACCCTTCTGTAATTCCCTGTGGAGACTCACCTTAGGGATTGAAAAGGCGAGCTCTCCATCCTGCTTCTGATGCAGGGGCGCGTTGGGATCCAGTTACGTCACTGGAAAATAAGTTCGAGTTTGCTTGTCTGTTCCGGTAAGTACCGTAAATGTTTATGGCAAGCTTGAGTCTAAACTGTTCCTCTTCTCTTTTGCAGGTAATGGAAGACTCCGGGCTGAGGGCGGTTTCCATCGAAAACCTGATTTCAGGTGAGTTTTGGTGTAGGCCCACTACTGTCTTTTCCTGTCTCTTTTTCCTTAGGGGCCGGAGTTCGAGAACGCCGAAGAAATGGAGCCGGTACGAAGCAGAAGCTGAGTCCGACCTGTAAGCAGGTAAGTTTAAAATAGTTCGTTTGCTATGGTTCTTGCATTCACTAATGTGATGTTTGCTTTTTCCCCCTAGGGGCCGGGGTGCTGAAATGCCCAAGGAATGGCATCGACCCGAAGGTAAGAAGAATTAGCTTGGCGGGTAAGTGCTTCTTGGTTATTTTCCCCTTCTCACCTTGCGTTCTTCTCTTCGTCTCCCTGTAGGTGCTGGAATGCTGCAGGAGATCCGGATGGGCGTCGCAGAGCCGAAGGCGCCACGTGCAGGTAAGAGAAGAGCGCCGAGATGTATGCGACGCGGTGAGTATTTAAAATGATGTCTTTTTGCAGGAACGTTGGCGCGCTGAATCCGGAATGCAGCTTTAACAGGTAAGGTTTGTTTCCACCTGTTTCTTCTTCCCTTTTCTATCCTTAGGTGTTTCCAGGATGCTGGCAGGCGTGGTCGAGGACTGGAGCAGGAGCAGGCACGGTGAGCGTCCAGCTGCTATGAGCAGAACAACGCGAAGCGTGGTTTGCTGTCTGGGCATGGCTTAAATAGCCTTTCAAGTAGTCCCAGGTATGTATCCTTCCACTGAAGGTATGTATCCTGCCACCAGCCACACCCGTGTGGTTAAGTAGTTCCTTTTTCATCTGGAAGTTGTAGAATGATCTGCCAGGTAAGGAAATTGCAGCATGGTCTGCCAGGTAAGTTTGCACCAAACACATTTCCTTCCATATCTTGTATGAGCCTGGCGCCGATGGTGCCAGGACTGTTATCCCTTATGAGCCTGACGCCAACGGCGCCAGGACTGAGTACAAAGAGCCCCTATCTGGGGTGGCTGGGACTTCCCTAGTATACATGTTGCCTGCCTCTGAGGGTGCCGGGCCCTGTCTGGCTCCTTGGAGGAAGGCATCATGACAGCGGCGACAGCTCATCCCCACATCTACCCAGTCTATTGATTCAGTTTTGTTCTGGCCTAATAATGCAACATGGGCCAAAACCCTTGACAATGCACAGACAACTTCATACAGCTAGGGAAATGTCTAAAACTGAGGCTACCAAGCACATCATATTATATTACGTAGCAAACATTTCAAGGTAAGGAGTGCAACTGTTCACAATTCACAGCAGAGCGTACTGCAAAAATGTGTCAGTGCATGAAATTCCATGGTGCCACACGAGGCCATTTATGGGGATACAGGGATCAGTCTTTCATGATGGTGAATGAGAGGGGGCAATGGTACAATGTCAAACAGAGGGATTGGTGGTGTATGAGGAGGATGTGGTTACAAAAATAAATGATATTTGCAGGGCAGTATGGAACACATATGTAGATCCATTTACCTGGATAGATGAGAAACATCAACCGGTCCACATAAAACCTCATACATGAGTTTTCTTATTTTTCAGGACCACTGGATCAAGATATCTGGGGGCCAATGCCAGCTGCACCAAGGTGAGGAATATCACAACAATATCACAGAGGCAATGATGGACCATTTGTGGGCATGTGGGACCCAGGTGTACTCCCAGCTGCCTCCTGATTGGGTGACACTGTGTTCCCGCATCAAGCTTCAAAGCTCTGCCCTAGTAATGCCCTGAGCAGACCTGATAGCCTTCAGTGACCAACCAGCAATGTTGAAAAGAACAATGAGGGATGTAGAAAAGGCACAAGATGGGCAAGGGCACACATTGAACAGGGGGTGGCACAGCAGTACCTGCTAGTCAACAGGATCACCATAAGGTTTAGAAGCCATCCCATCCTGCTTTCAATTATTTTCAAAGGTTTCTGTTTTCTTCAGATCCCTTTTGGTCCCTTGGTTTCAAGCAGCCACTAATGCCAGGTGGCTACAAGTGACACGTTATGAAGAGCTATAGCTAGAAATCTCAGCAAACAATACAGTCAATGGGATGCTAACTGAATCCATCAAGAACATTTGCACAGTACATGAGAAAATGATGAGAGAAACGCATGCAGTATCCTCAGCCAATTGGTTCAATTTCTTGCTTGCCGGAGTCCCCACGTGGTTGGCGTTCATATTTAAAGTGACTGTTCTGGTGCTTGTTCTGGTGCTCATCACCTTCTTTGTGTGCCAGCTGATATTACAACATTTTAAATATAAAAAAGGCTGAAGCTGCTATATAATACCCATGAATGTTGATGGGGAGGAGCGAAAAACACAGGATAAAAAGTATATGCCACACAGTCTGGAGCAACTGAGTGTGATATATAAGTGGTACTTACAGTGCGGCCTGTAAATGTGGATTAGTATGAGTATTTTTGGGTGGTGTGTTCAGCCAATGGGCAGGAATGTATGATAATGGACTCATCGTTGTGGGAATATGAGGAAGAAGGGGGACATAAACAGGGTAACGAGGTTGTGGATCCCCAAAACGGTAAGTAAGACACAATGGTGGGCAAAATAGTGTAGATCAATAGATCGATCGAAAGGGGGAATGAGTTGACGGTGCAAATTAGCATTGCAAAGAGGGGCGCACCTACTAGTTGCAGGAGTGATGGGAAAGGTAAGGGGCAGCCCTGGAGATGGGGACATCATTGACAGCTACAATGTGTAACTTATGCAGCCTGTGTACAGGTGCAGCTGGAAAAGTATATGTGGAGGAGCGGGGACGGGGGGACCTCCGGGGGCTCTTTGAGGATAGGTATCTGGGGCGTGGGCATGGTGTAGAAGTGGTAATACAGTACAATATGAACCACAGAACTGCCATTTTTGGGCATAGGCTGCAAGTAAGTAAACCACTTGTCGTTTTACACTCAAAGGCCCGGTGTTTTGGGCAGACATGAATTTCTCAAGTGCTTAGCAACAGCAGTGTGCTGAAAAAATTTAGCAAGCTGACCCTTCCCAAGAAACTGTAGTCACTGGGAAATAGGTCCAGCCGATAAGTTTGAGGTCGGCAAGCCAGGACCCTGGTCACTCGCTGGGAAATGAAGGGAATCAAGTAATAAATACAGGCAAATAGGAGTAAAATCACGGTGGGGTAAGCAGTTTCAAATCGCTCCTCGGCAGATGGGCCTGGGAAGAAGGCTATGGGGCCAGAGGATGAGCTACGAGAGGACCAATCATCAAGAAAGTTTTGGTGATTGTAGCGTGCAACAGTGTTTTGTGTCAATGTCAGCGGGGTACCTGATTGGTTGGATGCCATGGGTATCTCTCCTCATTGCCGAGCACAGGTTGTCTTGTGCGTTTCATGAGAACTGACAACTGGCAGATTAATAAAGTCCCAGTGGTCAGCACAATCGAGTAACGTAATGAACATCATTTTGGGGCGGTATGAGAAGGTTTGTGACATCACGAGTGGTGGTGTTAGACAGTGTGGGTAAGGAAGACCTGCTCCAATTATGAGTAGGTAATTTATGTACAGACATAAGGGACTGATGTAGTTCCAGCAATAGGCTTTGTGGGATGGTTTTACTAACTGCTACAATTTTTTTTATGCTTATTATGCGAGAAAGGGATACAATGTTTGCCTGCAGTAGGTGACATCGACAGCTCCTTTCATTCAGTTCAGTACACTGAGCTGTTTGAATTGTGCTCTCCCAGGTGCATCTGTACATGTAATAAAAATGTGCTACGTACTGGTTGGTGTACACTCCTTTTTGGATTACTTTGGTGTTCGAGTCATTACTTGCCTTTGGAGGAGCCCTGATACATTATCCTCATGTGCATTCTGCGATCCTAATGCTATCATGGGAATGTTGAGTTACCACATTTTGTGGAGAATCCACAACTGGTGAAGAGATAATGCTGAGAATAAACACATACAGAATGTTTTTATTGGCTAAGGCCGTTCTCATGGAAGAGTATGAAAAATACCACTTGTTACCTTGTGAATACCAATGAAAGAAAATGTGAACAAATATTGTTTCTTCCCAGCTTCCTGTGCCCAAATGAACAGCTTTCCCTCAATGAACACCTCAACACTCTAACCACTTAACTCTGGAGGACAAGGGTGCAAGCGTCCTACTGCGACCCATGAAATATTTCAGCCTGTATAGTGGCAGGAAATCCTGCCACAGTTATGGAGTTAAAAATCACAAGGTAAAGACATTCTTTAGAAACAAATATATATTTTCCAATGACGGTCCTCGTGTAGTCTGACTTGTTGGATTCTATCATCCATTTTGGAGGTCAGGATCACATGGCCTCTGCGATGTACAAACGTCTGAGTGGTGGTTCAGTGGGAAATGTCAAACTTGCGGATTCCTGTATGGTGCACCTTCCAGATGAGATGATGGTGACACGATGGGAGGAAATTTATAGGAATAATTGTAGGGATATTCCCTGGATGTGAATTAACATTGGAGAGAAAGCTTGTCAGGTGAAATTGATGTATAGGGTTTTATTAACCCCTGAACGTATGTGCAAGTAAGGTTTGAGCCTGTGGGACACCTGCTGGGGATGTGGCCAATCAGTAGAAACTCAGGAGCATATGCTAGGGGATTGCTTTAGTGTAAAATCATTCTGGAGCGAGTGAAAAGTGTGATGAACACTGTCCTTGGTGTGGCCAGAGAGCATGACTTTGGAACTTTGTTTTTGGGTGAGGACACAGATCTGGAGGTGCTGACATACCATCAGGTGTTTTGAATTTTAAGGGCTTCAATGATTGCCAAGAGATTCATTTTACGGAATTGGAAATATGCTTTCTTCCCAATAACGCATAGGTAGCATCAGAAAATGTACTCTATTTGCAATATTGAGAGGATTGCCTTGCGACATCAGAGGAAATGCAAATTTGTTGTTGGCATTTGGGGTGTGTTTCTTGATTCATATTTGGAGTAGTTGGTTGTTTGGAGGAATGCTGGCAGAAGCTGGAATAAAAGTTATAAAAAAGTTATAAAAGAATCAAGTTACTGCTTGATTCTTATGGGAGACAGGGGGAGGATTGGGGATGTATTTATTTCTCAAATGTACCCATTGTCTTCTTTTTAATTGTCTATTGGTATGTTTAATGATTGCCATTGTTTATGTGGCATGTTGATGTACTTGTGTATGCTAAGCCAAACATATACATATTCAATGAAAAAACTTTGTTAAAGGAACGTTGTGGTTAAGTTGCACTACTAAAAACCCATGAAATTTAGTGAAAAACTATGTTACATGGACATTATGGTTTTAAGTAAAACCGAAAAACCCTAGAAATTCACCAGTTAAGCAACCGTAACTCGCGTCACCACCATGCACTGCTAAGACTAATACCCATGACATCAAAGATGACATCACAAATGTCATTCATTAAATCACTGATAACATTACATATCTTATTGCCAGATGGGTTTTTTCAGTAACAGTAAAAATGCAAAAGATACTAGGTTTCTATACCTGACTCTTCTTTTATGTAATTACACTACTTTCCTTAGAATTCACTCACATTATACAACTCATAAACATAATGGAATAAGCAGCTTTGAGATACAGCAATCATGTCTGTGCATGAACTTAAATAGGCAGGTTATGAACACTTTCTGGTAATGCTGCTGTTTTTATTTTGCTTACTTTACTTTCCTTGTATATACTCATATTTCTATGCATTGTGGTCTTTTTATATTTTATGTGTAATACTACAATTATGCAGTAAAGAAGGCATTGTTAGGTACTTAGTATATGTGTCACAGTGCACAAAATTCTGAAATGAAAGGATTCATCATTTTACTATCCAAAATAGTAAGATATTGAATATTGCAGCTATATGGCACATGCTGCAGAGAATGCCTACATGTCTATACAGGTTCATTCATGTACTGGAAATAATTCAGTAACACAATGATGTTTATAGCAATGCATCACCTAATGAACTATTTGGCACATGATAGTTCTTCCAATGATTTTTTGACTTTTTTCTGCCAATATTATAAAAACAATCTCTTGTAGAGGCTGCGCATAAAAACTAAATGCATATGTAGTGTCATTTGTGATTTCATCGTTGATGTCATGGGTATTAGTCTTAGCAGTGCATGGTGGCGGCTCTAGTTATGGTTGCTTAGCTTATCATAACTGCTGTTTTTTTTGGTTTTACTTAACAATGTTTTTTCACTGAATTTCGTAGGGTTTTAGTAGCGCAACTTAACCAAAACGTTCCTCTAACAAAGTTCTTTCACTGAATTTCTTATGTTTTTTTGTAGCGCAACTTAACCATAACAACCTCTTAAAAACTTTTATCACTGAATATAGGTATAGATATCATGAATTTTATAGGTTTTTAGTAGGATTGCCTTAGTTTATATACATGTACCATACAACATATTGAACCCCCTGTCCTATGCTAGCGGTTCTGATGTCCGCGGATTGTGCACCTTTTATTTTACACTTGTGTTTTTTTGTTCTTCTTATTTTCCTCCAAATATCTTCACATTAGCTTATCGAAAGCAATCCTTATATTCCAAAACAGCATGGCATTTCCCATGAAAGATAAAAACATGCTATCTGCTTTAAAGTAAACAAAATTACCAGATTTAATGTTGTCATTGTTGCAAAAGAACATCCCAGCTCTAATCATAAAAGCCAACATGCCTTGGTTAACTAAACAGCTAGCATCATTTTGCTGAGTCCATCAAACGTAACTATTGTCCCATACTGCCCTAGGTAACAAAGCAGTAAAAATAAACTTGCCATTTGGAAGGACTTTCATGACTGCCTGAACCAAGTTTTGCAGATCTTTCAACTAAATAGGAGCACTGACATTGCCTAATGCACAGCACCACAGTGCAGGATAACTACATCTGGGCTATTGAACCTAGCCATATCCTGACAAACTTCCAGCACTCCCTGCAAATTAAAACCAGGCACAGTGTACCACACCACCTCCACTCCTTTTACATCAAAATTGTGCGCCACATTCCTAGATTTAGCATGTTTCTCCAAACCATTCACAAATATATCTCCAACCACCAACACCCTGACTTTCTCCACCTCTGCCATCTTCACTACACACATCCTCTCTCAATACAAAGCAATACCCGATTGGCTAATCCCCGAAATACACTCCCATTTCATGCTCAAAAGCCCTGCAAGGGGCACGCCCTGTCTACAAACAGCGGCAGTGTCCATGGAGCGTGTAATACTTGGGCAGCCATTCTTCCCTTTCCACTTCAATCACTGCACCATTCCCTCATTGGCTACTGTTAAGCAGTCACACAACCATCCACCAATCAAATCCAAGAACTCTACATCTAACTCCATCATCACAGTTCAGCACTTTAGAAGTACTGTTGATCACTCTGAGTACAATTCTGCTGTGATAGCAAAGCACCTACAGCAACAACTACTATAAAACCAATATTTCTGCTTGCAGATTCATGTACATCCACATGCATTAACACAAACTACATATATGAATATTTTCTGCACAGTGCATGTACAGCTCTTGCATAAATGCATATAAACAGGGTAACTGCCACTTACCCCATATTACCTGTTACAAAGCTTACTGTCATTTCTCCCATCTGCTATGATCAAGTGTCACTTGCAAAGCTGTGTGCTCTCCAAAGTTGTATTTACCCATATTACTAACTGTATTGTGCAAACTGTTATTCGCTTCATTCATTCTGTCTTTTGTGTAGCCACTGCCACCTATTTATCCACATTTCAACCATAATAGCATTTCATGCATTATAGTGCATAGGATGTACATACAATTTTCTTTCTATAGATTCTGGATATTTTACATACAATCTATCATTTGAACTTCCTTTAGGAATGATTATAATAGTAATCAGACACAACACACACAGCTGTCTAACAAAGTGTCATTTCATGTTAAAAGATGGGAGAAATAACAGTATGATTGTGGGAGAAGGCTTTCAGGGGTGCAGGGAAAAATACATTCACCTAACTGTCAACGCCCTCCTGCCCCCAGGGAGATGTTCACATAGAACCAGAAAAGCGAGGTTGGGTGTGCACCCCCTGCAACATACAATAGTTTGACATCACTGTGTGCCACAATACACAGCAGATGGCTGGCCTCAGTACGGAGGGCAGTTTTGAAGGTCCCAGAAGATGTACACAGGACCTACAGAGGTGGGATTTTGGCAGCAGATCCAATTGCCCTCCCACTGCCTCCCACACATTTCTAACAATATTGTGAAGTGTTATAAGGTGAAACAAAGCCAGGATGAGTACATGCATCTTTATTCGTGCACATAAGTAATATCGTAAGATAAGTGATATCATTGGAAAGGCTTCCAGCTGAAACAGCACCACTGCCTCTACACTGTTCTTCCAATCTAGACAGCTCTCCCATTCCAGCTGGTTGCCCATTCCGTTCTAGAATTTACAACAGTATTCAACTATACACAAGTGCAGTGATGTCTATCACATCATGTACAACTATGTACAAACAATGTAGTAAACCAACACATATGCCATCTCCCCCTTCCTTTCAGTCTGCAACGCAAGCACCAGACCCTTCACGGCAACCCTTACTTTATGTCAGACTCTCCCATCTCCAAGCAGCACAGGATCGCCCAGTAGTTTGTTAATCACCTGCAGTCTGGTAAACTTGCTTTGTCCCTTTGGCACTTTTCCAGGTTTTCTTATTTGAACCATATCCCCCACAACTATCCTGGACCGTAATAAGCTGCCGAGCCCATCAAACCCTTCTGTTTTGCTTCCCACACCTTCACAAATACATACATTGCATGCTTTTCACCAGAGTTCCTGTCATTTACCCTTTATAAATAGCAAGAAAAGCATATGGTTATTTCTCCTATCTTTTAACGTCAAATAACACTGCCTTAAAGAGCCAAGTGTGCTCTGTGTGCTTACTATTGTAATCATTTCTAAGGCAAACTCAACTGTCAGATTCTGAGTAAAATATACAGAATGCACAATGACAAAGGAAACTGCATCTACATGCTATGCACAGTTATCAGAAAGCACTATTACTGCAAAAACAAACAAATACATGTCTGCATTAACAACAGTGCTATTAACAAACATATTTACTAACTTCTTTCTTTCACAATTGCAGTGAAGACCACTCTCGTGAAAACCAGCAGCATCTGAAGTACGAAACAGAACTCAGAAGAAACCTACTCTTTGCATCCAAAAAAGTATGTGCAATACTGCCATAATGTTCTAACTATTACTCAAACACTTTAGAATTATAGTATTGAAGACCAAAGCCATAGCACCATTGCCCCACTAAAACTGTGCAAAGGCAAGCCTAGAGCACATTTGAACTCCTGGTTCACCCCTGAACTTAAATTACTACACACAGAAAAAAGAAAACTTGAGGCACTTTGGAAAATAACCCCCTCTACAGAAAATAAAATTAACCTAACCAATATCACCACCACATATAAAAGCGAGATACTCTGCAACAAAAAAGAAACCTTCAATGTCAGAATAAACCAGGCAGGATCCAGTACTAAAGAATTATTTAACATCCTAAAAGAATTGTAAAAACCCTAATCCACCGGTAGATACCTGCACCAAGGATAAACCCTGGTGCACCAGCATTCAAAATGCTCTCTCCAACAAAATCACTGGGCTCCAGGCCAAAATTGCTGACAAACGTCTCCAATTTACATCCTACAATCTCACCGACCCAATCCTGCCCACAACGCACACCTCAACTCAGGATTCAAATTCAAAAACGTATCCCTACCTGAGATACAAAAAATCATTAAAACCATCTAACTGTAAAGGGGACAGTTGCCCAGCCCAGATCATAAAAGATGCAGCCAGTGATGTATCTCTATTTATTACCAAACTAATAAATGATTCATTCGCCAGCAACTCACTCCCAAGTAATCTGAAACCATCTTGGGTTCTTCTATTACTCAAGAAACAAACACTTGATCCGTCAATACCGACTAATTATAGACCGATTACCACAGTCCCTTTTTTACTGAAAATTTTAGATAGAGTTGCATACTTGCAAATTCAAGACTATCTTGGGAATAATCAACTACTAGGAACCCATAAATCTGGCTTTAGACCCCGACATGGAACGGAAACTGCCCTTGTTGACCTCAAAAGCCAGATCGATGAAATAAAAGACAAAGGTAGAGTTGCAATCCTACTTCTCTTAGACTTATCGGCAGCCTTTGATCTGATTGACCATAAAATCTTATTCGACCACCTGTAATTGGCAGCATAATTCTCCAACTCCGCTGTCACGTGGATTCAATCTCTCCTTGTCAACTGAACCATACAGGTCTTTTTACCCACAGCTGCAGCTGATCTAATCCTCATCGCCTGCGGTGTCCCACAAGGCTCCTGCGTATCGCCCACTTTGTACAATATCTTTACAAAGCCCCTATTTGACAAATTGGACCACTTGGGTGTCACCTACACTAATTATGCAAATGCCACCCTGATACTCCTAACATTATCAGGCACCTACGACATAGATGTCTGTCGGATTAACGAAGTCTACTCCATCATTCAGGCATGGATGGCCACACACGGCCTCTGCCTGAATGATGATAAGACTGAGCTGCTCCTAGTCAGCTCACCCAATAAACTTCAGAAACTCATTCCTAATTACAATAGCATCCTCAATGATGGGAACAACATACCCATCGCCAAAGATGTAAAAACCCTCGGTTTCTACCTCGATGCCAACACCAATCTAACCAAACAGGTTAATATGACTGCCTCAGCCACCACCTACACGAGCAAACTGATAAGGCCTTGTAGACCCCTACTGTATCCTAACAGCTGCCTCATACTGGCCAGAGTACTTATATAGTCCAAACTGGACTACTGAAATGGCCTATTGTGAGGCGCCAACAAATCCATAACTAACAAGCTACAGGTTCTGCAAAATAATGCGCTTGGGGCTGCACTAAACATACCTAGAAGACAGCACATATCAGCAACCAGAAAGCTTTACAAATGGATTTCCATACAAGAAAGAATTGACTTAAAAACCATCTGCCTTACCTACAAAGCCTTGAACCAACAAGCCCCACCATATCTCACAGACAAATTCACTAAGAACGTGTCAACCAGAATCACAAGATCTACTAACAAATCTTGCCTGGTTGTGCACAGGTACAACCTAAAAATAGCCGGCAGAACCAGTTTCCTGGTTTTAGCCACCCAATTATGGAACACTCTTCCACATCAAAACTATTCAAACCTTTGAAAAATTCAGAAGTCACGTCATCATACGGTTATTGAATAATAACTATACTACTTACCTTACACCTGGACATTCTCTATACTCCCCTTACCTCATGTATTCATCCTTCCTTATTTTGCATCACATACCCTCCCAGGCCCCCTACCTACCCTTCCTTCCTCACTTGTTATTTGAACTCATTATCTGTAATATGTCTTTATAACTCTATCATGCAACCACTGTATAATTGTATCATGTAACCACTTCCTTTACCTAAAGTGCCCAGATACAAACAAACAAACAAACAATTGTATTAACCCTGCAGCATTAGATTCTGTATTTCTGATTGCCCCTTATCAGGTGCCCACTTTGCATTGTCATCTGAACACCAGTGTAGTAATACAGAAATACGAGAATAGCCTTCCCAACCTGAAGTAACAGCCCATTGCACAATCACACACCTCTACATACATGCCTACCATCATACTCAGACATACTCAGACACTCAGGGACAACGCACAGATACATTGCACAACGTCCCAACCCACACTTTCTTTTTTTCTCCAACAGATCCCAAAGAATGTCTACCAAAAAGCAACTCCATAGAAAACAGCGCAGAAGTAGAGCAAATCAAAATAAAAGTGTACAAAATAAGCATCCACCTATAGCAGAATGTATACAAAAAGTTCAAAGAAAACAGCTAATACAGTCACTAAGTGAAATAAAAGTAGCTTTCAGTAAAGATTTGTTGCCTCCTTGTTCAAAATTTAAAACTAAACAAAAAGTTATTAAACAGACTGCAGCTAACACTAGTGCTAACACTGCACCTATAAATCTCGATGTAGCCACAAGTAAGCATACCAAAGAAATTATTTTACAAGAAATGTTGCACCACAGAGTCCTTCAGAACATTATAAAACGAGGAGAGAAATCACGCACAACCCTGACATCCTACCACAGAAAACGAATCCTGGAAGCTCTCATAGACAGTGCAATCCTTCTCAAAAGGAACATTTTGGTTTTAAACAGAAACCACTAAAAAAACTAACTACTAAACTACAAAAAAGACTTTTCAATAAACAGAATATCAACAAAGATAGCTTTGCAAACATCTGTGGAGGTGAGTACAGTCAACCCACCAGCACAGAACCATATTTCAATGAAGAAGCATAAAACAAAAGGAAAGAAACCCAATTGCCATACACAGCAGTGGACGAGGGTATGAAAAATGTAATAAAACCATTATGGAACAAGAAACGCTGCTCACAAAAATATCCCCAGAAAACTTAGTATCAACTCTCCATTCCACTGAAGGAATGTGTCCAGTCTACAAATGGCCATGCACATTAATGTGTTACATAAGCAAAACATCTTTCACATCTTTACGCCAGTTCCTCAATCAGTATGTGAAAGACAAAGACACATTGAAAATAAAACTATTACAAAATATGGACTCCTGTCCAGTGCGACAATACACAGTAACTACAAGGACATTCATTAGCCTGCATTTCTGGACCTATTTGCAAAAGTACCTTCCACCATATCAAAATGATATCAACACACCATTCAAATATAAGAAATCTGGTTCATAAACTGTACTATGCCAATAGTCCTGCTTTAGCACTAGCCAATTTAAATAACAATTTTCCACATGGTCCAGCCAAAGAACTACTCGAAGAAATAGAGGATATCCAGAGAAAATATTTTGGAAGCGAAAGCCACTTACAAAATCCAATAACTCTACAACAGACCAGCAACAACTTTACAGATGGCAACCTTCTACTACACACATACAAAAAAGAAATACTAAAGTTTAAAAGCACATCTGCTGAAGTACGAAACCATGTCTGTTTGGGTTGCCGCAGGACATTCTATAAGAATAGTAAAAAAACTGTAGACATAATGTACAACATAGAAGACAATGAAGATTCCAAGTGATTCCAATTAGCTCTCTATCTTATAGCAGAAAAGAAATTCGAAATTACTGACCCCTTAATACTTTGCGGTTACTGCACTGCAAAACTTAACAACAAACAAATACCTTCACGTGATATCACAAATAACTTGGAATTATTCCCACTACCAAAACCCCTGCAAAAACTTAACTTCTATGAGAGCATCATAATTGAAACAGTGCACCCATTTCAAGCAATAATATACCCTCACCCAAAAACAGCAAAACTACTTCCCTCTGAATTACTGAAAGGCATTCATGGCAAAGTAGTTTATTTGTCATTAGATCTCAAAGAATATGTACACACTCTGGAAGTGCAACATCGAATAGATCAATCTTTGATTATCTTAGTAAATGGTGTACCTACAAAAGACAAACAAATTTGGCAACAACTCATGGACTTACATAAAGTTAGAGAAGCCCTGCAATATCTAAAAGACAACAATGAATACTACAAAGAAATAAATATTGAAGAAAACCTGAAGAAAACCACCGAAATAATTCACGACTCATCAGGAACTAGACAATTTCAACTTCTAGATCCTGCTATAGAATCCAATATTTTAGACCATTATACAATTCACCCATTACACTGTTAAGACACCATAGATGATGCACTGGAAACTTACCAAATGCGACAAGCCAAAGGATCTCCAATCAGCTTATTGGAAAAAAGTATAGAAGCACAGGCCTTTTCTCTACTCTTTCCTACTGGAAAAGGAAGAATGTACAATGAAAGACCCACACAAATTACAGCATCTGAATACCGCTCATTACGAATGTATTCTGAAGACCCAAGATTCACACAAAATGTGGAATTCATATTGCACCTTCTCTTTGAAAGTGAACTAGCAACTCTATGCTACGGAGTTGCACACACATTAAAATCAGGTACCAATTTTCAAAATATGTCAGCTATGCAATTAGTATAAAAAGTGCAAGAAAAAGATGAAGTTTTACAGTCAAGCATAACAAATATTTTAGTAAACATGTGTGGTACAAAAGAAGACTGGTTCTGACATCATGTGGATGTATGTTGTATGATACGAAACCTTGGCCCACCCACTTAGTTTGCGACATTAAGTTCTGCAGAATATGCAGGGGAAGATTTACATGATTTCCAATGCATAGCAAACAAAAACAAAACAAATATAGCTATAAAAACACCAGGAGAACTCTGCTCTCTAGATCCTATAAATGTATCCAGATATTTCCATCATCGCTTCATTGCTATGCTACACTTCATTTGTAATAAAACTGTTCCTCCCCTCAGAGAAGTGCAATACTTCTTTTGGCGAAAAGAATACCAAGCCAGAGGAGCACCCCACATCCACATGCTTTTGTGGATTAAAGATGCTCCTAAATTTGGTCAGGACAGTGATGCCACTGTTTTGCAGTTCATCCAAAAATATGTCACTTGTGAAATCCCTTCTCAAATGACACCTTCATGCACACATTTTACAATTTCAAAGACATCAATGTTGGAATTATTGTCGTCGCAAATATAAAAACAAAGGGAAATACTACACCAAATGCTGCTTTGGTATCCCTAGACCAGTTTCAACAACAGGTCAAGTAAACAACTCCATGTCTTCGATAAGACATAGTGTCAAAGGAAAATCACCTAAGAACACATATTACATAAAAAGAACAGAAGGATCAAAATACATCAATAATTACAATGCAATCATTGCCCTCCTATGGAATGCAAATATAGATGTGCAGTACATTGCAGACAATTCCACTGCAGTTACATGATATGTCACAGCCTACTTAACCAAAGCAGAAATAACAGAGCTCAAAGACCTCTGGTATGACATATCATCTGACAAAACACTATCACAGAAATTGTACAGCTTAGGCATACAAATGTTCTCCCATAGAGAATGTGGCTGCTATGAAGCTGCAAACTGTTTAAACGGCACTGCCTTGTATGCCAAACCTGAAAATATAGTATGATTAAGCCTTGGTCCTGCTAAATCTAGAAAAAGTGTTCTCAAATCATATGAAGACATAGAAACAATAGCCAAAAAATGATCCCAACAAGACATTTTGAAAAACAACTAACTAGACACATACTACCCAAACAGAAGTACCACTTTGGAAACCATGTGTCTATACCACATGGCCCAAAACTTCCCATACAAAAATAATATTAAAACAGATGAGAAGAAAGGCAGATACAGGGTGGAAAATTGTGAATGCAGCTTAGTGAAACTTACCAAACAAAGCTTAATTAATCATATCAAATTGTCATTAAAATACTCCTCAACATAAAGAACTGTATTACATGTCCCTGCTACAACCTTTTAAACCATGGAGAAAATAAGAAGATTTACTACATACCTATGACTCCTGTGAAGATGCTTTCAAAGCAAATGAAAGCACTATTACAGATGTAAACTTTACACAATACAAAAGAATGTTGCACAATGAACAGCAACAAGAAGAAGAACTGCGGGTACAACTAGATGTGGACACTGCTGACAGTAGTCAACCTTCTGCAACAGGAAGCCAATATCCACATAGAGAGCACTAATAGCAAATGAGGCAGAATTAGCCATGACTGAAGTAGAAAACACTATGTGTCTGTATGAGCAATCTACAGAAGACTTTTCTCTACTAAAATCACAACTAAACAATGAGCAGCATAGCATTTTCCAAGAAATAGCAAAACAAATTGAACATGGTGTGCAGCATGAAACTAAAAATTGTACCTGCCAAGACTACAAACCTATACTGCTATACGTGAGTGGTCAAGCTGATTCAGGCAAAACATTCTTAATCAAAATCATCAGCAAGTTCCTCCAACAATTGACAAACAACAAACTGTCAACTGTTGTAACTGCCCGCACAGGTTTAGCTGCCTACAACACAGGCAGTGTCACTTTACACTGAATACTACTCCTTCCAGTAGAACACCAAAACAAATTAGACCACTACAAAATTTCTCCAGAAGCTGCAATGGAACTACGCAGAGATTTCAAACAAATTAAAATGCTGCTAATAGATGAGGTAAGCATGGTTTCTACTCTAATGTTAGCCTTCATTCAACTCAGATTACAAGAGGTCCTGAAAACAGACTATAAAGAACTCTTTGGAGGAAAACACATTATAGTTTTTGGAGATCTTCTTCAATTAACACCAGTTAAAGTTGAAGCTATTTTTAAAACATTATGGCACAAACTATGCCGTAAAACTCTTGGCAGCATAGGAAATGTCAACATTGGCAACATTTCCAATACATAGAATTAACTGAAAACATGCGCCAGTCTTCAGACCTCACATACACCAACATTTTAAAAAGTATTAGAGTTGATGTAGTATCTCAAGAAGCACAATCTACATTGAAATCCAGGCACATCCATGCACTCTATGGCCATAAGTCATGTGCTACTGATGTCATGGAAAAAGTAGCACACAAAAATGTAAACTGTATGACCTTGATGCCAATTCTTGCAAGCTGTTCACAATTCAATGAAACAATGTTGAAAAAAGGAATGCAACCAATAGTTCAAATTTGCTCCACAGACAAACTGGACGTGCATGGTATGACACTACCCATGTGTCAACAAGCCACAGCAAGGCTAAATACCTTGGACAACTCTATCTCTAACACAGCTGGTTTGGAGAAAATATTAAACTTATCTTTCAACTGTAGAGTAATGCTTAAACGTAACCTTGACGTAGACCAAGGACTAGTTAATGGAGCACTTGGTACAGTGGTGGGCTTTCAAACATACCCATGTCACAACAACATTCAGTTTGTCAAGATTCTCTTTGACAAAGTATCAGAAGTTAAAAGGATAGGACGCTCAACAGACCACTTCCTTCTTTTCACAGACATGTATGTACGCAGAGAACATATTTCTTTAACTGTAGCATACACAGTCATCATTCACAAATCACAAGGTCTTACCCTGGATAAAGCATTGATAGATATTGGTAGCAACGTGTTTAAAGAAGGCATGAGCTATGTAGCACTATCACGCTTATGTACACTTGATGGACTATTTCTAATCAACTTCGATGCAAGTAAATGCTGATATTCCTTGCTTTCTAGAATACAATAGACTGCGTTCACTCTACGCTCCCATGTAAAAACCTATCTTGTACCTCAAAAAGAAAAGGTTTGTAAAAGAAAACTACTTCAGACTCATATTATGCAGGATCTCACAGCAATTCACCCAAAGAAATTAAAAGATGCTAATACTTCATCAAGGACCACAACCAAAGTAGGATCTAGTGCACAAACAAAGTCAACTACCTCTTCAAAGAAACAACACACACTCTGAAAAAATGACTTCGACACAGAACTGTCAAGTCCATTCAAATTTTCAAATACAACTGGTGTAAATTGCTATGCAAATGTAGCAATCAATATTATATTCCAATTGCCACCATTTATTGACAACATTTACTTACACAGGACAGACCAATTGTGATTGCAAATGTTAATCCTTCACAGAAATGCAACTAACAATCCTGCCAACACTTACAGTGTTTCTGGAAGAATGGTGGAATTGGACTACTGTGCTGGAATGGTCAAATTCACTATAAACACAAAAGAATATCCACAAGAATGTATAATGTACTTACTACAAGTACTGGAAAACTAAAACATACCTATGAAGGAAATATTCCAGATTTCATACATGTGGAAACATACATGCCCTCTTTGCTGCCATGTGGCACAAGAACAAGTCCCTAATGAACGCTTTGTGTGTATCCATACCTAACTGTGAATAAATTCCATTTCAGCAACTTGTACAAAAAGCAAACCATGGCAGATTATGTACTACCTGCAATTCAGATAATCGCTCCACCTTACAAATACAGACACATAGTAAATACGTAATAGTAATGCTTTTATGTTACAATGCAGATGGTACCAAAACCTACTGCAAGCTGACTGGATTCACACATGAACAAGTATCACTTGCTAAGAAAAAGTTCACAACAATAGGTATAATCTACCATGCAGGAGCCACAACCAATGTAGGTCATTAAACTGCATATATAAAAAAGAATTGTGGATGGTTCGAATGTAATGATACTACCATTACTCTAAAACAGAGATTACCAGCAAATCTTGTAAATGCTTACTTAATATTCTTAAAACCAAAATGTAATAACTAATCTGTGTATGAACATTAACAAAAGTTAGAATACGCCAACAGGTATCTAACTGCCCCCAAGATACTGTAACAAGCAAACAGATAAATGAATACCAATAAAATGGAACAAGAAATAAACAATTAGAATACATCAATTGGTATCTAATTGAAACAATACTACCACCACTTCCGAATCAAAAATCTTACACCTATTCAATTCCTCCTATTTAAATCAATGAAAGAAATATATTGTACCACAACGTAGAAAGTTTTTTTTTAAATTCAGCATGGATTTTTTTCACACAGACCCAATGATTTAATGAACAAAAACAGGAACTGAGCAAATTGCACAGTACACTGGTTTGAACTATAGTAATTCTAAAGTACTAACTATGAGGGTCGACAAAATACAGAAATGTCTACTATGCAATGCAATAACTCATTATAAACTACCTACACTAACACGTGATCTTGCTTTTATGCATACAACCACAAAAAGTCAAACAGTAAGTATATAATGATTGGACTCACAAACACCACACCATAACAAACCCATTGAAGCAAACACCCGACCATAGACCACAATCCAAAATGTTTCATTCCATGGGTATCTTATGCTGCAGTGCTTGTTGCCAAACCCTACAATCTTGACTGCATAGCCTGGCCAACACTCTACATATATCCTAAACAAAGGAAACAGTAAGTATATAATGATTAGACTCACAAACAGTGCAACATAACACACCCATGCAAACAAACACCTAACCAATAAATACAACCCAAAATGCCTAGCGTCTTCAATACCAACATTCGGAACACAATCCAACAAACAGACTAACACACATCATCTCCCTATCCTATAAACACTATTACACTACTACTAATCAGTACACAAACTTTTGAAAACATAGCATCTAAGTAGCCAACATACCACAATTAAAATGTTTGCTAGCATGGGTGTGTTATGGTGCAGCGGTTGTGGCCAGGGCCTAGAGTCTTGGGTGCATGGCCGAAGGGCATCAAACACCTGCCAAATGACCACAACCTAAAAAACATAACACAATCACCTCAAAACCTATCCAATCAATTAACATTCTAAAACAATAATTACAACCAATGCACAAACTCTTCAAACAATACCCTCTTCACCCAATGCTTTAACAGCCCAAAACCAACATCATATTAAAGTAAAATAGCCAGTAGTGTGCTCAGTGTTTAGTATGTCCATGGACAACCGCAGTGACCACGGACACTGCGAACACATCATGGCCTTCTTCGACCTAATCAAATACAGCATTTGACCCATCACTCTCTCCCCCACCCTCTCCAACCACTCCTACACACCAACACTCTCCCCAAAATTGGATTAATGCTCAGTTCCACGCCAGGCTGTCCGCGGATCCAACATGGCGGGCGCATCGAGAGAATGTGACACACCTCAAGCTTCACCCCAGCCAATCAGTGAACACATTGTATGTCCGCGGACACGATGTAAGCCGATTAACCAATCAACGTCATGTCCGCGGAGCGAACAGGGAAATGAGTCCGTGGAGCGGACATAGATATCACTAATTTTTTTAGACCTACTTTTTGGTCGTTTTAAAAAGAACTCCTAGATGAATTTCCACCAAATTTACAAAAGCACGCCTTCGGGACCAAGCCACCGCTCCTGTCTCAAATTTGGTTAAAATCTATCCAGTGGTTTGGGCTGTAGGCATGAGCAAAGATTTTCCCATTCAGTCTATGGGAAAAAAAGACATTTTGGGACCCCATATAACTTTGCCACCCCCTAAACCAAACCTCACCAAATTTTGCAAGTGGGACATATACTTTTTTGCAAAGTTTGGTGAGGATTCGTCCAGGAGGAGTGAAGTTATAAGCCACCTCAAAAGTGCTCTTCCTATGGGTTTAGCAACTTAACCATAACTACATGGCCGCTTCCGCAGGCCATGTAATATATAGAAATTCATATTAATATGGGTGCTAGAGGCAAAAGGAAGCCCCGAGCCATGAATAGATTTATTTTTTAAAAGGAGCCTCTAAGGTGGGGACACATGTTTCTGTAGGGGTATGCGAAGTGTATGGTTGACAGATTAGTTGTGGGTCCTAAACCATTGATCTCATCCTCTGCTGAATCCTCAGACAATCACATCTTCAGCGCTGACTTTACATATCATTCATGATGCCATGGTGCATGAAAGGAAAGTTTAATGAATTGATATTCTCTAATGCCTTGACAGAGTATACCCACCACTGCCCTAATGAGCTATACCATAGCACCAGTGGTAATGGCCATCACATTCAGTCTCAATGGTCTGTAATGGCCCGATATAGGCTCTGGTGGGAGCATTCTGGTTCTCTTTTGTGGTATTGGAGATGAGAGTTGAACCAGTATTGGTCATTCTCCCAACAGTCTAACCTGTTGCCCATCATGATCATAAATGGAAATATAAGCTACAAAAGGTGCAGTAGATCATTAATAAAATATTAAGAGCCATGTAGTTGCTGTTAAGAGTAGAATAGATAGTGTGACACAAGCAAAGTGGCAGGTTGTGCACTTATACAACAGGTAGGGAATTATTAAATGGTGACACACATACTCAAAGTTCACATAGCAAACATGTAGAAACATCTAGACATGAAGGGCACATAGACATTAAAAATATTGTCATGCAGACACATAGCACACTTTCATGTACACATGAGGAATATTTGCATGTAGCCACAAAGAACATATATGTCAAGGTACGAAGAACATTAACCTGTAAGAGACGAAGAGGACAACATGGCAGAAAGTGAACCAAAGTAGTGCCATTTTAGACTAAACTGAACAAGGCCTCAATTCTGGAATAGAATACTGCAGCCTGAGATTAAATTACTTAACACATAGTTTTCAGGTGTCATGGAGCTCAGCCAGGCCCCATCAACCAAGGTCAGTACGCTGAAGGGAGTTAGGCATAGTATGCTGAAACTCACCGGATAGCATTTCCCACGGGACACAGCTCAATTATTAAAGTCAATTAGTTTTAGTTAGTAGCAGTGAGGAACACACATATATCCTGAATGCCAGGTGTAGGTAGCTACAATGCGAATGGCTTACATAGCGAATTAATACACAACACCCCGAGTGGCTGCCAAAGGAAAAGACAGACATGATGGAATTGAGCCTCAAATAGTGGTCACCTATCACGTGACTGAAACAATGGGCCTCATTACAACTATTCCGTTCTGGAATGCAGTGATTCCGCGGTGGTGGTAATAAAGCCTCTGTGTCCGCAAGGTTGCGGAAAGACCGGCCGATTACGTGCTGTCGGTCGCGCGCACCACACGGATGCGGAAGCGGTTTAACCGTCGCCACGGAAAGACCCACAGAAATGGACATAGCGGCACCACAAGTACCGTAAAAACCATGTCCGCCGCCGTCACCACAGACACGGAAGCGGAAATACCATGATCCCCAAAACCGGAAACAGAGAGGCGGCCATCATATAAAGCGCAATCCATTGCCATCCAGAGTCAGCACAAGCAGATTCCACACAGTGAGAAGCCAAAAAGGACCACCAGCATGTCTGCCAGGATTCCAGCCCAGAGGCAACGCAAACAGCTTTAGTGCTTTAGTGCTGATCAACGGCATGCTACACAGCAGCGCAGGAAGGAAGTGTGGGTGGAAGCAGCACGCAAGTGCACCGCTGTGGGCTTGACTGCGAGGAGTGTCAAGGACTACCACAAGAGGTGGGACGAACACAGGCTGAGGGTGCAGAACCTGATCTCTACACACTGCCAACGCAGCAGTGGGACAGGTGGAGGGCCCCCTTCCCCACTGAGGCTGCAAACATGGGAGGAGCGCTTCAGCAGTGTCCTCCATCTTGAGGGCATCCATGGGATCGGGGATGCTGAGGCAGGAGTGAGCCCACCTGCAGATGCTGGTAAGTGTGCAAATATGAATGCCATATGAGTACATGTTGAGGCCAGGAGTGGGCCAAAGGACACATTAACAACCCCCCCAGCCAGTGCATGAGTGGCCCAAAGGACCCATTAACAACCCCCCCAGCCAGTGCATGAGTGGGCCAAAGGACCCATTAACAACCCCCCCAGCCAGTGCATGAGTGGCCCAAAGGACCCATTAACAACCCCCCCAGCCAGTGCATGAGTGGGCCAAAGGACCCATTAACAACCCCTCCCAGCCAGTGCATGAGTGGCCCAAAGGACACAATCATGCTCCAGATGACGATCCACATCACTACAATACATGTCCATCGACAAGCATATGCATGTAAATGCTACTGTTAACTGATCAACCTGTCTGATGCATGTGATGCACCCATCAGGCACCACCACACAACTAATTGCATGCCCTCTGTGTCCCCACAGCCATATCAAGTGACAGTGACACCGCACAACAGCCCAGGTAATCAGCTCCTGCACGTGTGCAAGCCAGCGCCCATGCCCAGGAGGATGCTGCCAGCAGTTCTGCATCTGCCCCCAGTAGCATCTGCTACACATGTGCCGGCCACCATCACCAACATCTCCACCATCTCCATGCTGCCTGATGCAACACAGGTGCCATAGGCACCCATCATGCCTATACATCCCACCACAGAAAGTATCTGCACTGCAGAGGAGACAGCATGTAGTGACAACAGTGCCCCAGCACTGCAGTCTGATACAGGGCCACAGGGGGAGGCGCCCACCCTGGATGACTTGGCATCGCTCCATGAGCTGGAGTTCAGCCCCACATCACTCCACAGTTCGATGAGGTCACCTACCCCCTCAATGGCTGAGCTCAATTCCCGCATGCCGTGGATGGAGGAGCAGCAGGCTACCCTCACCCAGCTGGTGGAAAGGCAGCTTGAGGAATCCAGGCTGCAGAGGGAGTGCTACAGCACATCTGTACGTCGCCTCTCAAGGTCCATTGGATGCTTCGCCAGCACAATAGTGAGCCTGGCACGCCATGTGCGGGAGGGCAATGACAACACTTTGAGGATTGTTGAGTCCATGTTGATTAGCCAACAGGCACATCTTGCACATTTGCCACCAATCCCAGCTTCAGTGCCATCCACTACTACCACCCCATCCAGCTCCACCTCTGCCAGTCCACGGAGGCGCTCGAGTCGGCTAGCAGGGCCCTCGGGCTAGGATGCACAAGCGCCGAAGCGCACACGGAAATTATGGCATGTGTGTCAGGCACAGCAGGACACATGGGGACTAGAAGGGTGTGAGGGGGCGGGTACGTTTGGGTGGTGGGGGAGGTCCATTAGGGGGTTTGTGTACTGGGGCCTGGTTGGGGGTGGGTATGTTTCGGTGGTGGGGGAGGTCCATTAGGGGGTTTGTGTATTGGGGCCTGGTTGGGGGTGGGTACGTTTGGGTGGTGGGGGAGGTCCATTAGGGGGTTTGTGTATTGGGGCCTGGTTGGGGTAGGTACGTTTGGGTGGTGGGTGGGCACGGGTGTACAGCTTCCCTAACCATTGCACCTCCATCCCTGTTCTAATGTCATGAATATATCATCATTTGAAAAAACACATTCATGAGTGGACATCCATCATTTCATTTGCAGTACAACAATTTATTTACTGGCATCACCATATCCATGCAATGCTGTGAATGTGCTATCTCTAAAAAGTAAATGCGAATCAGTGCATCCCATGCTCGTTGGCCATCTATTGGACCCCCAGGAGGAGGTTGAGCCATCCCATCCCCATCCCCATCCCCATCCCCGTCTCCATCTCCATCTCCATCCCCATCTTCATCCTCTGCATCTGGGGGCATCAGAATGTTCCTGCGCAGGCACAGATTGTGCAGCATGTCACAAACAAGCGTAATTTTACCCGTCTTCACTGGGCTGTACAGCAGTGATCCGCCAGATCTGCTCAAACAGCGGAACCGGGCCTTCAGTAGTCCAAATGTCCTCTCAATCATGCCACGTGTGTGGAAGTGTGCCCTGTTGTACGCCTCTTCATGCCTGTTCCTTGGCCTTCATACAGGCGTCATCAGCCATGGCGTGAGTCCATATCCAGCATCACCTACATGGGATCTAGATGTGGGGGACGCCAGTGTTTGTTGTATCATGTCTTCATCAGATGCAGTGCAATCTTGTGTCATTGTTCATTCATGCAAATGTGGCATGCAGTGGTTGGACCGGTGGGTGATTTCCATTCTTTGGTCATTGTAGTGGACTTTGGCAACTGAACATTGACCAACACATTGGTGTGCATGTGTACTTTGCCCTGCGGGTTACATCGGCTGGTAAGTATGGCATTGTGCAGTGATGTGCACACATGGCAGAGTCAATCAGTCGACTGTGATGATGTAGTCGATGCAGGATGTCTCATGTGCAGGCATCATGTGCATTGGGAGGGCAGTGCTGCATATTGTGGGTGGGGGTATGCAGTGGCTCCAGGTGTATGTGCCAGCGGCAGTATAGTCTGTGTGTGTCATGTGGCACTGTGGCAACCTGTCATGTGTTGCTTTGTGATGTTTGGGTTGTGCTATTCAGTTAATGGGTGGGGGGTGATGCATGTGCAGTCGCAGCAGCCCACTCACATTGCTCATTGCCCTGGACACACACACCACTTCCACAGGGCCGGTGCATTGGCAGCTGTACTCACCCAATAGCCATGTGCTTTGTCCAGCATAGCGTTCCAAGTACCGTGGCAATGTGGAATTCTGCAGTACCATTGAGTCATGTGTTGAGCCCAGGAAATGTGCGCAGCAATGTGTTATCAGTTGTGCGGCATCACATACCATCTGTACATTCAGTGAGTGGTACTGTTTCCTATTGTGGAACACCATCTCGATTGCACGTGGTACTGTCAGCTCGATATGGGTGCAGTCAACTGCACCTATGCAATTTGGCATGCCTGCAATGGCATGGAACGCCAACTTGGTGGCAATGACCTGGGGAAGGGTACGGGGTAGGGCAATATGTTCAGACACATGGCGCAACAGGGCATCCAGTACTTGTACCAGGATTTTAGAGAAACAGGGCTATGATAGGCCATGCAGCTCACCAACTGTGTGAAACCCAAAGTTAATGTATGCAAACAAAGGGGGGGTCTGGGAATCTCTCTACCAGCACGAACACAGCCCAATGACCTGTCCTTGGTTGAATAACCCCTGGGAGAGACTCTACCAAGTCTTTAGCTCACTGTCCTTTTCACAGAGAAGAGTCTTGGTAGAGTCTCTCCCAGGGGTTATTCACCCAAGAACAGGTCATTGGGCTGTGTTCGTGCTGGTAGAGAGATTCCCAGACCCCCCTTTGTTTGCATACATTAACTTTGGGTTTCACCCTAAGTTAACAGGGCAATCCAGACGTGGACCCCTTGCTCACTGTTCTTAGAGAGGCAACAGTTTCACCTCACTGATGATGCCCAACAAGGCTGAAACACGTGTATGGGGTTACTGATGGTACTCTTGTTCAGAGGAGAATTGCCTAGCATTTCGGCGCTGGACTGCCCCTGGGCAGGACAAAGGCTGATATGCGGGGAAATTTCTTCTCTGTGAAAAGGACAGTGAGCTAAAGACTTGGTAGAGTCTCTCCCCGGGGTTATTCACCCAAGAACAGGTCATTGAGCTGTGTTCGTGCTGGTAGAGAGATTCCCAGACCCCCCTTTGATTGTATGTTAAGTTGTCCCTCAAACCCACTGATTGGTTGGCATGCTATCCCAACCATGGACGTTCGGCTCTTCAGCAACGAAATGTAGGTATTTGAATCCCGTCAGACCACTCCCTGTTTTCCCAAATAGTAGATCATCTCTCATCGGTCGGCCATATGCCAAAGTCTTACATCTTTGACCTTGCAGCCTGCTCAATGTCTTGGAAATTTCAAGGAAGTGTGAGCACACCACTATCCTTGTCTGAGGCTCTAATGAATGGTCCTTGTCTTCAACTTTTATTTATTTATTTATTCATTTATTTTATCATCACTGCCACTGTTGACTCATGTGATTTTTAGTGTGCCTGCCTAAAATCGAATCTAAGTGTTTACCATCAGTGCCACTGTTGACTCATGTGATTTTTAGCGTGCTTGCCAAAAAACGAATCTTGGTGTTTTTTCCATAGGCCATTGTCTGTGCCTGGTTGTGTAGAGTATTCCCTCACACCCCCGACCCCACCCCTCCTCTTTCCTTCCTTTTGTATTTTGCACTTATTTTGTGATCGTGTGCGTCTGACTTCACACCTCCCTTGCCCCTCATTCCGTCTTCAGGTTTAGCTCTTACATTTTGTTATGACCGTCAGGCACGTGCCATATTCCTATCATATGCTGTAACAGTATTGTGTTCCTACTCTATTATGTTGTTCCTCTAAACATATTGTGCTTGTCCATTCTGAATGTACCAAAGTCTAGTAAGAAAGTTAATCCTTGTAGCTGTCACCCTCCCTGCATTGGAGCGCTTTGAAATGCTTATTTAAGTGTATGGGCACTATATAAATGACCAATAAATAACAAACTAAATAAATAAACTTCTGAGTCACATGTGAAGAGAACAATGTATAAACGTGTGCCCAAGACTTTGAGGGGTGTATTGAAACCTCCCTACTGCTTGGGACACAGTGACCGTAAAAGTATATAAAAGAAAGATTGCATCTCAAGTTTCTGGACCCACAGACTCATTCTGATATTAATTTATGCACCATAGTCCTTAAACAATGGACAGGTACAATATATGGTTTTACAAAGATACGTTAATAAGTTTAGAATTACATAAAGCAAGGAATAAATTATAAAATCCTAAGAGCAAAGGCACCTACGTATGAAAATAACAATCATCCCTGAACCAAGAAAGAAAATACAAACAATTATACTTGGGACAACACACACAGTTAAATGTCAAATATATCAAACTGTGTTCCAATATAGACCAACGTGTTTCTGTCCTTCTGATGTTACCTAATACAGGACATTCCTCAGGGGCTGTGCAATAAAGAAGGTATGTGTTCCTTAGAATTGAATGGAAGTGCTGCAAGCTTTCTTAGCTCGTAAATAATCCATGGTACACAAAAGGCAATGTGAGTTCACAAAATTTTCACTCCAAATGTGGAACTCTTCAAAGAGAGGCCAAATCAATATGGCTATTCTAATGGGAGTTCTGTACCGTCACCAAGATGTATAAATTGGTAGAAGGAAGTAGTGCAAGGGCTTCAGATTTTTAGCAATGTCCACCAACAAAATCTATCGCAGACTCTTGACCATCACCATGACGAATGGATAAAGGCATGCACGTCAGTTAAATGCCTCAAACACTTTATGGTGTCACCTGAATAAATCTGCTCCCAAACAGCCAGAGGTTAAAATGTCCTCCTCAACTTCACATGTCAAATCTAAGTGTCCTCGAGGACTTCTGGGTTTCTCAAAAATTGGCAATAATGCATGATCTACAAATAATGTTACTGTGCATCGATTATTATACTTGAAGCCTTTCCGATTGCGAATGTTGCAGCAGCTAAAGATTGCTCACAGGGATAATGTCCTTTCACTACTGGATCTAAAATTCTACTGTAATAAGCCTATGGTTTGTGTCGATGTCCTAATGTTGTCTTCTGTGTGAGGACTGTGGTCATAACTTCTCCTTTTGAATGTGAAAATAAAAACAATTCTTCATGATTATCTGGGATCCCTAAAACAGGGGCTGTACTGATTGCCTTTTTTAATTCTTCAAATCATTCAGTCATCTCATCTGTCCATGTTAATGAGCTTTTGTCCTCCTGGGCTTCTGTGAGTCCTGTTAAAATGGATCGGATATGTGTACTGTACTATAAAACCCAGGTGCTGCAGTAATTACATAAACCTAGGAAATGTTTCATTTCTCTCACTGTTTTAGGTGCTATGGTTTTCATGATCGAGTCTGCTCTTTCAGATGTCACTTTTCTCCCTTCGTGAGGTATCAACTGTCCTATATACAATACCTCTTCTTGACAATATTGTAACTTCTCTTTGTCTACCTTATATCGCTTCTCTGAGAGGATAGTCATGAGTTTAACTGAGTCTTCTCTAAATCTTTCTTCTGTCTCACTGCACACCAAAATGTCATCCACTAACTGTATTATTGCACTTTCGAGTTTCACATTACACAAGTCCATCTGAAGGACTCTGTTAAAGATTGAAGGGGACTCAGAGCACCCCTTGCACAAAAGAGTATGTTTCAGTTGGATCATTCTATAGGAAAAGGAAGTCAAATCTTGTAAGTCTTGATGAAGGGGAATCAAAAAGAATGCATTTTTAAATCTATTCATTTTAAATATTTGGCCTTAGATGGGATGTTTCACAGTATCGTTGCAGCATTTGCAAGTAGAGGAAATTCAGCTTTGACTATATTGTTTAGGGGGCGAATGTCTTGAATAAATCCTCATGACTCTCCCTTTGATTTCTTCACAGGGTACATCGCCGTGTTACATGATGAATTCAATGGCACGAATATGCCTTGCTTCATTAATGCGGAAAAAGTCTCAAATATACCTTTATCCGTCTCTCTGGACATGGGTAGTTGCTTTGCTCATGGTAAAAGGACTTCTGGTTTTAGTTTAATTTTAACTGTACCTTTCCCTCTTAAAAGACCCACATCATATGGAATTGTGGTCCATAAAATCATTTGCACTTTCTCTAAGCCTTCCTGGAAGACTGACATTCATCTTTTTACCAATGCCATTCTCTGCAGTATTTCTATATTCTTTACCTTAATCCAATAAGTGAGACTTATAAAAAACACGAGTTCATCGTCAGAGTAGTCATCTCTAAACAATTCTTTGTCTGTTAAATGTGTCAGCCTAAATCCTTCAGTGAGGGCTATCACTGTTCTCAATCCCATTCATTCATCGCCTCTACCATGAAGCATCACCCTTTCTTCTCTGGTCACTGCTGCTTCTAACTCTAAGGGGATAATCTGCCCTTACTCATCGTCCATGGGAATCTCTGTTCTAAACAAGAATTCACCAGGTATTCTCAATATTTTACCTAACAATCTGGGTAACCACGATAATAAGATAGTCACTCCATACAAAAATAACTCTGGATCTAGGGGAGCTCCTCATAATGCCTAGTGGCTTGTAAAGTCTAATATAAACTACCCCACATTGATGTAGTGTATCCCTGGAGCAGAGCACACTATTCCTTTGTCAGTAAAAGATATCATCATGTTAAGCTTTGTCATCAGGTCATGTCCTAATTTGTTAACTGGCATATGCCTAGAATATAATAATCATATTGACATCCTGTGTTCTCCTATAGTGATTGGCAATTAGTCTTTGAACGGAACTAAATTCATCACCCCAGAAAATCCCTGAGCATTCATGGCAGTACCTGACATTGGATATTTTCACTCACGGACACAAGAGTGGCTCCAGTGTCTACAAGAAAAGAAAATGTCTTGCCTCCTATCGTTACTCTGACCCTTGGTTCCTCTGGGGGATCTGGTGTCACTGACAGTACTGAACACATCAGGTCACTCTGTAGGCTGTCCTATTGTGGGTATAAATTCATCCAAGTACCTGTGAAAGGATTTCCTCATATCACAGTCACACTTTCCCAAATTGGGTGCGGGGGCTTGTTGAACTCCTGAGGTCACATTCTATTGTAGTATCATAGCCTGCTGTCTCTGTGCTTGTTGTGGTTGTACCTGCTGTGCTTTCATAGCTGTTTGCATTTGCTTCTGTACTGGCTGCATTTGTTGGGGTTGTGGCGCATATGTCTGAGCCTGCTTGTGATCTTGGGTGTAATATTCCTGTTGCTCTGTATTGTATTGTGGAGCATAACCCATCCTCCATCTTGGAGCTTGCCAATTCTGTTGCATGCCTCTACTGCTACTACATGTCCTAGCTATGTGACCTATTCGTCTGCAATTTCAGCATTTTTTTGGCTGTCTTCCACTAAAACCTCCTCTTCCCTAAGGGTTTTGAAATCCACCTCGTCCTGCTCCTTTAGGTTCATTCCCTTTTCCTCTTGGCCAAAAGTTGTAGCCACTCTGATCTGTTTGATACCTTGCATTATTTTGCTACCTGACTGCATCTGCTGTGTCACACCCCTTAATTACTTGTCAATACCACTCCCTCTATGGCTATTTTTGACAACTTTTCAAAACTATTTCGCTTCCTCCTGCTTTCTATTCTCAGCTTTCTTTTCATTTTTCACTATTGCCAATTGTGTTTCTGGCCATGGCTTCGCTTCCATCCCACCTGTTTCTTTACTTGCCATTGCACTCGCTCAGACACAAAATGAGGTCAAATATAGCTACCATTTTATCTCACGTTTCACGAGTCTCCTGATGCTATCTATTTTGAAAACAACAGGGTCTTCATCCTCCCCCATTTTCCTAGTCATAATCACACCCATATCTGATGGATCAGGATATGGCACTTTGAGCGCTTGCCATACGGTTACATGTTTTTTTTATATCAAAACAGTATATAAAGAATGAACATATAGCAAATCTTTTATTATGAAAAATATGTCAATTACATGTTTTAGGGGGCCCCTTCGAAACCCATGTTTCCCACACGTAAAAAACCTCCCCAACCATTTGCCCACAAGATTTAACCCTTTACCCCACCCCTAAGTGCATTCTTCATAACAATCTTTGTTATAAAATATTCGATATATGTTCATTCTTTATGAGATTTTTTATATATAGACGGCAAACCTTGCCATACTTTGCTCTGCAATTATTAAATAGTGTTACATCTTGCATCGTGATTTGTGCAGTTCCACCTGCGTATCCTGCTTGTTTCCAAAGGTTGCCAGCTCTCTCTCCATGATAGCTGCTAGCAAGCCTTTTACGTCACCTGAAGCTAGCGTCATTCCTGATGTCATTCTCACTAACTCATTAATTCATTATCCCGCAGTGGAAGTCAAACTCTTCAATTTACATCTTAAATTGTCTTCATCTATCTGTGGCCATGATATATATTGTGGTCGTCCTCCTCCTTATAAAATAATGGAAATTGGGAAAATCCCAGTCCATAATCATACTTTCCTACACTCCTCATCTTCAAGGCGGGTTTAGTCTCACCAGTTTGACTTTTTCTGGGTAATAATCTTTATCTGTTTACATATGGTGCGATATATCCCCATACTGTGTGATCGTACTTGTGGTCGCTCAGAATATGGGGGTCTGTTCTGGTGTTTTTTCTTTAGGGTCCTTCAGGTTGTACCCTTTTACCCCTTTTTCTATGCTTGATTCTTTTAAAAACCTACATGCGCCCTCTCTATGTACCCTCTCATTCTCCTCCCTTTCATAATCTAACATCATTTTTCCCAAACTCGTGTGTCCTTCTCTGCATCATTGAGATCTAATCTGTTTAAAGACAACGTTCCGTACTCATCTGTTATGATGTCATCTAACCTACCTTCAGTTCCCTTTACTAGAGATCCTTCTGTGTTCTCTCGAGTTCTATGCCCGTCTTTGTCCCTCATTTGTCTGTATAACTTCCTAAGTCTTTTCTCGGTATCTTCTGTGTCGTGCCCATCAGCCTGTGATGATCTTGGCATTCCTTGCAGCTCCCTGTGGGGCTGTTGCAACCCTCTCTCTTCCTCCAATCGTCTTTGTGCATCAATTGGCACTTTGCTCCTATTACATAAATGTTCTATCTCATCCTCTTTTAATCCCCTACTTCTTTTCATGTATTCTTCCCTCTTCCTCATCTTGCTCAATGCATCTTCCACTCGCCTTCTTTGCATCCTACATACTTTTATTCTTTGGGCTTCTATCTCTTCTCATTTCTTCTCTTCTAATCTCTCCTTTTCTTGCCTCATACCTTCTTTGTTCTTGCCTTGACTGACATTCTTTATCTCTTTCTTCTATGTATGCTCTTTCCTCTTCCATCTCTTTCTTTTCATGCTCTTCTCTTTTCTCTCTTTCCCAAATCCCATCAATAACCTTATCGTCTAGATTAAATCATATTTGTCCTCCCATCCATCCATTCTATGGTATCGTTATTTCCTTAACCTAATATTTTATTTCTTTCTGCTTCTTCGCTTCTTCCTCTATCTCCATATGCCTGTCTTGCCTGTCCTTTCTCTTATCACGCTGTTTACTTTCATTGCGTGTTAATATATCGTTGCATTCTCTGCTTTTGCTCTCTCCACATTATCCTCGCTGTTATAAGTGGGGGGCACATACGTTGAAGTAACAAACCCTGCGGCTGCTTTTAATTCCTTAAAAAGGTAAAATTCCCCCTCCTCTGTACCTAAGCTTTTATCTTCAGGACCTGAAAGGCGAGCCAAAGGCGTTTTATCCTCCCCTTTATGATGATTGAGCATCCCTTACCTCTCGGCTTGATCTTCTTTCTCACTCTGGTACATCTTTCATAATTCTAAAATGGCCAGCCTTTTCTGTAAGTTTGTTATCTCATATGTGGCATGCAAATAAGATGTCATATGCTGCAATATGGTTTCCAACAGCGAACCCTCCTGAGGCTACGGCATGATTGTCTTATTATTCATGCCTTGGTCCTGTTCCTAATGATATTTCCTTAACTTAGCTGTATACCTCCGCAATGTTCTGCACAGATGTAAAAGTGGAGTGTCTCCCATGATGACAAGTCGATTTCGACCGTCAATGCTTACCCCTCCTTTTATCTGATTTTTAATTTTATCAAATATACCACACTGATCAACTGGCATAGGCACCATCAATCACTGTTTATAATCTAAAATATGCAATGGTATTCTATTTGCTTCTTTGTTTACACTTTCCATCAAGCTTTGTTATCTCATTATTATATTGTTAGTATTTTAAGAGTCTCTTCGTTAATCATATATTTTAATTCTTTTTATTTTTATCCTCTTAATTGATAGCAATCTTTTGGTCCAATGTTCACCAATCTCCTTAATTATTTACTATTGTTTTATATTCTTTAGTTTAAACACAGCAAAAGCTTTACATTGACATTTGTATAATTTCACATATGGGCACTTTTCAATTTTACTGCGTACAACTTCCTTTGCTATTTTAGTGAATGTTCCCCTTCTTCATTTCACTCCATTTAGGAGTTTGATATCCACTCTTCTGCTGCCCTTTCCTCAGAAATCCTTAGACCTTTTTGGAGACTTTACTTTAGTGCATACCCTTCTGCCCATCTTGGAACCAGGAATCGAGGTATCTACTTCTTCTCTTCATAATCTCCTCAAAAAGAAATCCTGATACTTTTATATGTATTATTTACAACTCAAATGTGCTCTAGCACCTTCAAGCGTTGTTTGTGCTCGATGGAATTACAAATAATGATCTCATACAAAATAATCAGACAGACTCAAGGAATATACCAAAGTACTAATTTCATAAAGTAGGGAGGCCTGACAGACATCGGACTGATGCATACATACTCACAAAGCAGATTGATTACACAGAGGTCTTCATACCCCAATATGTGTCCTCTATGACGTTGTTCTACATGGCAAATCATAAATCATATTGATGGAAGGGATTGGTCAAGGGAACATATCAACATACAGCATAAATATGGGGTAGTCCTTCATTGGCTGCCCCTTATCTGTAGGGTATGCCTTGAACTATCTCTAAATACGTATAACACTGATTATAGCGGGCAAAATGGCAGTAGTTTATGAAACATTGTAGGTTAGGTTGTCCCTCCAACCCGCTGATTGGTTGGCATGCTATCCCAACCTTGGAGTTTTGGCTCTTTGGTAGCACGTATGTGAAACAAAATTAAGGTGTTTGAATCCCAGCAGACTACTCCTCATTTTCCCAATTAGTACATCATCTTTATAGGTCAGCAATATGCCAAAGGCTTCCATCTGTAGTTGACCTTGTAGCCTTCTCACTGTCCTGGAACATTCAAGGAAGAGTGAGCACACCACTATCTACGTCTGAGGCTCTAATAAATAGCCCTTTTCTTCAACTTCTGAGTCACATGTGAAGAGACCACAAATGTGTCAATTTCAGTCTCTTATTTACTGCTATTTGATTCAATTATGCAGGGTGATGTTTCTCCTCTTGGCCTCAAGATACTTGCTCACTCTACCTTGCATGGTCTTCGTACACTTGTACTTGTCCAATACTATTGCCATTGCAGATGTTTTCTTCTTCTTTAATCTAAGGGAAATGGGCCCTTCATTCATAGTTTATCTTGGTTAACTGCCTGTGTGCCTTCCAATTATTCCATAAAAGAGCATCCTTGATACTTGGCCAGCATATCCTTCCTGTTGTTCTGCGCACAGAGCTTTACAGCCTCTCCTGATTCTGTAACCTTGGTCTTTGTCTGAGGTAGCTTGGTTGAATTCGACGTGATCCAATGCCTGTTTTCCTATTATGGCCGTCCCTGCCATTTTATATATTTCTATATAGCAAGCCTCTATATTTTTCCTTTTTACCTTGTGTTACTGTATATTTACAGTTAGCAACTAGTAAGTTACTCATCGTCTTTGTATTCATGATTACGTTACCTTTAGGTACACGTTTCTCTTGGTGCTCAGTTACATTGTCACTCTTAAGTATTATCATATCGTTTCAGCATAGGTTCAATAATGCTCTTTATGACATCTCCGCCTTCGTCAGAGTTCTCTTTAAAGTTCCATAATGTCTATAGGTGCATAATGACATCTTTCCACGCGGCATCCTTCCACACCTTCAGTGCGAGGGTACATTCTGTATGGCTGTCTGAATGCATAACGTCTCTCATACACTCAATGCGTTATAAGGACGATACAGGGGGTACCATTTACCACTCTTCTTCTGTGGTTCCAGTATGACGGCATTGAGGGAGTGGAAACTGGGGTAAATGCATCCACCTGCTCCTCTCCACACTAATCATAGAAGAACCATCTGATCCTTTCAGCTCCTTGCCCCTCTACACTGTAACTCTCTACCTCTCCCTATCCTCTCCATTTCCTCTTACTCCTCCTTCCGCATGTCCTTAAAATCTCATCTTCTTCATCTCCCGTCCTGATATCCCTCATTACTTCCCTCCTACTTCTCTCTGACATTCCTCATTACTTCCATCTTACTTACCTTTCCTGATCCGCTCCATTTCCTCTTACTCCTCCTTCCGCATCTCCTTAAAATCTCATCTTCTTCATCTCCCGTCCTGATATCCCTCATTACTTCCCTCCTACTTCTCTCTGACATTCCTCATTACTTCCATCTTACTTACCTTTCCCTATCCGCTCCATTTCCTCTTACTCCTCCTTCTTCTCGCCCTTGAAATCTCATCTTCTTCATCTCCCGTCCTGATATCCCTCATTACTTCCCTCCTACTTCTCTCTGACATTCCTCATTACTTCCATCTTACTTACCTTTCCCTTTCCGCTCCATTTCCTCTTACTCCTCCTTCTTCTCGCCCTTGAAATCTCATCTTCTTCTTCCCCCGTCCTGACCTCCCTCATTACTTCCCTCTTACTCTTCCTCTGTTCTATTTCTTGTTTATATAACTAGGTAAATTGTCCTACATACTGGTTTTGATGGTTTGTCTCATGTTTTGCAATTATGCTCCTATTTTATTATATTCTAATGTATTCTTGTTGTTGTAATGTAAAGTGCTTTGGCGTAAAGCGCTATATAAAATGTAATAAATACAAAAATGCAAACCGATTATAATGAGGTTTGCTTATAGATAATCATATATCCTATATCGTACCGTCCAGTCCAGGCCTAGAATACCGGTTTTAAGATAATAGTCAATTGTGACATCATGTATGACACATTTTGAACATAAAATGTTGTTCCTGCTACCATTTTCAGATTGTATTTCCAACGCTCTCTCAGCGGCCGTTTGTTTTTTGAATAAAGCTGGGTTTTCTCGCGCACTTGGAGTTTCTCTAATTATTCAGTTATTTCTTTTTATTGGTATGTTTTGGGCCTTTTTTAACACTCTTCATGTGCATAGCTATACACATTTACGTCAAAGATCAAACTACATTATGGAAACTGGTCACACTAAAAAGCATCAAAGAGACAATGTTACACGTACCCCATGTTCTCAAATGTTCATGGGTTTATAAAATTACAGCTTAGACATCATTTGGGATTAAAGAATATTACTAGAAAAACAATGCCCCATCTATCAGGAAGTATTCCTGTTGTGTTCTACTTTCTGTGGAATATTACATGAAGTGTTGAGTGGGGATACTGGAATGGGAAGACGGAGAAGACGCTGGTCAATGGCGGAGGAAGGCTGCGGCTGACTGAGCTAACGGATGCATCATGAAATAAACATACATCACAAACTAAAGTTTTGGGAGGATAGCTCTGGGGCAACATGCTCCTCTAGGAAGCAAGATGACACAGAGCAGTACAGGTTCGATCCCCGGGTCTGCACTTAGAAACCTCTGGGTATTAAGCACGTTATAAATAACCTACCATATCATAATTGCAGTTTTGACTTCCTCATTTATGCAGAGGAAGACTCTACCATTGCCCACTCTTACTGCGATGCTTCAGATATTTGAAGTGTCTGGTAAATACAAAGTCGATGTAGAACGGTCTACTAGTTCTGTTCTTTTCCAAACACCCTCTCCATTTAAAGCCAGCTTAACATCCGGTAAAATGGTGGGCGGCCGTTAATCAGGCTATAAAGGTAATGTTGGTCATAAGTCTTTGACTCTGTCTAGCTTTTACCCAAAGGCAAAAAGCGTAGATGTCCAAGGCTACTGCCGTCACTCAAGGAATCATGCCGGTGAGTGACATTTACAGACGGGCAGCCTTGCGAGAGCTCGCGGCAGCCGGAGAGGTATAAACACGGAGCCTGAATGAGGCATTTAATTAGTAAATAGAATGGCATGTGGTGACATCAGCCTGCTCAGAAAAGGAGCCTGACTCATGGAGCCCGGGGAAACTGTTGGCACTGCAAAGTGAAGTTGGCAGATACAACTACATTACAAAGCAGAAATGTAGAGCAGGGGACAGATGGTGCACTGTTCTGTGTCTCTGATAACTGACTTTTCACTTTCCACTTTATCTTCCTTTCCCTTCATTCTGGATTCAGAAGAGATAACTTGTCAGTTTCATATCTGTGGAAATGGGTAGGGGCGGCTCCACCTCTGCTGCTCTTTGTGTTTATAGTCTTAGTTTAAATGGAAACCTCCTGATTTTGGAGATGGCTGAACACTGTATCCTTAGCGTCTGGAATTTTCCATAGATTCTTGTGCACAGATTGGGTAATAACAGCCGAGCACATGTATCATGCACACACTTGCTCTAATTTTATTTCACATACATCACTATATGTACAGAGAAATGCATGACTGTAGTGAAAAATTCCCATCTGCAGTCCAACACTTGCTGCTATACATGGGGGCCCTTGCTGTCAATTCCTTGTTCCTGATGAAAAGAGAGTGCACCACGTGACATCTTGCTACATGGGCGGCCATTTGTATAGATTCTATATCACTCCTAAAGAAAGATACATTGGAGAAATTCGGGATGCGTTTAATGATGTGTATGCTTGCTATGGACAGACACAATCTTCCCCTTGTTTTCACCCCTCTTCATGTATATATGAGGAGGGGAGAAAAAAAGGAGGGAGAAGCTGAGAAGAAGGGGAAGGATTAAGATTTTAAGAAATGAGACAACATCCAAGACTGCACAGCAGAAAGGCAAGCTGAGATGATTGAATGGAGAATCAGAACCGATAGAAAAAGAGAGAAATATCTGGGAGTCATTGGCGTAGAAAACATGAAAAAATTAAGAGAGCATATGTGTGGCTAGAGGAGTAGTATACATATAGAAACGTAAAGAACTGAGGACAGGCCCTTGTGGAACACTGTGATGAAGAGGAGAAGTCAGAGAAGTATGGCCAGGCCAGAAGACCAAGCAAGTGCAGGGTGAAAGGTAGGAACATAACTATTGAAGGACAACGTTGGAGAAGAGGAGAGGTGAGATCGAAAATTAGCATAGGATGATCAACAGTATCAAAAGCAACAGAGAGATCTAGGAGAATAAAAATGGATGAAAACTTGTTGTGTTGGGCAGAAAGACGAGAGTTGGAGATGTGCAGCAGAGCAGTTCTGGGACAGTGCACAGGGTGAAAGTCGGATTTAACTGATGGAAGTCAAAAGTGGGAATTAAAACAATTTCTAAATGTTTAGAGAAAAAAGGGAGAAGTGACATAGGATGACAATTAGAGTGGGAATAGGGGTCAATGATTTCTTCAGGATGGATATAACAGTTGTTGTTTAAAGAGGGTGATGAAGGTAGAAGAAGATAAAGAAAGGTTCAAACGAGAGGTAGCATAAGGAATTATAGAAAGAAGGGTAATAGGGATGGGGGAAGAAGGAAAGGGATCAGTGGGGGAAGCCATAGAATGGGCATATAAAATGAGAAATGCAGTTAATAAAGAGAGAAAACTAAGAACATAATGAGAAAGTGGGCTACCCATTGGGAGTAGTAATAGAAAGGGATGGGGAAGGATGAGTGAAGGGAGGAAACTTTGGAGGCAGAGCAGTCTGCAAACCCCATAGATGACAGATTGGAGGAAATGTAAAGATCAGGAGGGGAGGGGAGACGTTTTGGTGTATAGCAAAAGGGATGGTGAGGAGGCTGGGAAAGAGATGAAATGAGAGATTAGAAGTAAGATTTGGTATCGCTGACAAGTAGAGGATCATTAGAGGATTGTTCTGTTGAGAGAATGTTAAGCTACAAAGCGGCACACGTTTTCCTTCTGTGTTGCTTAGCTTTGCAAAGAGAGGGCCAGAGAGAGCACAGGGAAGGAGACTGCTGTGCTTGTGAAGATTTAAGAGAAGGAACGAAAGGGCAAGGGGATAATGAAACTAAACAGTGGAAATAAGACCATTGTGTAATGTAGAACTCGCTACATCACAAGAGAGTGTGGAGAAGGTCAAGTATAGGAAACAGGGAAAAGAAGAGGGAGAAAAAAAGTCACGATGAAGAAATGAGTAGAATAATGAAAAAGAATGGGAGTGGGAAATTGTCAGGGAGAGATAAAGCAGGAAATGATGAGACTTTCAAATTGGAGCAAATACGTAGGGACATTAAGCAGCATAAAGGAAAAGATGAGGTCAATGGTGGAACCAGAGACATGAGAAGTAGAACAGAAAACAGAAGCAAGTGGAAAGGAATCAAAAAGGGGTTGGGGAGGAGAGGGAAGGAGAATATTAAAATCAACCAGGAGAGAAAAAAGATAGTAGAACATGGAAGAAGAAAATATAGAAGGGTTTCCAGGTCCTCATAAAAGCTACAAGGAGAGCGAGGGGTCTATATATAATAGTAAAGACAAGAGAGAAAGGTCTGTAGAAGGAGAAGAAGTGTTGTTTCGAAATAGCTGAATGAGAGACGATTAGGTGTAGAAGAAGATGACCATGAAGAGTGATAAAGGATTTCAATGCTGCCACGTTTACTGTAAAGAGAAGATAATTCTATGGATAGTGGTCTTAGAGGGCGTTAGCGATTTTCCAGTCAGACAAAGAAATTGTAAATTAAGATGAGGGACGATGCTCAAAGGTGAATGATGTTTATCACAGATGGAGTGGTCGTTCAAGAGACCAACATCGATGGCAGGCTCAGGAGCGGAAGTAATAGGAGAGTAAGTATGATTAGCATGATTGTGAGAATGAGGAGAGGGTCCAGACAAAGATCTCCTCAAGCAGTAGACTCAGATAAGGCAGGGTGTTTGGGTTTTTGGTCACATTGGTCATCATGTGATTAGCTGCATTGCAGTAGAGTAGGCACAGTCCACAACAGGGGAGGGCCGAGTGCAGCAAAGCCGTATTGATGTTAAAGGGCTCCTTGGGTGGCAACACCCGCTCCAAAAGGTTCAGATAAAACGGAACGCAAAGAAAAACTTCTGATATACATGTGAGTATGGCGTAGGTGGATGTATGGATGACTTTGTGAATGCATGAGCGGTTCAATATTTTGGATGAGTCAGTTAATATGGCAGTATTGCAAGTGGGTTATAGAGGTTCTAAGGGTCAGTGGATGGATGCATGAGTGAATTAATGGGTTTATTATTATTATTATTATTATTATTATTATTATTATTATTATTATTATTATTATTATTATTATTATTATTAAAAGCATTTATTTTTGCACAGTCCGAGCTATGGTAACCAACAGAGCCATTTACAAGTAAAAGTGGGAAGCACACAGTGAGAGGAACCCAGATACAAGGGAGAGGGGAGCTAACAGTATTCGAGGAAGAGGGTGGGCAATTCGACAGTAAGGGATCTACATGCAATCAGTGGGAAGGGGTGGTGCAGATAGCCCAGTATAATGCAAGTGGGGAGTGTGTATAGACCTAGGTGTTTGAGAGGAGACATTCCCTGAAGAGGAAAATCTTGAGCTCCTTCCAGAAATGTAGAAGCAAAGAGGTGAGTCTTCATTTGACAGGAAGGAGGACTTAGCCAGAGAATGCCTGCCTTCTGGTTCTTTCTTTCCTTCACCGGCAGAGATTAAGTCTCCACATGTCCTTTCTTCTAGAGGATTGTAGGCCTCTGGTGATATTGAGCTTGTCACTGAGGTAGTTCAGGGTCTTTAGGGTGATGGCCTTGTAGATGGTGCAGCAGGAATGATTTCAAGGTGATACATGCTGCCGTGGCCAGTGCCGTTGGATTAGGATGATGTCAAATTTGCTGAGTCATAAGATGAGTCATTCTTCCGCATCTAAGGCATATTTCAGGACAGACAGGGTGGCAGGCCTTTCAGAATGGCATTTGCCATCATCCAAGTGGGTGAGGACCAAGGCTTGTTCAACAGATGTAAAGTAGTTTGCTAGGATGAAGTGTTTGAATTTCCACAAGAGGGAAAGCTGGTGCCAAGCCATTTGTGTCTTCCATGCTTTGTGATTCTTGAAGTAGAGGGGTCTGTCAATGTATAACCCAAATGACTTGGCACAGTTGGTCAGATGTGGTGTGACGCATTTGAGGTTCATAGCAGAGCCCTAGCTGGATGTCAGCTATTTAGTGTTGCTGATCAACAGTGGGAATTAGGCCTTGGAGGTGTTGATCTTCAGGTAAGCACTGGGTATAGAGGACTGGCTCAATGTTAGGAAAGACCTGAGCCAGTGCATGTATTTGACTGAGGATATCTTGAGGTACAGCTGAATGTCATCTGTGTATTGGTGGATGTGGAAGCTGTATGGAGCCAGGAGGATTCCAAGCGGTTTCATGTAAAGGTTTATCAATGGGGAGAGGAAGGATCCTTGCAGGATTTCACAGGTGAGGGGGAGAGGGTGAATCCTTTTGTGACTTCACAGGTGATGGTAGAGTCAGTTATCTAAAGGAATCCTTTTAAAGAAATTGGTGGCAGTTAACAAGGTAGGATTTGAAACAGTTTAGGATGGCATGGCTGTTTCCTATGAAGTGTTATAGAATGTCAGTGAGATTCTGGTGGTCTATTGTGCCAAATGCTGCTGAGAGGTTGAGAGGAATCAGGAGACAGGGTTGGCCACCATAAAGGATGCTAAGGGTGTGGTTGACCACCTTAAGGTTAGTCGTGTCTAATCTGGGGCATCTGGGGCTGAAGGCAGATTGTTAGAACTGAAGGAGGTGTTGACATTAATGTGTGTGAGGAGTTGCTTGTCTACTGATTTCTCAAGGATCTTACCTAGGAAGGGGACATGGATGGTGGGGTGGTGGTTGTTATTGTCGTCAAGGTCCAGTATAGGTTTATTGAGAAGCAGGATGATATGTTCAGCCGTGTGGGTCAGGGGCAAGGTGACTTGATCTGTTGATGAGTGACAATTAAGGCTGGAGTGATTCAGTATGAAGGGTCTTGAGTACTGAGGCAGGGAGGATGTTGTTGCACACAATGTGGTTTTAAGGGATGCTAAGGAGGCAGTCAGGACTTCCATGATAAGTGTCCTGAAAATTGTCCAGCTATATATGGTGTTATTCGTGGATTGATTAATATGTGAGTTAATATGATTGCATAAGTGGGACAATAATATTGGCTGTATTGCTGTGTTGATTGGACCAATAGGGTTGTATCAGTGCATGTATGGGTGGGTTTCAAGGGTGTAAAGATGGATGGCTGAGTGAGTGAAAATGGTTGTATGGGTAAAGGATGGATGTGTGGAAGAGTATGGTAGAATGGGTTGGGGCATTGGGAGGTGAATATGAAAATAGTAACATGTCCTTGTGAAAAACAAATTATCCATTGGGGGACAAATGAGTAACCTGTCAAACATACCCTATTGTAATCAAGATATCTAAAACAGATGTATTGTACTTTGTGAATAATATGTGTGTTAAATCCTCTCATAACAAGACAATACTTTTTTCACATGGTTACTCCATTTTCCATAGTTAAAACATTAATTACAGAAGAAACATTCTGTTCTTGATGTAAATGGATAACTTACGTCACTGCCTTTAATCACTTTTATTATTATTATTATTATTATTATTATTATTATTATTATTATTATTATTATTATTATCAGCTTTCATCAGGACAAGACGACGTGGAGAATCCAATGCCAACTACTCTGTATGGAACCACCACAGGTTAATTCACTACGGATTGCCAGTGACTGAACACAGTAGGCCTCATTACAACCCTGGCAGTAAAACACGCACGGCTTCCGCCGGAGTTGCATTTTTTCCGGCGCCCAGAACTGGGTAATTACCGGGTGATTATGGCCTTGCCGGACCTGGTATTTGCCCATTCCTGGACGCCGGAAAAGTTTCTTCACCATTCCCATTTGAGCCCATTAGGGGGGGTCCACCTCTGCAGGCACCGTTATCAGCAGAAGGAGCGCCGAGGCCCATGTGTAATGTGGTACCTCCACTCATGCTGAGGCGCAGGTCGAGCTTTCTTTGCGCTTCATGCACCAAATCTCGTGAGATCTCCGACCCGTGATCTTGCGAGGGGAGTCCCCACACTATCCCAGTCCCTTTTGTGGATTCCAACTCCCAGTACCACCCCATCTCCTCCCCAGCACCCGTGCCCCCCCACACTTAGATGCTGTGTGCTGCGGCCTCAGGCTGCCTCCTTCTGGCAATCAGGCTACCGGGACCCAAAAAGGCTGATGCAGAGCATGTCACACATTTGCGTGTGACATTTTGTTCCTCTGACTTCCGGGGTGCTGTATCTAGACAATGAACCCCCTAAATATATAATGGAGCTAACACTTCCCTAACGGAAACACCGTATTGGTATGTATTAATGCTAACTTTCAAAATTGTATAAAGGAGTTGGGCTGTTTCCTCTCTTGATACCATATTATATTTTGAAGCTTTGTTGTTGCCACTTCCAGACAAGGATCTAGGACACAAGCTCCATGACCAGTCATGGAATGTTAGCGACAGCTACTATAGTTTAAGGTTAGGTATCCATCTCTGTTACAATAATGGTGTAAGCAGAGCTGGCAATCAACACAATTTCTGATTGAAAAAAACAATCTTCCTCTCCCACCTTCTTATGGGCCGATTCCTGGAATTGTGCTCATTGAGCCCGCAAAGCCTGAGCAATGAGAACGAATCTGCGCGAGGCTGCGCGCAGAAGGAAATCTGTGTGTCCCACGTATCCATGGATTCAAATGCACATTTCAAACCAACCTGCAAAGGGAACCGAGCGGTATGAGGAACGTCCACAGCATGCCCCCACACAAAACAAAAACATAGCCGTAGACCAACGTTTCCGCAAAGCTCTGTGTCCACCTCTGACAAAACATACAGCAGCCCAGCTACTCTGCGTGATGTTCCAATTACGTAACAGCTGCACCCCAGCTACTCAGTGCGAGATCCAACGTATGTAACGACTGCACCCCAGCTACTCTGCACAAGGTCCCATGTAAGTTATGGCTGCACCCCAGCTACTCTGTGCAAAGTCCCATGTAAGTAATAGTTTCATCCCAGCTACCCTGCGTGAGGTCCCACGTAAGTAACGGCTGCACCCCAGATACTCTGTGCGAGGTCCCGCGTAAGTAACGGCTGCACCCGAGCTACTCTGTGCAAGGTCCCACATAAGTAACAGCTGCAATCCAGCTACCCTGTGCGAGGTCCCACGTAAGTAATGGCCGAACCCCAACTACTCTGTGCAAGGTCCTGTTTTAAGTAATGGCTGCACCCCAGCTACTCTGTGCAAGATCCCATGTAAGTAACTACAGCATCCCAGCTACACTGCGCGAGGTCCCAGCCAAGTAACAGCTGCACCCCGCAACTCTGCGTGAGGTCCCACGTAAGTAACGGCTGCACCCCAACTACTCTGTGCAAGGTCCCATGTAAGTAACGGCTGCACCCCAACTACTCTGCACAAGGTTCCACGTAAGTAATACCTGCACCCCTACAAACCGTCCCCTCTACTGCCACCACACACAAACTGCTGGTACATACCCTGACTGCGCAGCAGCCCCCTCAGATCCAGACACCACCCACTAGCCGGCCTCAACTCCAACACTACTCCAGGCATCCCCCTCCAGTCCAGAGACCACCCACCAGCCCTTCTCACCACCAACACCACCCCAAGGCTTCCCCCTCAAGTCTTGACACCAGCCACCAGCCACCCTCACCTCTGAAACTACCTCAGGCATCCCCCTCAGGTCCAGACTCCACCCACCAGTCCCCCTCACCTCCAACACCATCCCCAGAAATCCCCCTCAAATCCTGATACTACTCACCAGCCCCCCTCACCACCGACACTACTCCAGGCATCCCCCTCAGGTCCAGACACCACCCACTAGCCCCCCTCACCTGCATCACTACCCCAGGCAGCCCCCGCAAGTCCTGACACCACTTACCAGTCCCCACACCTCCAACACCACCCACAGGTATCACCCTCAAGTCCTGATACCGCCTACCAGCCCCCATCACCTCTGACACTGCCCCAGGCAGACCCCTCAAGTCCTAACACCACCCACCAGCCCCCCTCACTCCCGACATCACCCCAGGCATCACCTGCAAGTACTAACACCACCCACCATACCGCCTCACCTCTGACACTACCCCAGGCGTCACCCTCAAGTCCTGACACCACCCACCAGCCCCCTCACCTCTGACACTACCACAGACATCCACTCAGGTCCAGACAGCACCCACCAGCCCCGCTCACCTCCAACACCACTCCCAGTCATCCCCCTCAAGTCCTGATACCACCCTCCATCCCCCCTCACCTCTGACATTACCCCAGGCATCCTCCTCAGGTCCAAACACCACTCACCAGCCCCCTCAGATCCATCACCACCTCAGGCATCCCGCTCAAGTCCTGACACCACCAACAAGCCCCCCTCACCTCTGTCACTGCCCAAGGCAGCTCCCTCAATTCCTGGCACCACCCACCAGCCCCTATCACCTCTGACAACAACCAGGCCTGGCCCTGCCTCATAAACCTCCTACCAGTGCAATGGTGAGCAACAATTTACCTCAGCTCCACTGGCCTCCCACCAACATGAAGCAACTGGCCACATACCCACCCATTTACCAAACAATGGGGCACTCACGCAAAATTAATGTTTGCAGCTCATCACAGGACTCCCTGATACATCACAACCGGTGGCAAAGCAACAGGACAGCAGAATCTAGGAGCAGCAACACAGTGAAAGCACCATGTACATGCCACACAGTAAAGCAATATTATGCAATGTGACGTATCATTGTGCCCATTGTTGGGAAGAACTCCCAGGTATGCCAGAAGGACACTGGAAGTCCTCAGACTTGGAGAGCCCAACTCCCTCCTTCCCAGACCCACGGAGGACTCAGTCAATGGCTAGTTCAAACTGTGGTTTATTACAGACAAATCCAACAGGGATTAGCACCGGGACAAAGGAAATCCACGCAGAACTCGCTCTTTCTTGGCTTGCAGGCCGGTTTTACACTACAGTTACGTCACAGTGATGTCACAACCTGAGCCCTTCTCCAGAACACTTTTGGGCTCCATGATATTGAGTGTTATACCACCTATAGTGGAGTATATAGATGTTATTCTACCAGTCCTCGCATGTCAGGTGGCTGGCCTGGTACATCCCTAAATTACAATCTATAACAATGTAGTAGTGTGGTGCACTTACCATTGGTTCTTGCCTGTTGCTACCCACCCTTAAGGTACTGAACTGTGATTGGCTAGAGCTGACAACCCCATACCTGAGATCTGCTAAGATTTTCAGCTCTCTGTGTACCTTTTCTAGGTACTAAGTACTATGTGTCTGCATTGTAATTTGTGTGTACCACCTTAGCCTATGAGAGTGCTCTCCTGTTCGGTGTAACACCTATCTCACATTGTAGCATATTTGTTGCAGTATTATGTCTGGTAGCCTGTGACCGGCTCTTTTTCCCACTGCTGGTCGTTGTCCATTGTCTACTTCGGCCAGGTCACATGTTCAACCACCATGAATTTGGGCTGTGAAGAATAATTTGCATTTACTGCAGCTGGTGCCTTTGCCTGTGGATTGGAATGTCATCTATATCTCGTGGCCTTGGCTGCGTGTCCTGTCTCACATCTCTTGCTCCTTGTCCAGGCAGAATAAGCTCAGCTCGTCACTTGCTCTGAGAGGCCTGTGGTCTGCTGTAATTTTCCTAAACCATTATAGTACGGTTTCTACAGTGTCCATGCTATGTTACATTCTCTATAGGTTAGCCACACTTGGTTCTGTCCGGTGCCATATGTCCTCCTTCAGTTGCATGGGGTTATTCGCATGTAAGCATCTGCAAGCTTTGTTCAATATCTCTTGCTTCTTGCGGTTTCTGCATGCTGCGTTTGGATAATGGCAAAATAATAAAAGGAATGACAGTATGTACATGTGTCTCTCCTCTAACTATAGAACTGTACGCTCGTGCTCTCATGTATTCAAGTGCGCATTTGTGTCCCGAAGTGCAGATGGCACGTGTACTTCTTGTCCAACGCTGCTATGTCTTGGTGTCTCTAACGATGTCAGTAACATGGCTTTGTGCTGCCTAGTCCAGGCTGTCAATTGAGTTGTCTTTGATCACAGCCTGTGGCTCTTCGTTCATGCTGGGGTAAATTTGCATCGCACCTGGTCTGTAGGGATGGTTGAGGGAGTATGGTTGGCTGATGTATATCTCTTGACATGCTTGTTAATCATAGGACCACTCGTAATCAGTCGGAAATAAAATGGGTGATTGCAGTGCTTCCTGGCCTTCTTCCTGGAAATGAATTTCGTAGGAGGGGGAGGAGGAGGTAGGCTTCCTCATCCCTCTTCACCTTGTGCAATTGCATCAAACTGCCATAGGTGAATGACTTCGGAGGACACTAGTCCAGGACATCACTGATAGGAAAGAGTAACATGTAATGTCGGTGCATAGTAACAAACAGCAATCAATGCATGAAGGGACTCAGGTAGGAAAACATAGCATGCAAAGCCCCTGCAACTAACACAAGTTGAACAGGCATGTTTTAGGGTGATGCGAATAAAGTCTCAGAGTGTGTGAGCCAATCGGAAGGATGATGGGTACAGCCACATATAAACAAACTCACATATGATGATGAAGCATTACAGTGGAAGATGTGCTGCATGACATGAGAGCACCCACTGGTTGGTAGCTGATGTGTGTTGGTGGGTCCCATGCATTGTGATGCACCCTCCCTCTACCCACCCACTGCATAATTTATGAGCGTATGCCAGACCGCCACAGTTAGGCCCCCAACCTACATGACAGTTACATAAGAAATGTATAACAAAATCACAGTAAACCAGATGCAGCACATGAACAAAGAGACAACACCAACTGTGATGATCAATAATGAGAAACTGTATTAACAATATTTGCACTACCAAAAAATTTGGAAAGAAGGAAATATCCAAGAGAAAAAATGAAAAAATCCAAAAGCACACAATATACTACATACATAGGCAGCAGGCTCAATGGTCTGCCATGATGTCCTTCAGGTACTGCGTACCGCATTTTTCTTTGGGACAGGTTTACCTCTGCGCATACGTGCATGTTTTTGTGAACTGTTTGAGGCCTATGGTGTATCATGTATGCAATTTTTCTATCTCTGGGTGCCTCTCTGAATCGTGTACCACTTTTTTGACTTGACGGAAACTTTCCAGGTATCACGTGCACAATTTCTGAGTCTATGGATTCCACTGCATATTGCGTACTGTATTTATTTCCATCTGGGGTACATTTACACCTTGCTAGATCACACCTCTACATCGCACATCACATAGACTGTTCCCTTCCTCATACTGCCTAGGACAATAACTTGGTGTGCCTTTCATACCTCCCTTTCACCTGTGACATGAGTGGAAAGGCCCCAAGAGGGAAAGGGGGCAGACGGGGTCAGGGTCGGGGAAGTGGTGAGGACACATCCACCCCAGCCCCAGGAAGTCAGAGACGTGGTGTGGAGACTGCTGCCCCAGCTTCAGAGGGTCAGGGATGTGGTGTGGAGAAATTTGCACCAGCCCCAGGAGGACGTGGCTTGGCACCTTGATGCAAATATGGTCCCAGACAGACAGGGGCAGCACCAACACCTCATGCCTCCCGGGCAAAGAATGGACTCCCTGACCAGCAGGAAGAGGCGCACCCCAAGACACGGCATAGGACATTGGTCTACAGAGGAAGAAGAACTTCACTGATGAGCAGCTCCAGATCATCATTGACTACGTGGCCAATCACCATCATGAAATGTGCCTGTATGTGGGGAGCAATCATACACCCGCACAACTTGTGGTGCATTAACAGCGAGTCACAGACACAATCAACTCCTTGGGGTGGAGATGTGCACTGCTGAACAGGTTCAGAAGCGCTGGAATGATCTCACCCGTCGCACCAAGCACAAGCTCAGTGTCAACATGTCCCCTGCACTGGCAAATGGAGGGGGAGGCCACCAGAGGAGGAGCAGTTGACATTGCATGAAGAGGCCACGAGAAAGCTCATCCTCCTTGAGCAGGTGCAAGGCATGGGAAGCCTCGAGAACTATGATGACACATCTGGTGAGTGGCTGTCATTGTTCATCATATGTTTTGCCAGTCATGCATGACCCACCTTATGGTGACACATCTGGCTGCAGTTGAATGACATCCCTGGGTAATGCATGTTTGCAGGTGTTCTGACCCATGTCACACGGCCATCATTCTGGGAGTACTCTGTGTGGTGGTCATGTGTGGCACATGTCTGTGTGACAGTACACATCACCCACAGGGTATTCCCCTGATACATGGGCACCATGAGGCATCAACATGCACTCTTGTTTGCTTCATTGTTTTGGCGTGTCCCTCTGCACTGCTAGACAGGTACATGCTATTGATGTTGAACTAGCACATCATGGCATGCTGAGTTACATGTTCCATTTGTCACCTGTTCCTTTGGGACGCCTTGTCATGATGCATATCTGAGCTGTTCGTCAGCACACCTTGTGGTGTGCCAAGAATGAAGGTGCGTGAGTACCCACATACCACAGATCCGTATTGCAGGCATGATTTTGGTGCAAATTCAAATGAGTGTAGTAAAGGGTTACGCAATTCACTACATTTATTTATTTTTATTTTATTTTATTTTTTTATTTATAAAGCACACAGCAGCCCATAGGCATCGCACTGGTGTTACAGATGTTCAACAGTTTGCTTAGTTACAGGTGAGTATATGCAGAATGAAAAGACATAGTATACAGGCTATCAATACATGTTAGACAAATAGCCATGTTTTCATGGCTTTGCAGAAAGTGAGGTGGGATGGCTCGGCCCTTAGCGTGTGTGGCAAGGAGTTCCATTACGTGGAAGCAATGAAGGGGACGATGGAGCCACCTGCTTTGGTGCGTTTGACTCTGAGAACTACAAGTTGTGGGAGTATGGAGTTCTGGTAGGTCTTAAAGAGCCAGTTTTATTCACTATTTGGGAGAGATAGGGGGCTGTGTGGATGAGACACGTTTATGATAGCAAGAGTTTTGAACACAACTCTCTCTTAGATGGGAAGCCAGTGGACTTCCCTTCTTGCTATGGAGATGTGTTCTCTTTTAGGTATGCTAAGGGCAGCTCAGAGAGCATTGTTCTGGATTACTTACAGTTTGAGTATGTGCTTTGCCGAAGTACCAGCAAAGAGGAGGTTACACTAGTCTAGCCTTGATCCAACTAGAGCTCTGGCAATGGAGAGGCAGTTCTAAATGACGAACAATAGCCGATGTTGGGTTGTCATGCAGAGGTTGGGATCCATGCAACATGAAAATCACATGGCTGTAGACAGCCTATGTGGTAGGCCATGAATGACAATTAGTGTGCCTGGCTGCATTCCATTCTATACATCTAAATGCTAGTTGTCCAAACATATCAAGTGACTCACATTTTAAGGCACCTGTCTTGTGTCAAAGGTCTGTATGTGTCAATCAGTTCATACTTGACAGGCACGCGCCTTGTAACTTCCATCATTGTGCTTTGCAGTTTCCCAGACATTGGGCCTCATTATGAGTATGGAGGCAGCCATGCCCTTTTTAAGGGCATGGCTGCCTCCATTCCCGGGCTCCAATACCGGGTTCTTCCAATGAGGACTTACCAGGCTTTTCCAACCATGGAGGGCCCGGTAAGTCCTCATTGGAAAAACCATTCCCCATTCCCATTTGAGCCCCCATAGGGCTCGATGGGAATGGGGAGGAAGCTAATAATGGCCCGTTAGTAACGGGCCTGTAATTAGCTCTCAGGACCCTTGCGGGACCCACTAAGGAGGCCTGGCTTTACCAGGCATCCTTACCGGGTCCTGCAAAGGGAACCTCGTAATTGCGCATCCCGTAATGAACGGTGCCGGTCCCGTACCGGCACCCTTCATTACGGGAGCGCAAGCCTCATAATGAGGCCCGGTATATTGGCCTGTATGTGAACTGGATACATGCACAGTTCCCCACTCCTGTGTCATCTGTCTGATAAGGTCAGACATGCCAGCTACATCGCACAGACAGAATCGGCATGATGACTTTTTTAAAACATGTGTAATGTGATAGGTATCTGAGGCAGTGCTGGGTCACAGTCTGAGCATGCACGGCAATTAACTTTTCAACCAGCATCGTCGGTTGATGTGCATGTACAGGGACTGCATTGCAAAACGAGAACACCCATGCTGCAGGCATTGCTGTGGGAATTGATTGTCGCATATACATGACACTCATGGACCTTGTATGACCTTCATCACCATGCCAAATACTGTGTCTCTGGATATGTTCTATGCACTCAAAATGTGCACATACACAGCCTCCCCACCAGCGTGGTTGGAGCAGGAGCAACAGAGCTGGGACATGCTACTATAATGCAGATGACACGCAGCTCTCAAAAAATCCTCACAATCTAACTGACCCTCATCCTCTCTCAAACATTACTGCCCTTCTGATATACAGACATGTTCTACTTCTACCAATCTCAATGCCAGTGACACAGAGACCCTACACATTGGGATACCTTACCCTCCTACACTCTACCCACACTCCATGGACCCACTCCCCTCACCCTCTTGTGGGCCAATGGACCTTGTTGTCATCTTCAAATCCTCTCTCCTCTCTTCACTTTACAGACCTTGCCTAGAAGTCCCACTTTCAGCTGAACCTACTAAGAGGCATTTTCCCTTTCCTCAACTTCCCCCAGGACCTCAATGTCTCCAGTTCTCTGGCCCAATCCTGATTTGTCATGTGTTGACCATGCTGGTGTCTGTGGATATGGGTGTCTGACTGTTGCCATGTGATGTTCTTCAGCGTTACAATGTCACATACACAGTACTTTCCCCTGGTATGTGCGTTTATGCCACTTTTGTATGTCAATGTGTCCACTGACAGTATAAACATGACCGGGAGAGGGGGAGGGCACTTGTCCGTAAATGCCATGCATCCATTGCTGACAGCTCATAGTGTGTGAATGCACAATATCTAATGCCTGCATGTCCTGCCATTTGTTGTTTGAGTGCACTTTGATGCAAATATGCATTTGTGTTTCGTTGCATATGGTTCAATATGTCTTTCTCTAGCCATGTGCAGGTGAGGATGCACCAGATGCAGAGGAGGAGGAGGAGGAAGAGTTAGTGGTGTGTTAGACCACCAGTGGAGGGCATGGTGTTGTATGCCATGAGAACCCACTGGTGCTGCAGACCATCCTCAGTCATGCTACGGACTCTTCAGACTCTTCAGACTCAGCTGGCTTTGATGCTGAATCAGAAGTGTATGCCTCTAAGAGGGCCAAGGTGAGTGCCCCAATGGGCATATCAGACTGGGCCCATGTGTCTGCAGTGGTGCGTCTGGCTTCAGAAGGCCAGTCAATGGTGGGCACCCCGTTTGCAGTGGTTACAGCTGCAAGGCCATCCTCCCATGAATTGGCATCTGGTTCTGGTGCTGATGTCCAAAGGAGGGTTGCAGACCTGCAGCCATTGACAGAGGCACCACAGCAACATGCATGGTCCCTTGAGTCAAGCCGCAGTGGGCCCTGTACATGTGCTGGACATGTGCAGGCTAGGGAGACAGAGATGGAGCGTGCCACCATCCAACATGACAATGTGCTGGAAAAAAATCTTAGAGGGCCAACTTCATGACCCCATCAGTGACGTGGGTAGAACAACAGCTGAAGGTCATGCAGTCCTCATGCCGCTCCCACAGACTGTGCATGCAGGCCAACATCAAGGGCTGACATACGTATCTGCGGCGTCTGCAGGGGTCCCTGCATGCAGATGTTCAGGCACACAGAGAGTCCCTGAGGCTTCAGATGCAGGTCATGAGGACTGAAATCCATGACAAACTCAACCACACTGGTCAACAAGAGATGGATGCTATCAGGCATGCCTTTTCTGAGCAACTCAATGCATCATGGGTAGAGCGCATACAGACTCTGCAGCCATGCTTGAGGACATGCATGGAGACCTCATTGCCTTTTCTGTGCTGGTGCCTTCAACTGTGTCATGGCTGGCCATGGCCAGTCAAGAGCAAGCTTCAGCACTGCGTCGTAGGGTTCCAACACCACAAACACCTGCAGATCAACTACAGGATGGTGGTCCCAGCTCAGACCAGCCTCCCAGTCCACTTTTGATGTGAGGTCCATGAGCCCATGGAGGGAATTTAAAAAATATATATTTTCAATCATGTGGACATTGCCATGCATCCTTTTCTTTGGTGGTCCCTTGTTTCAGAATGGGCACCTTTTTGTTGTTTTACAATTGGATGGCGGCAAGTGCTTTTATTTTGCCCATTACAAGGTGGAATGTTTTTTTGTTTGCCTTGATATGTCCAGTTGCCTTCTCAAAGGCATGATGAATGCAGTTGTGGACATGCAGCCATGCACAGTGGTGTCAACTGCCATAGCTGCCTTGAGGTCGACAGGATGGGATGTGCAGATAGCAATGGGTATATGGAATCTTGACACATGTGTGCTGTTTTTGCATGATTGTGAGCTATGGCTGTTGCGATGCAATGTCCCATGTTGTTGCAGTGCTCCTATTTATCCGATGACTGCACTCCATGGGAGGTCTACCCTGAACCCTTTCACATGCCTAGTCCCCATGTCCTCTACCTGACACTGGCCCCCCTTTCACATATTTGGAGGTACAGTTCCTGGTGGGGGTGATCATACCAACTCTGTCAGCAAGGAAGCATTTGCACTGTCTCTCTTGTTGTGTCTGCATTATTGGTCGCCATGGTCTGTGCATACATGACACATTTTTACTAACTGGGGGGTTAACCTTGAGTCACAGTGAATGTCTGTCCAGAAGTGTGTCCGTCCACATGCATTTGTGTGTATGTGCAGTTGCACTTCTATGCGGGTGCATTGTTTTGGTGGATGCACTTACATAATTGACATTATTGATGGAAATTAATGGGCAGTTCTTGTCACACTTTAGCCATTGGCAGTATTTAATTCCTTCTGGATATTCGTACTAATTGATGGCAGGCATTCTCTGTGCATATGCACTCTGTGCATTTGGGTTCTTCAACACTTGGCTCACTGACCATGATGATATCTCCTTACTGTCACCCCCCACACTCCCTGGCCCTATATATCCTGCAGGGCCCTGCAGGTGTGCTCCATATGCACACTACTCATTGACCTGTGCCACTTCCCAATCCATTCCCTTCTCCACTTACATGACCTGCCTGCCCTGCTACTGTTCCACATGTACCACACACATCAATTTTCAGGTCTGCTGATCCTCCATTGCACCTCTTCATGATGTAGCCTCTGGTGACACAACTTTGGCCATTTGTGTACTTTGACTCCACATGATAGGTTTGTCACACATGATGCATGTAGGGTTGGACAGATATGCACATATGTACCCCTCCCAGACTGCTTTGTTGGTGATTACCCAATGAGGTCACTTTTTGTACAGTGTTTGTTTCTGTTGGTTATGTACACCGCCGTGTGTTGCATGTTTTTTTAGTTTCCATTCCATGTTCATATAATCTGGCCCTGTCAGTGAATGCACATTGTATGTGTACATTGTGTGCCCATGCATGTGTTACATCGTCCACTCCCCGCAGCTTGTCTTCCTCTGTTCTCCCCGTGTGAGTACACCCTGGAATCCATGCACACATACTGAGACAGTCTTACTCAGGGTGTGAGGTCTGTTGGAGGTGTGAGTGAACAGCTGCATGTTGTCCCGAGGTCCATTTGCAGTGGTGTCCAACAGGGGTGAACGTTGGTTGGTGTAGGGTATGGGTATGTGGTTGTAGGCAATCTTTGCAGGGATTTAGTGTACATGAGTCGTATTTGATTTTCATGCCATGGTGGGTGTTGTTGGTGGTTTGTCTGATATAGAGCCCATTCTTTGCCAGTCTGCCCTTCACCGTCACCTTCTTTTGTCATTCATGGCCTACTACATGTGGTACTTTTCCATCTCTGTTCCTTCCAGACTCTCTGACCAGGCTGCTTCTTGCAAAGGTGTTCATGTCTCTGGCTTCCTCTCTTGGACAACTTTTTTCTGCCCTCACCCACTGTGATGTCAGACATATCCATCCTCAATTCCGCTCCAGCCAGTCTCCTCCTTGAAGTGTTTTTCACCTGTCCATCTCACGCTCTCTCACTCTCTTGCACATGTTACAATGCCACTGCTAGGCATCGTCACTTTGTGTCCTGTCTTCCTCTTGCACACTGTCATCCTTTGACACTGGGTGGTTCATTTTTCTTGTTCCCTACATGAGATGTCTTGAATGTCCAGCATCGTTTTGCTGTTGCAATGCATGTCTTTACGATTTGAACATTTATTTCCAGGTGGGATGCAGTGGATGCAAGCCAGGTGGGTTCCCTGTGCAGGTAAGTGAAGGACACTCAGGGTGTCACTTGTGTTGTGGTTTGTGGCAGGGAGTCTGGCACTGTGTGGGGTTGCTTTTCTTTTACTTGTATTGAGGTGAACAGGTCCAGCTTTGTGGGTGCATGTGACACATATGTTGATGGTATGCTGGTGTTTTCTCAAGACAACCATGGTTGCACTGGTTGCGGGTTCATAGCTGTGAGGCCAGCTGCCACTGTAGGGCCTTTGTTGGTGATTTTTCATGAAGGTGGCAGGCTCAGCTGTTTGTGTGCTGTGACACATGGTGATGGCTGTAGCGGTGTTAGGGAGAATTCTCCAGAATGGCTAATTTCCCTTACCTACTGAGTCCCTCAGCAGCTTTGCTGGATTTCTAGGATTTATTTTTTTCACATGGTAAGAGAGTGAGCCTTTTTTTCCACTCTTACATGTGTTTTGCTGTGTGTGTTTAACATGTTTGTGTTCATAGACTGTGGAGGTTCACCTACTCCATAGGCATCATCTTTTTACTGTGTGTCACACAGCACCTTCAGTGCAGTGAAACAGGGTTATCTTTTTCAGACTTCCCAACCCCGACTCCATTTTCTGGGACTGACTACTGTCTCCCAGAACATGTAAAGTTGCCATTGACTTTATTAGTCATTTTAAACTCACAGACCCAGTACAAACTATCTTACATAGAGTTCTGGAAAGGGTTAATATTTATCCCTATTTGTCTGTTTCTCATGGAACATTGCTGCGTTCCCTTTTCATTAAGATTTGGCTGGTGGCAGTGGTAACTACCCTATTTTTATACTGCGGTTATTTTAAATAGCCTTGGTATTGTTTTAGGCTATCTTAGTAGCCTCGAACTTAAACCCACTGGACCATATTTACTTTTATACGGTTCCGGCTGGGTTTATTCACCATTTCTATTTGTAAAAGTATTTTTCGTGTTTTACTCTGCACGCCAAACCAGGTCTGCACAGAAGCCCTACTTAGGTGCCTGAATGTCTGAGAGGGACAGGATGTGAGGGAGGGGTTTGAGACTCCCTGCACAGGGTCGCCTTGAGGACCCATGTCGCACTCTGGTATGATTGGCTGTGGTGACTGCCCCGGCGGTGTGATTGACAGCCAGGCTGTGTGAATGGGGGAAAACTGTATAAAACACAGGTCTCTGGGACTGAGAAGGCAGAGTCGCCACTGGATCGACAGAACAGAAGAGAAACTGACACAAGAGGACCTCTACCATGACCAAACCTCCCGGTGAAGCCCTGCTGCGGGTCTGAATCTTCAAACTTCGAGGACAGGGAAGATCTGCAAGGAATCTTCTCCCCTTGAGGTGGTGGGAACAACCAGTTCACCAAACTGCTAGCCAGGCCTCCCTCCTCTGGTCGAATTTGCTGTACAGAGCTCCAGTGAACCAGATAGCCAGGAGGAACGGACCCTAATTGCATTTTAAGGAGTGCACTTTTTATTTGTCACTTTGCTCCGCTGCTGGTTTCTTCCCTGGGCAGTTCAGGACCCTCCAGTCTTCCTCCTTCTTGTCAGTCCGACAGTTGGTTCAGAAACAGTGAGCCTGCAGGATCTGCCAGGAACGTCTGCCACATCTACAGCATTCTTCTGCTCTAAAGGTTACAGTGCTAATCCGGTTGTTCGTTTCGGCCAGCCGCGGTGAAAGTGTGTGAAATCTTTCGCCAATCCGAGGGCTTGTCCTTCTCCATTCTTTAAAGTAACTTTTCATCCGACCAACTTCGTTCTGAACTCTTGGTAAAGACTTACCCGTGAAATACCCTGAACTGTGTGATCCCCTGCAAAGATATTGGTCCAATGGGGCCAGGCCCTTTTGATTTGATTTCCTCACTGTAGTTCCTTTTTCTAGATTGCCCTGCTTACTTACTTGTTGGTGCTGCTCAATTTCTGTCTAACTTTGTCTTTCCCTCCCTTTTAAATTACTGGAGCGCCATTTTGCTCACACTTCATTTTGAGCCTAATTTGTCCAGAATCTATTGGGTGCGGTGTACTGTATTAAGATTGTGATTGTTCAACTGCTTGATAATAGTGAAATGTCTTATAACTGATGTGTAAATAAATATATATTTTTTTTTCAGAAACCTTGTCAGTGTTTGTTTGAATCATATTAGTTGCTGTCCTTTGTGTAACTATTGGTACTGCTCACTTTACTCTTGAGATAAGTCTGGCTGCTCAGCCACTGCTACCACTTTACTGTGTAGTACAGGCTTGTACCAAAGATGAATTTGTACTGTCACTTGTAGTCCTAATTGTGTGTGGTGTTCCCAAAGGGTACTGCATATAATTCTGCCTAACAAGCGGTGAGTGTTTTCTTGCACTTTTCACATGTATCTTGCCTGCCTCATGGCATCCCAGACCATGTTTTATTAAATTGTCATGTCTACCCTCTCAGGCAGTGCAATCTTGGTCCTTCTTCCCCTTCTGGAGGTGCTGTCCCAAGCCAAATCCACACACATAACAGCATTGCTGGCCATTTGTTAGATAACATGTTCTCCCCAGACACCAGGCACACACCATTGTCCAGGGGAAGTTGGTTGCCCTGGTGAATATGTACCATGTCTGGTACACCATCACATTTCCTGAGGCCTGTTGACAGCTGCTGAGTGCATCTCAATGCCCCCTTCAGTTCGAAGCACATTTTACACAATTCAATCCAGTCCCACTGAAGTTTGCCTTTCTTTCCACTCTCCTGTTGCCTGCTTCCTTTAGTGTGTCTTTGTCCTTGTCCTCTGTTTCTCATTGATTTCTCATGTCCACTTGTTTGTTTCATGCCAGTTGCTCAGTGTCCTGCCTTCCAGCATGACAGCTGCCTTGGTGAAGTGATGCCTTCTGCAAGATCCTGTATTCTGTAAAATTGGTAATATCTTTAAATCACATCTTCTTGGACGTTGCATCATCGGCTCTCCTGCCAGTGTTTACTGCACTTTTACAGTACCACCTTAATGAGGGGATGCCATACCGTGGCATTGGGAGTACTTCCAAATTGATCCTGGGTTTCCATCCTCTCAGTGCTCTCTTTTGGGGGTCCTCTCAGTGTCATATTAACTGTGGCCAGAAGTGATTGTTCTGAATGTCCATCAGTATGACAATGGGTAAGGGTTACATGGTCCTTCACTGCATGGCACTCGGGTGGCAAGGCAGTGTAGGTGTTGTGGGTGGGTAAGGTGTCAATGTGTGGGGTGTTCATGTTGCATTGGTGGGAGGTGGGCGGATCTGGCTGCATGGGTGCCGGGCCACATGGTGATGGGTGACTAGTGAGTTATTGTTTGCATTTGTTGCATGTCACTCAGGGAGGCACATGTTGCTGTATGTTTGGCTGAATGCATGGTGTAGAGGGGGAGCCAAAGACCCCCACTCAAAGTTCTGCCCCCAAGCAGCACATATATTGGGAGCCAGAGTGTGAGACACGTGCAGTACCAGTGAAAGTACCTATACCGAAAAGAATCTTGGAAGTAAGATACTCATTGAGGAAACCATACACGCACTCACAACAATATAATGGCCATTTGAAGGAAATGCCAGAGGAAGTGTGAAAAATGAGCAAAAGAGAAGATTGGCGACGTCATGCAAAACAAAGCGGACACTTCCAGAAAAGAGGCAGAGGCTGAAGACCATGGGCATTCTATAGGATCTAAGAAGGAGGGGTTAAAGATGAGCAACATTTCGGGCTCAGGATGAAGATGCTCATGCTACAGAAATGATGAAGAAAAAGCAAATTATTTTTCAATTGTACAGATGCAGTAACACAAGCAGACAAAATATTCTTAAGGCTGGCTATCTAGCGATTAGATTGTGGTGATGCACCAAAAGTATATGTATAGGAATGTATAGACTATGGATGATTCCACAACGCACTTTAGCAGAGTCTGGACACAGTGAACAGAAAGGCTTTTTCAGTGTGGCGAAGTTGGAAAACAAACTTAATGGCGGATGTGAATTCAACAGTGGCTGGCTGGGCCAGCACCAGGAAGTCAAGGCCACTCTCTGAGGTGAGGAGCAGGAACATTAAAGACGTCTGCAGTCACATGGTCGGATGAAAATAGATACTGGGTTTAGCTGAATCTAAACCAAGAGACAAAGGGCCTCATTACGAGTATGGAGGTAGCCATGGTGCTACTAGGGCCATGGCTGCTTCCATACCGGGCTCCAATACCGGGTTCCTTCAATGAGGAATAACCGGGTCATTCCAACATTGGAGGACCCGGTAATTCCTCCTTGAAGGAACCATTTCCCATTTGAGCCCCCATAGGGCTCAATGGGAATGGGGAGGGAGATAATAACGGGCACGTAAATAACGGCTCATTATTAGCTCCCTGTTCCCCTCGCGGGACCCAGAAAGGATGTCTGGTTTTACCAGACGTCTGTTCCAAGTCCTGCAAAGGGAACCTCGTAATAGGCGCTCCCGTAATGAAGGGTGGCGGTCCCGTACCGGCACCCTTCATTACGGGAGGGCCAGGGTCGATGAGGCCCAAAGTATGCCTATACTCCATTCTATTCTCAGGCGCAAAGAACATTTCCAAGGTCAATGTTCAAAGGCCTAATTGCCTGGCAGACGGCAAGAGTGTTGGTAGATGGCAGGCTAATTAGGTGAGAAGCTATGGTCATGACCAGCCCACCAGCACCTGGGTGCCAGCCTGTGTTCTGCTAGCGTGTGTGGAATATTACAGAGGGGTACGAGGGTGGCAACAATTATGGAGGGACTTTTAGGGCCTGATTCATGGAAGTGTTTTATAATGGCGTAATCCCATAGGAAAACGTTCCATGAATCCGGCCCTTAATAGAGAACCATATAGTTTGTATAACCAATAGGACGTCGTGTATTTGATGACATTCATTGTGACTTGCACTGGAGGAGGCTTTAGTTTCCCACCTGATGATAGCTACCCAATCACCTTTCTGACAAGTATGCAATGCATTTGTAACTGGAGGGACAGCCCTGAGAGCGTCAGAGCTATGGGCTAGTAATACATGGTACAACAAGGGGTCTGCCCTGACGCTTTTTGTATTGATGTCTACTTGTTAATTTTAGTAGGCCTAGGTTTAATCTATCATGTTACAAACTACCAGAGACATTCTGGATGAAGTGGTACTCATTATATTTGAGAGATACAGACAAGAAATAGATATGAAAGCTTTTTTATTTAATTTGCTGTTGACGCATTTCAAAGTCATGCATTTGTTCTTTTTTTGTGATTTTTTGTAAAAAGGGTTCAGTACATTAAGGGTAGTTCATATTCGCAAAACCTTGATGTGACTGAGTTAACAATTAAATTGCATTCATACAAAGCTTAAAACAGTATACTGCTTTGGAAATCAATGTGTAACCACCACCTATAGTGACAAGTGATAGTACAGGTACATAATACAAACTCCAACTAAGTATACAACAATGGATGGTATCGCAGTTGGTTGTATGTAGCCAGTCTAAAGGGTAACCTAACACGTGGTCGACGTCTAGATCTAAATCAAAAGATGGGAAGGACCCGGTAGAGAGTGGAGTGCTTGTCCTTAGATGTTTCGGCAAGATACCTTCATCTTGGGCCTGGAGAAGGTGTCCCTAAAAGAAAGTAGGGGGAGGGCTCGATTAGTGCCTGAGGTAGAAGTTTAAAAATTGAAGAGCATGACATAAAAAATCCATAATTGTGGAACACCACAGTTAGAATTAGGATGGTTGCAAGGGAAGCACGGGACTGACCTGGGGGGTAGCAATGTCGAATGAAGCTTTAGATTGCTGAGTCGCTGGTGTGAAGCAGGGTCCTTGCTTGTGGGAAGCAGCATCAGGCTGCTGTAGGCTAAGAAAGTAAGAATAGAGATATAAAAAAACAATAGTAATACAGCCTAAATCACCTAAAGTTAGCCTATAAGATGCATACATGAACTCGGTAGGGAAGCAGATAAATAAAGCAAATCTGTGCTCACCTTCCTCAATATGCTTTCAATGAGAAGTCAATGGAGGTGGATGCCTGCTGTGGAGTTGGCATCTCAGGAGGTTAAAGAGGGCAAGTGGTAAGGTGAGAGCTTAGTTCCCAAGCTGTTTTCCAAATGGTCACTTTCCTGGTGATTCGAAAAGAAAGTGCACAAACGAAATTAAAATTGGGGCAGGGGGTGTCAGAAATGGCCTGGTGCATCAGACTAGGTAAAGAGTTACCTTGATTTTGAGGTCTGTGGTAAATACCAAATAGTCCTACGGAGCACGATTGCGGAGTGCTTCAGGGGCTCCGTGTTTAAAAGAGTGAAGGCAAAGTCGAGCTGTGTGTCGTCGGGCAGGGCACGAATGCGCAAGGAGGGTAGTGTAGTTTAAGGTGCGCATGTGCGCATGCGCGATCGAGAGCAGTGGTGTAGCTGGCACGTGTGCGCTGGGAGTAATGTTGAAAGCGCTGGACCTGTGCGCATGTCTATGATTGGAAGGGGTCTGGAAAGTGCTTGGATGTCATTGTAGTCACTAAAGAAACCCATTTAGCGCATAATATTAGTACACACATACGGGAAACGAAAATAATCTGTGTGTCCGTGTCTGGCTGAATGGCCTGTCTGTGTGGATGGGAATGCCCTGTAGTGCCACAACACTGCGCATGACTATGGGCAAGATGTTGAAGTAAGTGCAAAAAATAGCGTAATTGTAGCTATAGAATTTGTAAGGGTGTGATGTTGGATCTTACAGAAAAAAGACTGGATCAGAGTGTCCGTGTACAAATGGTTAGCCTATAAATATGAGAAGTGCCCTGAGTAGACTAGTCCCGGAAGCGGGGGCGAAAAGGGGCTGCGCTAACCTAGATGTAGTGGCTGGGCTATTAAGAAGTGGTTGATGCCAGTCAGGAGGGATGGGAGAATGGAAAATCAATTTCAGAAACGTGGAGGCCTCTCAAAGAAGAGAGAGAGGCCACAGAGTAGTAGGGAGCCACCATGCTGGAAGGGGAGGGTGCTCCCATTGCTGGGGGAACCCTATTGGTCCAAGGAGCTATGTGCAAGAGTTGGTCCCTTCTATGGGGGGTCGACAAGATGGAAGTGAATGGAGCTGGATTATCTGCGGTATCTGGTGGGTTCTGTTTCATTGAGCCCCACGGTAGTACTTTTCAGTTTGAAGATCCACCAGGCTTCTTTGTGGTTAGGTGAATTGATGGCATTGCTGGTGTTGGGTACCGAGTCTGCTATCCACCACAGGATGTCATCTGGTCCATGATGGTTTTCTGTATAATGTTGCACCATAGGAGCTGTTAAGGATTTACATCTATTCCGAGATCTATGTTCTCCTATTCTTTTGTGGATTTGGCGAGTTGTTTGTCCTACATAATGGAGACCACAGGGACATTCAATTATGTATATCACGTTAGCTGTTTTGCAGTTTGTGAACTTTCTTAGATGCCAGACTTTTTCCCCGATCTTGAAAGAATTCATTTTTTTGGTGAATAGGCACACTGTGCATGTACCGCAAGGGTGGTGGCCCTTTATTTCTTGCATGTTCCATATCATTGATCTTTGCGTTTTGTTGTCTGATCTGGCATGTGTTAACATGTCTTTGAAGTTTTTAGATCTTTTGAGCGCCATTCTGGGTACTTTTTCGTCCGGCAGGCTCAATTGTACCAAGGGCCAGGGGCGTTGCTAGGGGGGGCTAAAGGGGCTGTAGCCCCTGATCTTTTGGTTGTAGCCCCGGATAGATTCTCAGGAGCTACAGCCAAAAGACTATCTAGCCCCAAGTCCCAACAGTTCAGACATCAGTTTAGCCCCGGGTCTTTTCCAGACGTAGCAACTCCCCTGCTAAGGGCCAAACATTTTTCAGTATGCCTTTGAGTTTAGTAGTGTCAGGGCCAAAGGTGGACACGAAGGTGAGGGTATCGTCATGGTTAGTGCTCATCAGTTTGGGTGTTAGCAGGCTTTCTGTCAGTGTGTATTTGGCTCTTTTGTGGTTTTCCTGGTGAGTTTTTAGGGTAACCTCTGTCTTGCAGTTTACTTTGTAGAACCTTAGCGTGTTTGTTATATTGGTCCAATTCTGTGCAGTTACGTCTTAGCCTCAAAAATTTGCCATATGGAAGATTATCCCGTAGATTCCTCGGGTGATGGCTGTTGTAGTGGAGCAAGGTGTTTCTGTCTGTCTCCTTAGTGAAGAGGTTGCATATCAGGGTCCCGTTCAAATCTGAGATGGAGAGGTCCAAAAAATTGATAGTAGTGCTGCTACTTTGCATGGTAAATGTTATTTCTTGTGTCTTGGTGTTGAGCCAATTAAAGAAATCTGTAAGGCTATTCTTATTGCCTTTACAAGTTAGAATTACATCTTTTATGTATCTATACCATGAGGTAATTTTGTCTTGAAAGGGGTTAGAGATGTTGAGGACATAGAGGTGTTCAAATTCAGCCATAAATATAACCGCCAGGCTAGGAGCGAATGCTGCTGCCATGGCCGTACCCCTTGTTTGCAGGTAGAAGTTGTCAAATGTGAAGAAGTTGTTGGTTAGAGCAAGTTCAAGGAGTTCCACAATAAAGTTGGTGAGCACTCTTCTCTGGAGCATGAAATGGGTCAGGTGATGTCTAATGCATTCCACCGCTGCTTCTTGTGGGATACTTGTGTACAAGCTTACTATGTCCATTGTGGCTAGAATTTCTTGGTCTTTGTTGAATGGAAGTCCTTCAAACTTTGTGATGGTGGACATCGTATCTCTCAGATAGGTTGGTGTTTGCTGGCTTAGTGGCTTGAGGAAGTGGTTTATACATTTACAGATGGGTTCAAGTATAGAGCCACAGCCTGACACAATGGTTCTTCCGGGAGGGGTTTGTCTATTTTTATGGAGTTTAGGAAGGGAATAAAAAGCAGGAGTTCTGTTTTCTGAGGTATTGAGGAAAGTTTCTTCTCTGTCTGTAATCCAGTCTTGTTCTTGTGCATACCTCGTTACTTCCTGGATTTTCTGCTTGATTTCTGCTGTGGGGTCTTTCCTGAGTTTTTTATAATTTCCTTCTTCATTGAGTAGTTCCATTACCATATCTGTGTATTGCTTAATGTTCTGGATAACAATCCCTCCGCCTTTATCGGCTGCTTTTATGATCAGTTATTTATTCTCAGATAAAGTTGTTAATGCCTTGCGTTCACCTATGGTAAGGTTGTATCTTATATGTTGAGGTTTTGTTTTTGTACTTCTTTGGTGATACATTTCTCGAATTTTATCAGGGATCCCGGTATCTCGTTATCCATAGGGTTGAATGTGGATTTCACTCTTAAGCCTGTGTCATCTAGTTCTGGGCAGAAGTCTTTTTCTTTGAAGTATACTTTTCTTCTTATACTTCTGAATAGATTGAATAGTTCTGTGTCCAGTTTGAACCAGTCTGTGTGTTGGGTGGGTACGTAGGATAGACCTTTGGTAAGGATGGAGATTTCGTTTTTCCGTAATCGCGCTCGACACACTTGGAAAAAGTGCTGCGAATTGAAAACTAGCTCAAACTTCTTCACCTGTCAAAAATAGCTGTCTTTTGCTTACTTGCTGAAATTCGTTTTCAACCTAATAATCCATCATGAATCATTGCTAGTGTAAACCTGAACTAATTCAAAGTAGCTATCACCTACCCTGAATCTCCTATAGGGAATTAAAATCATTTTAGCATATTTCACTTCTTTGCAAATCACATTTAAAGTATTTTTGCCTGTGTTTTTAAATCATTCCTGTGCTCTAAGCTTGCTAGGGGGGAACTGAATTGGTATTGCATTTGATGGTATTCCTGAAAATTGTGTGCTCCCCTTCCATCTCTTTATACTGCATAGGGGGGGAGTGAATTTCCACAAGGCCGAAAAGTGATTATATTCTCTCTTGTTGAAACCATATCAGTTTATTTCTGTGCTGCATTCTTTCCATCATTGTTTTTCCTTGAAACCATAAAAGCATTCTCAGCTACCTTATCCTTCCTATACCAACTCCTAAGTGATTACAAAAGTGTGCTAGTGTAATATTATCCATTGTTGATCACTGTCATATTCGTAAGTGTGCGATCAAATATTAATTTATTATAAAAGTGTGATATATATATATATATATATATTGTTTAATTTTCAAATAAATCTTTTAATTTGCAAAACAAACCTACTTCTTGGCTCAGTGAGGTCAGGGGGATTCAAAGAGAGGGGCGTTATACAAGGGTTTATCATCCAGATCTATGAACTTGTCATAGAAATATAGAATTAAGGGCTTCCCTTGGGCATCCCTGACTCGGCATTGACTTAGTTGGAGTGGTGAATTGAAGTCGCTTAACAGGAGGGTGCTAATGTACATGGTCCCGAAGGGTGATCGCCGATAGATAAGGAAGTGAGATGGTCGGATCAGGACCTGCCTAAATCGAGGACAGCCAGACCGATCTAAAAGGTGACCTCTTAGTGAAAGGGGTGACTCGCCACCCTATGTGATCAGGCTAAAGTCATTACTGAGAAGAAGACGGTGCAGAATCATTGACCCTGCTATGGACAGGCAGACAATGGGAGAAGAGTGTGTTTTGGGATTTCGCAGTTCCCTTTGTTAGAAAAAGGAGGAGTCAGACCACAGTACATCCCTTGGCCCCTGATGGATAAGGATAATTTAAAGTGTAAACTCCTGAGTTTAACGTTGGGTGCCTGAAAATGGATCTATGAATTACAGAAAATGACAGTAGGAAATACGCTAGCCACATGGGACATTAAGGGTCTTCTGGTAGCTATGCTTGGGGAGAGGGCTGATGACATGTGAGTGACAGCAGGAAACACGAGTGTCACTGCACAAAATACAGCTCATGATGGAGCACTGTTTAATAATTGTAGAGCGGAAGTCAGGAAAGCGCTCCGATTACTTTATCCTCATATGCCAGATATGGGAACTATAATGGCAGGTAAGATGCAGGAAGGGGAAGATACTCTTGCTTACATTCAGAATTTTCAAGAGGAGTTGTCTTTGGAAACACGGGAGCTGGGGGAAAAATCTATACCGGTATTCTATCATATAATATGTCAGGGACTACCAGACAAAGTACAAAGACAGCCCAAGACGCTGGTGGGTATGGAGGCAAAACCATGGCCAGAAATACAGCTGACCATTGCACATCTTTGCCGACTGATGCAGGAGAAAAATCAAAAGAGAGATGATGGTTGGAAGATTGAGGAGACTAAACTGGTACAAAAGAAACTGTCAAAGTATTCTATAGTGCAGAAGGTCCAGGATCACAACAAACACAAAGCATGCTGCAGGTGAATAACCAATGGCAGTTTGATCAAGGAGGGAATGTATTCATACCGAGAGGTAGGGGTAACCTTTGCGGAAGAGGAGGCTTTCAGAATACCCAAGGTGGGTTTCAGACTATGCAGAAAGGTAATTAAGGCATGCAGATCAGGAGACTCCCTCCTGTGTGTTGGACATGTGGAATGACAGGGAACATAACACAAACATGTTGGAGACAAGGGTATATACAGAATGGGCATTTCTCAAGAGGGGGTACCGCTTATCCGCCTGTATATAGCTCACAAAATAGGGAAAGGTTTGCCCAAGATCAGACAGTGTATCAAACACAAGCGCTGAGAATGCAACAGGCTTTGCAACCACATCAAGCACCATTGAATCTGCCACAAGGGCATTCACAGCACGCACACATGCAGATACAGCAGAACGCAAACATGGGACAGTAATTGACTCCTAGGATGGGGGTGTCACTGTCAAGTGTGGGAATCCTTTCACGGGCACGGGAATATATATGTATCCACAACAGGACAGCTCACTGGGTGACTTGATGTTTTCAGTACTATCTGTGACTCCCAATCCTCAAGAGGAAATGAGGGTTGACATCAGTATACTTTTTTTTCTATAAACTACACTTGCCTGTTATCAGCCCAGAGTCTGAATCTCATACCTGTATATATAGTGTATATATATGTAACTTTACTAATTTTACTGTGTGTAACTATATTGTATGTGTATTTTTATGTGTAACTTAGATTTGAGTGATCTTATGCAATTCACACTAATGCCCTTGGGTCTGGCGCTGTACGAGTAATAAAACAAACAAACAAACAAACAAACAAACTATAGGAGGCAAATCCTAATCTTTTTTAGTAGACACAGGTGCAACACGCTCATATATACGAGAGGGAACCTTTTCATTATCGGGTAATGCCATGAATGCTCAAGGTTACTCGGAGCTACAAGAAGAGTTTCTTTTATTAAGAATTTGCCAGTCTCTAAAGGAGAATGTGATATGTCTGTCCATTGTTTTATTCAACACAGACACCAGTTAATATACTCGGCTGAGATTTAATGAAGAAACTTAACATGCCGATTTCTTTTACTGATGAAGGCATAGTGTGTTCAATGCCAGTAATACATTATTTAAACATGGGAAAATGTGTCATTGCATTTACAGGGCAAATAGCCATATGAGGAGCACCATTAGAACCATAAGTGTTTCACTATGGGGTACGCATTTGATTGATGTGGCTACCTGGTATTGTGGCTAAGACTATGATAATACCTGATGAATTTCTCTTTAGGCCAAAGATTCCCATGGACAAAGAGGGTGAACGGATTCTTCCATTAGAGTTGCAAGCAGCTGTAGTGTGAGGAGAATTGGCCATGCTCACAGGATTTAATGATGACGGTAGATCATGGTGTAATGTGATTGTTATTGGAGAAGTTTACAGTTTGACTGACGTCACTGAAGTGGACATATTTAGAGATGACCCGCCAGATGACAAAGTAGTATTTGAAATGAGCATTACATAGTGGGTTAGGGCAGAAAGACGCAAGGATTCACAAAAAATTATGATAGTGCACCGGCCCACATTTTTTGATGAAGATATGGTGAAAGTGCCAGTTTCTTTATGGACTACGGGCCCCTATGACATAGGCCTATTAAAGGAGGATGAAGGAGTAAAGATTAAATTAAAGACAGGATTTTACCTCAAACAAGGCAGTATCCCATGTCTCAAGAGGCAGGGGGGGTCGTGGCATTTAATTCAAGATATTCACCCAATTAACCAGATTGTAGAGGGCGAGTTTCCTCTAGTTCCTAACTCAGCGACAATCTTATATAGTATCCTTGTTGAGGCATGATATTTCACTGTGATTGACTTGAAAAAAGCATTTTCCTCAATCCCGATGTATAAATATTCTCAGGATCTGACATCATTTACATTCCGGAAAACTAAGCTGAAAAGTACAAGATTGCCCCAAGGGTATTCTGTGTCTCCATTGATTTTCAATGGAGTCCTGCAGATAGACTTAAGCAATATTGATTTTCCGAGTGTCGTGCTGCAATACGTAGATGGTATTTTGGGTGCAGCACATCAGAAGAAGAGTGCAGATGAGACTCAGTTTAGCTAATGATGATTCTGGCAGAGAAGGGATATAAAGTGGACAAAGAGAAATTACAGTACTGCCTAGAAGAAATGTTGTACATAGGTCTGTTAATCTAGCATGAAGGAAAGAAAGTTAAACCTGAAAGGGCTGAGGCCATTCTGAAAACTTCAAAGCCACACACGATAAAGCAAATGCAACCTATTTTTGAATTGTGCAATTATGTCAGAGCATGGGTGTTTGTTAGTTCATACACAAGACCTTTGCTGCAGGCTCTGAAAAAAGCACAGGTGAATCAGGAAAAGATTGTATGGACGTATGAAATGGAGAAGGGGTTCGATGAGTTGACAAAGGCAATTTGTACAGCCCCAGTTTTAGGGATTCCCAATTATTCTGAGGAATTACTTTTATTCTCACACACAAATGGAACAGTCATGCTGTCATGACTGTTCCATTTATGTGTGAGAATAAAACTAATTCCTGTGCTTTTCTCACATAGAGAACCACATTGGGGTACAAGCCTGTAGCATATTACAGTGGGATTTTGGGCCCGGTAATGAGGGGTCACTTCACTTGCAAACAATCATTGGAAGCAGCCACGTTCGCTATTGAGAAGTCTGCCAGCATAGTAATGGGGTGGGCCATGACATTATTTATTGAACATGCACTGTTTGCTATTTTGGAAAAACTCAAAGGTTCGCTGACATCTCAAAGAGCTTCAGCTTATGAGGTAGTTATATCGAATCAAGTGATTAAAATAATTGGATGTAAAACAGTGAACCCTGCCACGTTTGTAGCTGAACCATGGCAGAGAGCGAGCAGGCACATGATTGCTCGAATTATGAGGAAGTTTATGATGCGATCCATAGAGTGAAAGAAAATGCTTTAGCAGCGGGGGAGATTCACTTTATTGATAGTTCTTCGAAGATTGATCAAAATGATGGGCAAAGATATTCAGGTGCTGCTGTGGTAAAACACAGGGCTAATGGGGAATCTGAAGTAATGATAAGTACCAGACGACCGTCACACTTTTCTGCACAGACTGCTTAATTAGTGGCACTGATTGTCATCCTCAAGAAACAGGCAGACCAGGAAGTAATGGTGTACAGTGACTCTGCCTACGTAATGTCAACATTACACGCAGGGCTAGCATGTTGGAAAAGGAGGGACTACCTCAGATTGGACAGCAATCCAGTGCAGCATGCTGTCCTATTGGACAGGCTTATTGAAGCACTGCAACTCCTAGTAGCCAAGAGAGCAGACTTTATTTCACGCAGAAACCAAGCTGCAGACGAAGAGGCAAAAAAAGTTGCATATTCACGTGATATAATGAGTTTTGATACATCTGATGTGAAAGAGAGAATGGTAGTAATGATGATTGTGAATGAAAACTTTAACCATTTATCAAAAACACAATTGATGGAAGCTCAAGGTGGAGCCCATAGGATGAGAAAGAACTGTGGACAAAAGGGGGTGTTCTTTATTCCCCTCCGAGGCACTACGGCAACAGGAGATCACTGGTAAATCAGTGATGGCTGTAGCCTTATTAAGGGTGGTGTTAGAACAGCTACACTAACCTGTGCATGTCACTAGGGAGAGCCTCACAGCAACCATTGGTTTGAGAAGTATTTCCTAGAAGGAGAATATGTGAGGTGTTGAGATCAGATAATGGCCCACATTTTTGTGAATAAGGTTGTTGAATACATATGTTTATTATTGAGCATTAAGCATACGTTTTCTTCTGCTTATCACCCACAAGTGAACAGGAAATATGAGAGAGTCAATGGACTGCTCAAGGAAAGGATAGCCAAACTGAAGTTAACGTTGATAAAAGGATGGCTGCATTGCCTGCCTCTTGCATTATATGCATTTAGGAATCAACCAGGCTCTGACCATCACCTCACACCCCATGAACTAGATACAGGGAGGTGAACAACTAGAAGTGATGCCCAGACAACAGCAGAATTGTTAGGAAATGAGCTACATGCTTACTTAACATGTTGGACCACATGTATCACTGTCATTTCAGATCAAGTCAAGCGGACGAGGTGTCGGTCTCGGGAACACAGATGAAGACCATACAGAAAACAGACCTAAAGAATTACGTCTTCCACAACTTTTTCCAGGCAGCAAGATACTAATTAGACATTTCACTAGAAAATGGTACGAGCCTAGATTTAACGTCCCATTCGTAGTGGAGGATGTCACTCTATTGGCAGTAAAGGTGCTAGGAAGACACGCTTGAATACATCAGGGAGACGTAAAGATCTACGCTGGAGAGACCACTGCACCCGACCCCATTTGGAAGCCAGCCACGGAGAAGATTAGATCGATGACGAGGAAGAAGGACGCAGAGACTGTCAAATAGAGGAAAAGTGTGGACAGGGACTGTGGTTCATTCAAGACGCTCTTTGTAGCTGATAAGCAAGGAGTGGAAAAGCTATTGTTCTTGAGCCACAGGAGTTTGCTAACATTTGACTGTGTAACATTGGGATTCTGAAGAAGAAAAATGCCAAATCTCCTTTTCCTGTTCGATGACTGGAAGAGGGAGTAGTTCTTCCCGACTCCTTTCTCACTAAGTTTCTCTTTGGAGGCACCCATGGTGGTATCTGACGGCAACACGTATCAGATCATTCTTGCTGTTTTCCTCTTCATTCTGTGTGCAGATCCTGTGTTGGTTGGGAGAACTAGTGACATTCACTTGTTTCTGCAAGATCCTAAAAATGGTCCCATTGGGAGGAGACTGCTTGCAGCCATCATTGAGCAGAATCTCCAGTTACCTGAGTATTGTATGGAGAGTACAGATGGTCCTTCTGGTGAAGACGCTCACAAACTGCTTGTAATGGTCTTCTATTTTCTGCTCCACAAACATCCTTATCTTGTTTGGCGACAAACTAACACTAGTATATTCCTGAGGGATCCTAGGAATTGACCTGCAATAACTTGGCTGCTACACAAAATAATCAAGCAGATTCGTCTACTACCTGACACATCTCTTTGAAAACATCAATGTTCTATCGAATGAGGACATTCACAGTTTACTGGCCTTGATCTTTTACTATTTGCTTGAATCTCATCCTCATTTAGTCTGGTGGAAAGACAACTCCTTTGTGTTAATTCAGAATCCTATCAATCGTCCTGCAGTAAGCCAGCTTCTTGTGGAACTGTTGGAACAGATTCAACAGCTGCCAGAATATTTTATTAGATTGCCTGATTCAAATTAGTTGTCCTTCCTTAAAATGGATCATAGGCAAAATGGGAAACATTGATAGTAATAATAATGTAACAAATAATGAGAGAACACAGCAACGTGCATGTGCCACTGTTGCTGGAGCTGGATGTATTGGTATATAATATATACATGTATTATATTTATCATAATTATTTTGTTTCTCACGATACACACTGTTTATTACATAGGTCCAAAAAGAGCAGTGGTTCCTGTATATCTTCCTATGCAGAAGGAAGGTACGGATATAGCAATTGTATGTCAACCAAATGCTTATGTGATTGTTCCTACACCAGTAGCCCATGTAAAGACACCGACTAGTGTCTCTATCTATCTTATCTATCTATCTATCTATCTATCTATCTATCTATCTATCTATCTATCTATCTATCTATCTATCTATCTATCTATCTGCGTTCTTGTATTGCGCCACTAACCCATAGGCTTCAGGGTGCACACAGAAGGAAAAGGGAAGGCAGACAACAGAAAACAATGTCAGACAGAAAAAACAAAGAAACAGGGAGACTTGGGAAAACCAAACCTCACAAAGGCCAGCAGAATGATGAGATATAGCGGAAAACTGATTTCAATACCGAGAGAGCTGTGCTAAGAGAACAGATGAGTCCTATCCTTTGTCAAACAGGAAGGTCTTCAATTGCTTTTTGAAGATAGGCAGAGACTCACTATTAGCAAGATAATTAGGGCGTATATTCCAGAGAGCCGGGGCACAAGAATCAAAGCTAATACCCCCAAATCTTTTCAGAATAAATGGAGGTTGAACCAAGATTGTATTGCTACTTGAGCGCAGAGAACGGGTGACTGGTTTCTTTTTAATCCTAGTAGGAAGGTAAAATGGAGCTTGACGGTGTAGGCATTTAAACACAGTGGTTAAGCCTTTATGGTGTAAGCGCTGTTTCACTGGCAGCCAGTGAAGGCTGCCCCTAACGTCGGAGATGTGCATGTTTCGCTTAAGGCCCTTTAAAGTGCGTACTGCATTATTCTGTATAATCTGCAAAGCTTTAATGTTGGCCTGGGAGGTACCGATCATCAGACTATTACAATAATCCAGCTTGCAGTTTACAATTGCAGCTGCGATCAGTGCAAGGTTCTCTTTAGACAGATAAGGACGAATCTGCCATAAAAGCTGAATATAATAGTGACAAGAGGATTTGAGGTAGTTGGCCTGACGAATGGAGGATAGCTGCGGGTCAAAATAGACTCCCAACGTGTTTACGGATTTAGATACAGAGATAATATGTTGACCAATCAAAAAGTTGTCATATTTTGTGTCAAGTTTCTTCAGTCTCTGCTGGGTACCTAAAATCAACAGCTCCGTTTTTGCATTGTTGAGGGCTAGAGAGTTTAGCGCCATCCACTTCTGAATTTCAGCAAAGATGGAGTTGATGTACTCTACATCTTTGAGATACTCCCAAGTGAGTTTGATAACAAACTGCGTGTCGTCAGCGTAATTGAGTAAATGTTAAAGAGTAGAGGCGAAAGACATGAGCCCTGTGGAACACCACATAATAGTAGAGAAGCCATGGAGTGAGCATTATCCTTAGTAACTCTCATGTCCCGTGGATCCAAGAATGATTTGAACCAGGCAGAGGCTTCAGGGGAACATTTGCCGATTGTGATTAGTCTATCGGCCAGTAGTTGATGATCAACTAAATCGAACGCGGCAGATAGATCTAGTAATAACAACAGGGCAGTATGACCTTTGTCAACAAGACCAGCAATATAGGATTTTAAATCTAACAGTGCAGTCTCAGTCCCATGATTGGGAAGAAACCCAGATTGTTGTGAGGCTAGGATGTCATGTTCCTCGACAAAGTTTTAGTATTGGCAGTACGCAATTGTGTCTATGATTTTCAGCATAAAGGGAACATTGGTAATTGATCGATAATTTCCTGCCTCTGCAGGATCCAGATTTTCCTTCTTAAGCAGAGCGGTAACCCATGCTTCCTTTATGTTCTCGGGGACATAGAATTCACAGAAAGATCTATTAACAAAAGTAGTGATCCATGGGACAAGAGTATGGATTTGATCTTTAAATAAGTAGTCTGGAAAGACGTCTCCCTTACAAGAAGTGGGTTTGAGTTTAGAGACTGTGTCAATAACTTCTTCTGTTGAGACAGGTTTGAAGTTGAAGACAGGAGAACCATTAGACGAATCCATGTTATCTAAAATGGATGTAGTATTAGTCAATAGTTTGACCTGTTTATTAATGTTATTTTGATGAGTTAGAGTTTTATTAGTGAGCTATTATGGATGTTTTGACACCATGCACTGTCCGCCGGAGGCAATGAGGTGGTAGTACAACCTTTAAGCTCCTGGAGGATAACAAAAAGCTCTTTAGAGCTGGATTTGGCTTTAGAAATCCTAGAATTGAGATGCAATTCTTTCGTGGAGCGAAAAGTGAATTATAATGTAGAAGAGCCTGCTTATTTTAGGTAATACTGGACTCGGATGGTTGTTTGTGCCATTGAGCCTCAGTGATTTCGACTGAGAATGGAATATAAGGAGCATTTTTTCCCCTTTTTTGTTAGAAGGTTTAAGTGGGGCTAATATTTCCAATGCAGCATCAAGTGTGGATCTTATGTTAGCTACAAAGTCTCCAAGTGGCATGGTCATCTCTAAAGATGGTAATAGAGGTATGACCGTAGTACGAAAGGCATCTCGAGTGATTTTGCGTAAATTCCTTGACATAACAGGCAAAATTGGCTGATTATTTTATTTAAAAAAAAAATAAGCACTAGCTGCGGTTTTCTTTCTAAGTTTTTAGAGCCGGAGGAGCCTGAGAAACTTGTTTTAATATCTCAAACTCCCAAGGGACTCCATAATCTACTATCTGCCCTTTCTGAATATGTTGAAAGGAACCAGCTTATAGTAAACTTGAATAAATCACAGATTTTGGTTTGTAGACCACAATGGAAATCCCAAATTAATAATAGAACCTGGTTCATCCTACAGGAATCCATGGAATCAGTTTTAGAATACAAATATTTGGGGCTTTTTATACAAAATAGCGTTAGTGATAATACATACTTGATTACTTTACAGTCGAAACTCTCGACTCTGATCTCACAGGCAAGAATACTTCTTTATAAAGATGGGAAATTTACTTTAAAACATCTGTTAATGTTCTATGAGCAAAAAGTAATTCCTATTCTTCTCTATGGTGTTGAATCAAAGCTGTGCACAAATGACAAAATGTGGAATAAATTGGAGGCTGGCTTTTGGAAAAGGTTCTACATCTACCAAATTGCTCACCCATTCCTATATTACGATTCGAATTAGGTTTGTAGTCACTATTTAGTAGAGTCAAGTGGAGAATGTGCTCCTTCTTTCGTAAGTGCTTGTTTGGCGTGGAAAATAATAACATTCTGAGCATGGTTGCTCGTTACTTGTCCTCCTCAAATCATGTAATGGTGGAATCTAGTATTGAATACATTGGTAGGAGCTGTTATACCACTACAGCTTCTAATTGAAAATCCAGTCCGCGCTAAGACAAAGTTTTATCACTGGGATTGGATACAAAACTATGATTTCTGTTCAAAATATAAAGATTTCAATAACAATCATTTTGGAATTGAGCGGATGGGTCAAGTGGCAAGTTGTTTACTGAAATGTCCTTTTGGGAATGTACGGAATACATTTTTGCGTCTTAGACTTAATTTATGGACCACTAGGGAAGTATTGGTGAGGCGCAAAATCATTTCTGCTGACCTACATTGTTGTCGGTTTTGTGAATCTCATACTGTGAGGGAAACCTTACAACATTTGTTAATATCTTGTCCTAATTTGAGCTGCGACCTAAATGTTTTACTAATTTATTGAGTTTGCATGAGGAACTGGATGAAAACCAGATATGGAGCATTTTATTTAATAGCACGAGATTCTCAGTGATAAAGGCTTTGGTGCACTTTTTGGAGACCATTTTGCCTGGTGAAATCAATTTGCAAAATGTATTTTGAACTGTGAACATTATCTGTACATTTTCAAAGTTATAAAGTTATTTTGTGCACTTGAGAAATGAAATGTGTACGTTTTTAAGTCTTTAGATTGTTTTTAGTATTTGCTCATTATCTGATTCACTTTTTGTTGTCCTCATTGTTATTATTGTTATTATTTTATCATTGAATGAAATTAGAAAATATATATCTGTTTTATAATTTTGAAAAGTTGATTTATTCAGCTACATCAAAAAAAAATACATATTCATAGCTATTGTAATAGATGTCCAGAGAGCACATTGTCTATCTCACATAACACTCTGCCGAGCAAGAGGTCAGTTCATGGGCCGTACAGCATCTTTGGTAAGGGCAACAGAATGGTCAGCTCCAAACGAAGATGATTATGTTCAAGACACAAAGACAACAGCAAGAGCACACACCAGAAATCATGTGATTAGCTAGTAAAAGGAGTTGGTATCAGATGGGAAGTAAACAGAAGACGTGAGAGCCCAGGAAAAGCTTCAGAAGAAATTCAAAGATGGAAATAAAGAGGCCAGGTGCAGATATGGAGATCAGTACTTTCTCCAGACAGATGGGTGGAAAGTATGGTCCTCTACAGTGTGTGGGTAGTGATTGGTTACCACAAACCAACTATTGACATTGTGGAAAATGGATGCAAACCTTTATGGGCAAGACTTGCGAAACTACTGACATGGGCCGAAGACAAAGGAGTGCCTTTACAGATAGTGGGCAATGCAAAACTGTGTTTCAGAAACAATGGTACAAGAAACGTTGGAGAAAATCAAAATTTTGGGTCGAGTCTTTGACGTTTCACACAATAATGGGACTATTCCCCAACTTTATACTAAACATACTAAACAGCCAAAATCACGTTGTTCTACTTGAGGCCTTCCAAGGGCCCCAAGATAGAAGGTAGCAGTTAAGGCCCCTGGTTTTCAGTGTGTACCAACCATAAACGAGACAGAAGAATAGAGGGATGTTCTTACTACCCCTACCAAGTGGCCCTCTAAAGCGAGGTTGCGTTGGTGTACCGTTTGTATAAAAGAAGACAGAACTCGGAAAGGAAAATAACCACAATCCAGATAGGCAGCTGGTGGATGTTAGTTAGGTCTGCTGAAAAAACATCCAATATGCTGCATAAAAAAATGCAGTATATGACGTCATAGACAATGTAAAAACACATACACATCCAGTTGATCTGCTTATGGCAAAAGTTTATTTTTAATGGTTGTAGACCAAAACTGATGTGTGCTAAATTGCATCTAAAAGATAATCTAAGTTATCAGTTATTTTGTTTGTTAGAGTTGTTATGCTCACATGGTCGAATGAAAATAGATACTGGGTTGAGCAGAATCAAAATCAAGACACAAAGTATGCCTTATCTCCCTTATAATTTCAGGCACAGAGAACATTTCCCAGGTCAATGTTCAAACAGATAATTGACTGACAGACAACAAGAGTGATGATCGATGGCAGGCTAATTAGGTGGGAAGCTATGGTCATGGCCAGCCCACCACCACCTGGGTGCCAGCCTGCGTGCTGCTAGCGTGTGTGGAATATTACAGAGGGGTACGAGGGTGCCAACCAATTATGGAGGGCCACATAATAGAAAACCCTATAGTTTGTATAACCAATAGGATGTCATGTATTTGATGATGTCCATAGTGACTTGCACTGAAGGAGGGTTTAGTTGCCCACCTGATGATAGAGACCCAATCACCTCCCTGACAAGTATGGAATGTATACCTAGATGTTCCAGCTAAGCCAATCACTTTCCCAAGTAGGTTTTTGAAGTTTGCCACATAGATTGACGTCAACGATGACAAGATTTTACTATAAAGGCTGTATTTTTTATGAAACTGGCTGAGTGAGAAGATCGAGTGGATGTTCGTTGTACTCCCTGTTTTAGACAATTGCAAATAAAACAAACTTACTTTTGCCAACTTCCTGAGTCAGTCTGATTATTGATGTTTGAATATATTCTGCATCCCCATTCACCTCAAGGTATTGCTACCTCGTCTTAAAGGGCCTAGTGTGTTGGATACACAAGTTCAATGGGTTGCCTGCCCTCACATTGTTTTGTCTTTTCTACAGAGGCATTCTGCATGTGAATATGGTTGCTGCAAATGAAGGTGAAGTTGCTGCTCTGGGCGTGTACAGGAAGCAGCGTCAGGGTTTGGTGGCTTCTAAGCCAACAGAGGGGTACGTCAATGGATTGCACAGTCCAGCTGGTGCAGGCACAGAAGGGTTATGGTGAAATGTACATATTCCTTGCAGTGCAAATGCATTTTTCTGGATCAACATGACAGCTTTCATGTGACTGTGTATTGTGAGCATAATTTTGGTGAGGGAATGTGTTGGGCATTGAAACATTTTATTGTTGTGGGACATGCATATTGGGTCCAGGTCTGTCCTTGAATGTCTTTTTTGCATCCATTTGCTACTATGCCTCCCTACTTGTGGTCTTAAGTGTGTGTTTTGGTGTATACACGCGCACAGTTGTTGTCCATGTGACGGTGGTCAGGGATTAGTGGCATGTGCTGTGTGCTTTGGGGTGTACTACATGGACATTTTTGGCTGAAGTTGCTATGGCAGAGTTGATGATTTTTGCACAGTCATAATGATTACGGGCATGATACACAGAGTGTTTCCCTATGAGACAGCGCCCTTATTTGTTGCTTCTTAGAATCAGGCGGTTGGGGTCTCACTTGCAAATTGGCTCAGTCTCAGTGGTAATTTTATTATGGGGTGCAGACTCTCCATATTCACAGTATGTTTATAACATGTGGAATCATGCGCCCCTGCTTTCATGCTCACATCAAAATGGATAGGTTCCAGCCTGTAGTGCACGTAGTCCCACAGGTGTACAATAGTATTTAGAGTAGCTGATTGGAATAAGTGAACATATTGCTTTATATCCAAGAATGACTAAGTGCTAAGAATTGAATGTTGCCAAGTTGATGCACTTTTTTTTCCCGACATGTTACTTGTTTATCTTTTTTTCACATTTCGACCTTTGTTCTTTCTCCATAATTATTTTGCTCCCAACTTTGCAAAGTGGGAGTGGTATACTCCTACTTACAAATCTTATCTGGGGCTCAGTTAGTGCATGTTGTGTTATGTAAGAGGATTCAATTCAACACTACAGCTAAGTCAACGCCTAGTCTAGAATACTGAATGAAAACCCTTATTGATATATCTTTATGTCTAGTTCATGCGTTCTGGATGACTACCCCTATATAACACCCCTCTCTTGGAATCCCCCTGACCCCACTGAGCCAAGAAGTAGTTCTGTTTTGCAAGTTTAAAAGGTTTATTTGATAATTTAAACAATAGATATATATATCACACTTTATACTAATTAATAATTGGATATCACACTTAATCTGAGCAGTAATCAATAATGGATAGTCTGGCACTAGCACCCTTGTGAATAGGAACAGAAGAATAAGGTGGTAGGGAATGCTTTATATAAGTTCAGATGGATGTAATGTTGAATGAAAATGCAATACAGAAAATACTCAATATGATTTCAACAAAACAATGTAATCACTTTTCTCTGGCAATCCCCTCCCCCCTTTATGCAATGCAAGGAAATGGAAGGAAAGCACACAGTTCTCAGAAATGCAATCAAATGTAATTCAGTTCACCCCAGCAAGCTTAGACTACAGAAGTTTGAAACACAGGCCCAAAATGCTTTTTTATGTGCTGACAATGAAGTGAAAAATATGCTAAAATGCTTTTAATTCCCTCTAGAGGTTCAGGGTGAGTGGTATCAAGTTAATATTAGTCCAGGCTCACTCTAGCAATGATTCAGGGATGGTTCTTAAGAGGCAAACGAAATTTTAGCAAGGAAAGCAAGAACTGCTGTTTTCACACGTGGAGAAATTTGCAAATCGCGGCAAAATTCGCGAGTGCGTTTTTCGCGATTGCGGCAATAGTGTATGGAATAGGAATGCCGTTCTAGGTTCGTTGAAAAGCCAAGATTCCCAGCTTTCAGAGGAAAGTTACTGCAAGTCTCTAAGACAAACGGTCATGGAGATATGAGCGATATGGTAAAGGTCGTTTTTTAGATTTGAAATTTTAAAGTTCAAAGTGACAATTGACAGCTAGCAACTAGAAATGACAGGTGACAGCTTTACAAATGACAGGTGACAGTTAGGAGGCAGTTCTACTTAGATTAAAATAGATTGAATTATATTATTTTAACTAAGAGATTGGTTCTGCACAGTTCTACTAGGTACTCACAATATATTTAGAAATAGAATGGGCCTCGCCACGGATCTGGTCAGGTTTTCTTCACTCGCCACGGACGGTCTCTGCGCACAGCGTCTGGGTCAGCTCTCTAGTTCTGCGAACAGCGGTCTGGGTCAGCTCTGCTCTGCCTCTGGTTCTGCGAACTGCTCTGCTTTCTCTGGGTACAGCACTGCTTCTGGATCTTTCTGCACAGCTTTCTCTGGACCCAGCGCTGATCTGCACGGCTCCTGGATGCTGATATCGCTGTTAGGTTTGCTGGATGCTGAGGCCCACTGAGAAGAGTTCTCAGTTTGTGGGTTTAGGCCCTTGCTTTGAGTTCTGAATCAAGTTCTTTGGAGTTTTAAAGTATAAGGGCCTCATTACGTCCCAGGCGGTAAGTTACCGCCTGGGTCGTACCTTTACCACCATGGCGTAAACTACGTTTACACCATGGTGGTTGGCGGACTTACCGGCCCATTCCGAGGTTGGCGGGGCGGTAAGTCCCCAATCCCCATTTACCCTTCCCCATTCCCATTTTTGCCCCATAGGGCATAATGGGAGTGGGGAAGGCGTTAATTACACCACCGTAAATTACGTCGGCGTAATTAACAACAAGGTCCCTTAGCGCCATGGATTTTAACACCTGCTAAAAGCAGGTGTTAAATCCTCCATGGCGCTAAGGGACCTCGGAATCAGGCGGTAAGGGTCGGCGCTGTTTACGCCGCCGTAAACCCCTTACCGCCTGGGTCCTAATGAGGCCCTAAGTGTGGAATCTAGTATCTTCTGGATGTTGTGTGGTCCGGCAGAGCACGTTGCAGCAAATGGAATTGACTGTCAGTATCTGTCCTGACTGTCTGCTTTTATGTGTTTTGAAAATGGGTGTGTGTGCAGCATCACTAGGCTCTACCCCTCTCCACTTGTCATTGGCCACTTCATCCTCTTCCCCTTGATTGGGGGAAGAAATGAAGTGTCATCATGATGAGGTCTGTTTATGGTACAGAGAACCCACCCCTGTCAAATTACACACAATCTATATTTTGACCCAAAAGACATATTTGCACAGGTACACATTTGTTTAAAATTACATGCACCCAACACATATCACAGGAGGTATACCCTGTCCAAATCTGCTCTTCCTGGGAGCTTGCATTCAGAAATGGCAACATTTGCACTTTTTAACTGGTTTCATAATATCGGACATTACCCCAAATTTATACACATGTGCGCAAGGAGTATGGACATTACTTGATGAAGTGTCAGATTTTTAACATGCATACATTTTAAGTAATACCCTCTTAACTGCTAGCTTGCCCCCAGATCATGCCACCGGTTCTAAAAACCTCCTAAAATGTGGGCAGAAAAATCACAAGAATTATGGTATCATTTAAATAATTATGACAAGTCCGTACTATGAGTTATTCATCTTTTTCTAAAACCATATTCTGGCTACAGGGGTGTGGTTTCCCCCCAAGCACAAGGTTGAATTTCTGGTTTTTCCAGTTCTGCCAAGCCAGCTTGCTCTCACAGGCAGTGCTCCTCCCCTTTCCTTCCAGGAGGAAGCCACTTTTACGGCCCCCATAATAAAACATTTGCCTGAGTCAGGACAGGGCTTTGTTCAATTTCCTGCAGAGCCCAGGTAATTCAATCAGGGAAGTGTCATATCCCTTTTGGTGGGAGCAGCAAAAGGCAGATAGGCCTGGGAACACAGCTGTTGTGCAAGTCTCATCTCCTGTCGGGGGTAGCTGGTGGGCAGAATTCAGTTCCTTAAGCCAGGCCCCAGCTAATGTCACTTTTAGTTACCCAGTTTTCTGCATTCAAATAAAATTAACCATTTTTACATATGCAGCTAGAATGCTGATTCTAAGTTTAAACTATGACATTTAAACAATTGCAACCTATGTGACACTCAAAAGTAGGTCACTCATTTCTTTTAAACATTTAGATTTTTAGTGTCTTTCAGTCCAAATTTACTTAAACTGCTGAAATCCACAGCTCAGCCAGTCTTGTTATAAACCTTCAAGTCACTTCAGAATATAACTTTACATTGGATCCACCTCTCAGTAAGTCTTTCTTTGGCCTGCTTTGGGTTCATTTATTCAGTTTTACACACAAAAAAAAAAATAGTCTGGTGTTGTTTTAAACCGCCCGCTTTCTGATAGTGGTGAGTACTGGTAATGCACCCATTTTTGGGATTTAAGAAAATGAATTCCCCACAATTCTAGGTTGCTTTTGGCAATCAGCATTGCCATTCCCAATGGTTTCAGACTACTGTGTGGGTAGTCCAATGGTGGTTTTAGGCAGTGCCCTTCTGTGCCCATAACATCGGTAAAAATGAGTGGCAGCCTATTCTTCATGCATTTCCCTGGGCATTTTCTGGGAAGCTCTCGCCATCATGATGTTTTCCATGTCAGTACTGCACAGTTTTGAGGTAGGGCTCGGATGCATGGATAAAAACATCCCACAAGCCCCCCTCTTGCGATGGCCATTCTGTTTCACTGATGGAACTCGCAAGACCTGGGATGTTTCCTCATCTTCTTCCAATAGATGGCACAGTTCAGCATCTTTTTCTCCATCCGGTACTGATCGATCGGTTCTCCTCGCCGGTCCTGATGGGAATATTTGGCGGTACCCTGGGCCCCTTGCGTCTCTGCTCCCGGTCTCCGGATCGTCCTCCTTGGCCCGTCTCCAGGTTTTCTTTCTCCTAGGACGACAAAGGAAGAGCGCCAATACCTATTCATAGACATTTTTCCCCCACCATTGATATAGTGGGGTGGCATATAAATTTATAGTCAAAACATATGGACATGCACATCTCTTTTTGCATTCAAAAACAAAAACACCCACATTGAGAAACTCAGAATTTGATAGGCGATATGTAGGATATTTTAAGTTAGAACTGAATTAATCTGAGACAGTACCCTCTAGGATTCCAGAGGATTCCTCCAGTTGTTGCAGAGTGTGCCTGGGATGGCAACACTTCAACTGGTTAATGTGGACCCACTTGTCTTCCCCCTCTGCCAAACCGCCTTTGGGGATGCGGATCTTGTAGGCCACAGGGGAGATTTTGTCTATAATTTCAAAGGGTCCCTTCCATGTAGGCAAAAATTTTCGCTGTTTTGCCTGGTTCCTTTGGAAATTGTATAGATAGACCCGGTCCCCCACCTGATATTCCTTCCTGGAAGTCTTCAGGTCATAGTGGGTCTTCATGCTATCAGCTGATCTTTCTAGATTCCGCTGAGCATAAGCAAAAGCATGTTGAAGGTGTTTCCTTAAATTCTCCACATACTCATGAGTTGTGGAGGCATTTATTAGTGTCTGCTCTTGGGTCCTGTAGAGCAAATGCTGAGGAAGCACCATCTTGTGTCCAGTCATCAACTCAAATGGTGACATTTTGGTTGCAGATGAAGGGGTAGATCTGATGGCCATTAGGACCAGAGGTAATCGGATATCCCAACTTGGCCCAGAATCTGCCACAAACTTCTTTAATATGCTCACAATGGTTCGGTTATATCTCTCTACTGCCCCAGAAGAAGCTGGCCGGTAAGCAATATGCAACTTCCTTTTGACCCCCAGTATCTCCCACATCTTTGTCATTACTTCACTAGTGAAGTGGCTACCCCTGTCTGACTCAATCCTTTGAGGTAGACCGAAACGGGAAAAGATGTGGTTAATCATCAGGGCAGCTGCAGTTTCTGCCTTGCAATTTGGGGCTGGGAGACATTCCACCCACTTGGTAAACAAGCATGTCACAGTCAACATGTACTTATTCCCCCTAGCAGAGCGAATCACGGGGCCTACAAAGTCGATTTGTAAATCTGACCATGGCAGTGTCATCCCCCGCTTTTGGAGAGGCGCGCGGTGTGTGAGGGACGTCGGCTGAAATTGTGCACACACAAGACACCCCTTCAGGTATTGGTCGAGGTCCTGCCCCATGTGTGGCCAGTATGCAACCTCTCTTAAGATTTCCAATGTTGTGTGAAACCCCCTATGACCGGCGGTGGCCGCATCATGGGCGTGACTTAACATAAGGCTTCGGAATGAGGTAGGAACCACCCACTGATCGTGGCCAGCTTTGGATTTCCTTACCAGCAAACCGTCTTGGATTCGGAACATTTTTGGACATTTCATCAACACTCTTAGGTCCTCTTTCCCAATGTAATCGGTATCCGTCAGGGGAAAGTTCTCAGGGTCCTCAAGGTGCTGGTAAAATTTACCAATTATTGGATCCCCCTTCTGAGCGGTAATCAAATCAGCATCAGGGGTCTCCTTGCTCCATTGTGCAATTGAAAGGTCATTGTGAGCATTTGTCTGGGACCTAGTGATAGCAGTGACCTGGATTTCCCCCAACAGGGACTCAATCTCAATTAGATCCCCTTGGATGGCCCCGGTTTTGGCCAGCTGATCAGCTAAGTCATTTCCAGTTTTGTCTGGTCCCTCTACTTTGGAATGACCCTTGATCTTCTTCCAATAGATGGTCATTCCTTTCGAGGTGACCAGATCATCAATGTTTTGGATCAACTTCCCATGTTTCAAGGGTTTGTTGTTAGCACATAACATGCCTCTGGTTTTCCAATTAACCAGGTGCTCCACGAACCCGTTCCGTACATAATCTGAATCTGTGATTATGACCAGTTCGCGGAGTTGATGCTGGACAGCAGTGAGGATGGCCTGATGCACAGCCATCAATTCTGCCACCTGACTACTTCGGGACCAATTTTGTATCCAGCGGAGGGTTCTGGGAACTCCTTCACCCATGCATTCCCTACGCCAGCCATGAGTTCTTTCTCCCCGTTGTTGTCAACATGGTAAGAGCATCCATCCACATAGACAGTGGGCATTCCCTCACACTTGTCCTCTTCAAAGACTTTGTGTGGGTAATTAAGGTATGCCTCCGTGTTGTCCTTGATTTTTAGACTTTCGTCCTCGAGACAGTTTTCTCTGGCACAATCATGCAAGTCAGCAAGACCTTGCGCGAGGGGACTCTTCTTGTTTTGGCTATATCTGACCTCCACAGGAAAGCCTTGCATTGACAGAATCCAGGAAGTAATTTGGGAATTACTCACATTTCCGGCCCGGATTCTGTCACTTTGGAGATATTGCAGAGGCTGGTGTGGAGTCTCCACTATGATGTGTTCCCCCTGGATAAACGGGCGGTAATTCTTCAATGCCCACACCGTTGCCAGGAGTGCCTTTTCACAATTGTTGAATTTTTCCTCCACAGAGGATAAAGTTTTGCTCGGATAGGAGATTACTTTATTGACCTTGTCATGCTTTTGGTATAATACTGCCGTCAAGCACGTATTAGAGAACCCCGTCTCCAGAAAGAACTCCTTGTTTCTCACAGGGTAAGCTAGGCAAGGCGCTTGTGAGAGGCTTCTTTTGAGTTGTTTTACTGCCTCGGCTTGTTCTGGTCCCCATTCCCACTTGACCCCCCCCTTCAGGAGATGAATCAGGGGTCTGGTGATCTCTGCGTAGCCCTCAATGAACTTTCTGCTGTAATTAGTCAGTCCAAGGAGGCTTCTTAGTTCCCACAGAGTTGTGGGGTCTTACAGTTTCTGAAGTGCTTCCACTTTCTTTTCCTGGGGACAGAGACCCTGAGGAGTAATCTCATGCCCCAAGAAATTAACACGGGTTCTACACCACTGTGCTTTCTGAAAGGAAAGTTTTGCTCCGGCGGCCCTCAACTGGGTCAGAACATAACGGATCTCCGCTATGTGTTCCTCCACAGATGAACTTTTGATGAGGACATCATCTACATAAGCCAGGTTACCCCTCGCACCCAGGTCGGGCATGGCCTTATGTAGGAAAATATTGAACTCATTACCGGAGTTAAGGTATCCGAAGGGAGTCGGGGTCCATGTGTACTGCTGGCCCCCAAAGGTAAAAGCCAGCTTGTATTGGTCCTCCCTGCTGACAGGCACGGTCCAGTATCCATTGGTCAGGTCTATTGCAGTGAATACCTGTGACCCCTGGATCTGGACCAGCCCTTGGTCAATGTAGGGCAGAGGCCATCGGGAAGTATGGACCCGTTTGTTGAGCTCCCTGAGGTCAGCGTAGAGTCTCCACTGGCCGTTTGGCTTTAATATTCCCAGCACCGGATTATTGAAGGTGCTGTGGACTGGACGGATTATTCCCCGGGACTCAAGGTTCTTAATTATTTCAGTAAGGGACTCCATTGATGCGAGAGGCAAGCGATATTGCTTCACAAACACAGGAGTCATGCCAGGGTCCGTGGGGATTTTTGTTGTGTGGATGTCGGTGCGGCCACAGTCATATGAGTCTACCGCAAAGAGATCTTGGAAATCCAAGAAAACTTGTTTAAACTTTTGCTTTTGTTCCAGAGTCACACAGGCATCAGCTAGGTTGACTCTCTCTTCCACCATCTGCTTGAAGCCTGGAAAGACTTCTGGTTTGGCTATTTCAGCGGCCTCCTCCAGCTGGGTGGAGAAGTCCCTGGTCAGAGTGCTGATTTGGACTGGAGGCTTCAGGTGGGAAAGGCAGCCCTCATGGACCTGGAAAATCACCTCATCCCTCCTGAAGTCACAAGTCACATCTTCCTTACCATAAGGGCAAGAAGTGTACACCAGGAAGTTCCCCCCATGCCGGGTAAAAATCCTGTCTGGTGTTGTATTGTCATCACTGTCACTGTCAAAGCAGTCCTTGGGGATTGGCCCTAACAGTTCATTACCTAAATCTATGGAAAAATGTCGGTCATCAACCGCCATTCCAATAATGGTGCCTGCGGCTAGAGTAATACTCTTTAAGTCGCTGTTATCCACCTCTATTGGAATGGTGTCATGTTCTATGTTGACTAATGGAGTTGGGTTTACCCCCAACCCTTGCTGTTGGAGAGAAGCGTTTAGATGTATGTAAGCATCAGGGTTCTGCAGATATTGTCCTCTTTTAACTTTCACTTCCAGGGAGAATTGTCGGGTCCTTTCTGGGATGGTGACTTCCTCTTTGATCTGAATTTCAACTGCATAAGGTAGCAATTGAGCTGACCTAAATGCTTTTTCTGGATCATCAAAGCCCATGGGATTATCCGCTAATCGGGACCAAGCTTTGAAGTTTATTAGGTCCAAACTAATGGCAAAGCGATTGAGAATGTCACTGCCTAAGTAAAAAGCGGCAGTGACATCTCGCACGACCCAAAAATTGTGGACTATGCTCTTGTTGCCAATGGAGATTTTGAGCATACACCTGCTTGGCAGGAGACGTTTGGAATTGGGTGCTTCCAGGTCCATTTCCCATTTGTCTATCAGTTTGAATGTGGGAATGGCTGGATCTTTTGGGAGTTGGCGAAACATGGCTTCGCTGATGAAGCTCTTACCATTGTTCACGCACACTCGAGCGAGAACAGAGTCCTTCCCATCATTTAATTGAACAGGGATGAACAACTGCTCTCCAATTTGCTGAATATCAGCCAGGCTCTGAGCTGATTTCACATCTTTCTGAACTATAGGAGTGGGAGTTTCTGATTGTGGATTAGTATAGAATCTCAGAGTGTTTCCTTCCAGCGTGGAGTACCACTTTAGACTGGAAGGAAGGTTGATTTTCAGAAATAGAGAGGACCCTCCATCACCAGTCTGTTGTCCTACTGCTATTACTGTCACGTCAGGAATTTGGCTATTCTGGAAGTGAAATTCTACTTGGTCAGATTTTTGTTCAACCATGTGGCAGGTGCCGTTTAAACTAACATGGTTGACACTCTGTTTTAATTTTATTGGTCGGCTAGTCTGGGTCCAGAGGACCTTGTTTACGCAATCTATTAAAGGTGACAACCTCCTCAGGAGGTCATTCCCCAGTAAACAAGGGGTGCCCTCTGGAGTCACTACTAAGACCGGGTGTTTCACCTTGTGTCGCCCGATCTTAATGTCCAAGTCTGCAGTCCCCTCAACGGGAATTTCCTTCCCGTCAAAGTTCTGCAGTTGTCCAGGAAGAGAGGTGAGAGGAATTTGGTAATTCTCTCTCCTTCCTGCATTCAGTTCGTCAAAGGCCCTTCTGGACAGAAGGGTAGCTTGCGATCCAGTGGCCCCCAGTGCCAAAATTGTACCCTCCCCCTGTACTTGTACCGGGGTATAGTATCTTCCCTCCTTCTCCTCAAGGGGGCACAGATAATGCACATTTTTGGACAACTGGTGGGCTAACTTTCTGGTTTTGGACATCACTAGCGAAGAGATTTGGGCAGCCTTCTGTGGAGAGCCTTGGGAATCTGAAAGAAGAAGTTGTCAACTGGAGATCAGAGCCATTGTGGGTTCCCTGGGTTCTGGTTCTGGGCCGCCCCCCCCCTTTTTGGAGGCAGTCACCAGGATGGGTTGGAACCAGGGGATTTTGGCATTGTTGGTTCTAGGATAAGATAGTGGGCGGCGGTAGCTCAGTCTCCACATCTCCCCAGTCTATATTGGAATCTATTGGGACACATTTTTCCTTGGGAGGAGTTCCCCCATCTCTGAAGGAGAAAATCCTTTCCCCAGGATCCTCTGGGGATCCCTCTCCTTCAAATTGGAAGATCTGTATTTCTTCCACAAAACGGGTCTGTTTGGGTCCTTTGTTTCTCCCACCCACCCTCTGCTCCTTGGGAGGCGGGCTTTCAGGGGCAGGAGATTTTGTTTCTGGTTCCTGGGTTTCCAGGGGCTATTTACAAGTGAGGAAGGAAGCTTCCTCCAAGGCTTTACACCCCCCGTCCCCTTGTGCCTCCTCCCTGGGAACCGGTGAGTTATCGAGGTGCTGCCCCCGTCATTGTTCTGGAGCACCAGGTCCAGAGTTGGGTGCGTTCTGCGCCGGCATGCCGATCTGAGGGTTCTGCTGAGCCTTCAGTATGTGACCCAGATCCCGCGCCATGTTTTGAACCTGGCGCTCTAACTGGGAAACCCGCTCAGGCTGATACGGGGCCCTGTTTTCTCCCCTGGGCTGATTCCGGGAAGGGTAGCTATCCCTTCTTTGGTAGTACCCCTGGTTGGGAAGATTTGGATACCCCTCCACCCTTGGCCTCCCCTCTCCCGGATTCGGTTGTCTGGGCTCAGGGAATTGGGGAAAGAAGGGTGGAGGATTTTGGGGCTGGAAGTTGGGTGGATACCTGGGGAAAAAGTCCTGCCCAGGATTTGGAGAATTTCTGCCCTCCGGTGGGAAGTTAGGAGGGAAGTTCCCTGGGTTAGGTGCTTGGCTGGATCCCCCCCCCTTGGGCTGGAGGAGACCACACATAACCCAGGATGGGTCGATTTCCCTTGTAACGGGGGCTTACATAATCAGGAGAGCGAGGGACCCCATTTGTGGGGCTGCCTCCCTGGCTCCCTGTCTGTGACTGGCCCGAGGACCTTCTGGGCCTAGCATTATTAGGTGCAGGTAGGTTTTTAGGCCCCCCCATCTCCAAATCTAAAATGGGGGTGACCTTTACCTCTGCCGCCTTGGCAGCAGCAGGGGTGTTGTTGGCTTTGGGGTTTTTGGGCGCATTATTTTTATTTTCTATTGGCTTCTGCACCTCATAGATCCGGGTCGCCTGTTCAATGACCCAGTCTAAAGATCTTTTCTCGTGAAAATCCCTCACGAGCTGGGTCGTTATGTATTTGGGCAAGGCATGGAAAAACGTATTAATAAATTCTCTGCTATCCGTGCGCACCCTTCTTGTGGTCTGTGCAAAAGCACGCTTTAACTCCTGCACAAACTCGTGTGGGGCCTGATCCTCCCCACATTGTAAATTGTAGGCTGCCTTGCGAGCCTCTTGGGGATTTCTATGAGTAGAAAAATGTTTCAAGATGGCCGCCTTATAGGTGGACCATCTTAAATAATTTTGGTCCTCCAGCCCCGCAAAGAAACTGGAGTATTCCGGGGAGAAGGTCCACTTTACATATTGAATACAGCTTTGGCTGTCCTTCAAATGGAAAGTCTCCATCATTTGCTCAAACAACTCTAAGTGCTCCCAAACAGAATACTTGGCGTTCTTATGATAAGGCGTGATGACGCTCCTGATTGCCTTAATCTGCTTTAAGGGGTCCTTAAGCAAGGCCCTTTTTGTCTTATTGGCCCTTTTCGTCCGGGTAACCCTGGTCCATTCATCTTCTGACTCAGAGGCACTGCTCCCAGAGGTTCCCGTCTGTTCTTCCAGGTTTTCCCGGATTCTGTGAGCCTGGGAATGGCTGGCAGAATGTGGGGACCTGGTCTCCTGTGTCCTGTACCGTTCAGAGGAGTCTTCAGATTCCTCTTTGCTGCCAGGGTTTGATGGGTACCCCCCACTGACCTAACTGGGCAGAGGTTTTCAGGATGCCCTTAATGGGCCTACTCTCCTGGGGTTCCCCACTAAATTGCACTGTGCTTGGGTGCCCATACCCGGATGCCCGCCCCTCCATTCCTGGGTGGTACTGGCCTATGAGCCCCATGCTTCTGGCTGGATAGTAATCTGCCATCCCTGTGGCCCTGTGCTCATGTGCGCCAGGGGACATGGGGGTGGCAGAGTCCAGGGACTGAGAGAAATAAAGGCCTCTGGTACTAGGGCTCCTGGGGTTATGCTCAGGAGTTTCTCTTTCCCAGCGAACCTCATCTCTATCCGCCCCTGCTCCCTGTTGCAATGCAAGAGCCTGTGCCTTCAGTTCCTCCGTTAAGGCCTTACTAGTCTCTATCAGTCTCTCCTGCATCGCTACCTGTTGTTGGAGTCTATCATTGTGCTGGCAGAGAGCCTCATTCTCTCTCTGTGCCTCCTGATTGGTCCTGGAGCACTGGGCCAGTCTTTGCTGCAGGAGGGTTACCTCCTGAGCTGTGTCCCTATTGGCCTGCTCCTTACTTGCTAGAGCATCCTCCACCTTCCTGGTGTGCTCTAACAAGTTCTGGTGTTCTTTTTGGAGATCACCCTGTCCCTGGTGGGCCAGGTGATTTTCTTCCATTTTTCTTTTTAAGTGGCAGACTTCCTGGCCTAAGATATCCCTTTCCTGACTAAGAGCCTGCATCTGTGCTGCCAGGTCGTCCCTTTGCCTTTGGAAGGCACCAGCTTTCTGGCGCTCCCGGTCAAACTCTGCCTGGGTATCCAGGTCTTTCAGAAACAGTTTATTGCTCTCTGCCTTCTCCCTATCTAGGTGGCTTTGCAGGGTGACTACCTGCTCAGCACATGCCCTATTGAAGTCTAACTGTTGCTCCAGCTTTTTCTGGCTCTGCAGTAGGGAGTCCAAACCTTCTAGGTACTCCTTCTGCAAGGCCAGAAATTTGGCATCCTGGTCAGCCTTTTCCTGTTGCAGTATATCCATGTCCTCTTTTATTTTAATGATATACTGCCTACTATCATTTTCTGACTCCTGGCTCCTCTGCAGCCTCTGCTCAGAAGAGTCCAGATCAGATTGGGCCTTCTGTAATGCCAGCAGTTGCCTACTCGCCAGATCTTGGCCTTCAGCACATTTGTCCTGCATGGCTCCCATATGTAAATATAAATATGCCGCTACCCTGGCAATCTTGTGGTGCTCATCCTTGGCCTTCGGGGCCAAATATAGTTCACTCAGGGCCACATGTAGGGGACCCTGATCTCCCCATATATCTGACCCGGTTTCTGTGATCTGGGGTGCGATTGCTTGCAACCAGACCGTCTGGTCCTGATGAGTCCACTCACCTCTCACAAATAGCTTATGTAAGAAGTGCTCTCTGGCTATTTTCATATCTACCAAGGTCGTCATTCTGGAATTTGAGTTCCTTCCTGACTTACAGAAGTTTATATTATATTTTTGCAAAACAGCCCTTTTCCTTAGAGCGTTCCTTTGAGGAGTGCTTTACAGCGTAACACAGCGTGTGCTCCGACCGGATATGTGTATCTGGTCAGCTGGCACGCTGTATTAATCTGCACAAGTGATATATCTAATCCAAACGTCCGGCCCGAGCCCCCAATTTGTAAGAGGATTCAATTCAACACTACAGCTAAGTCAACGCCTAGTCTAGAATACTGAATGAAAACCCTTATTGATATATCTTTATGTCCAGTTCATGCATTCTGGATGACTACCCCTATATAACACCCCTCTCTTGGAATCCCCCTGACCCCACTGAGTCAAGAAGTAGTTCTGTTTTGCAAGTTTAAAAGGTTTATTTGATAATTTAAACAATAGATATATATATCACACTTTATACTAATTAATAATTGGATATCACACTTAATCTGAGCAGTAATCAATAATGGATAGTCTGGCACTAGCACACTTGTGAATAGGAACAGAAGAATAAGGTGGTAGAGAATGCTTTATATAAGTTTAGATGGATGTAATGTTGAATGAAAATGCAATACAGAAAATACTCAATATGATTTCAACAAAACAATGTAATCACTTTTCTCTGGCAATCCCCTCCCCCCTTTATGCAATGCAAGGAAATGGAAGGAAAACACACAGTTCTCAGAAATGCAATCAAATGTAATTCAGTTCACCCCAGCAAGCTTAGACTACAGAAGTTTGAAACACGGCCTGTTAATTAAAATGCTTTTATATGTGCTGACAATGAAGTGAAAAATATGCTAAAATGCTTTTAATTCCCTCTAGAGGTTCAAGGTGAGTGGTATCAAGTTAATATTAGTCCAGGCTCACTCTAGCAATGATTCAGGGATGGTTCTAAAGAGGCAAACAAAATTTTAGCAAGGAAAGCAAGAACTGCTGTTTTCACACGTGGAGAAATTTGCAAATCGCGGCGAAATTCGCGAGTGCGTTTTTAGCGATTGCGGCAAAAGTGTATGGAATAGGAATGTGGTTCTAGGTTCGTTGAAAAGCCAAGATTCCCAGCTTTCAGAGGAAAGTTACTGCAAGTCTCTAAGACAAACGGTCACGGAGATATGAACGATATGGTAAAGGTCGTTTTTCAGATTTTAAATTTTAAAGTTCAAAGTGACAATTGACAGCTAGCAACTAGAAATGACAGGTGACAGCTTTACAAATGACAGGTGACAGTTAGGAGGCAGTTCTTCTTAGATTAAAATAGATTGAATTATATTATTTTAACTAAGAGATTGGTTCTGCACAGTTCTACTAGGTACTCACAATATATTTAGAAATAGAATGGGCCTCGCCACGGATCTGGTCAGGTTTTCTTCACTCGCCACGGACGGTCTCTGCGCACAGCGTCTGGGTCAGCTCTCTAGTTCTGTGAACAGCGGTCTGGGTCAGCTCTGCTCTGCCTCTGGTTCTGCGAACTGCTCTGCTTTCTCTGGGTACAGCACTGCTTCTGGATCTTTCTGCACAGCTTTCTCTGGACCCAGTGCTGATCTGCACGGCTCCTGGATGCTGATATCGCTGTTAGGTTTGCTGGATGCTGAGGCCCACTGAGAAGAGTTCTCCGTTTGTGGGTTTAGGCCCTTGCTTTGAGTTCTGAATCAAGTTCTTTGGAGTTTTAAAGTCTAAGTGTGGAATCTAGTATCTTCTGGATGTTGTGTGGTCCGGCAGAGCGCGTTGCAGCAAATAGAATTGACTGTCCCTATCTGTCCTGACTGTCTGCTTTTATGTGTTTTGAAAATGGGTGTGTGTGCAGCATCACTAGGCTCTATCCCTCTCCACTTGTCATTGGCCACTTCATCCTCTTCCCCTTGATTGGGGGAATGAAATGAAGTGTCATCATGATGAGGTCTGTTTATGGTACAGAGAACCCACCCGTTTCAAATTACACACAATCTATATTTTGACCCAAAAGACATATTTGCACAGGTACACATTTGTTTAAAATTACATGCACCCATCACATATCACAGGAGGTATACCCTGTCCAAATCTGCTCTTCCTGGGAGCTTGCATTCAGAAATGGCAACATTTGCACTTTTTAACTGGTTTCGTAATATCGGACATTACCCCAAATTTATACACATGTGCGCAAGGAGTATGGACATTACTTGATGAAGTGTCAGATTTTTAACATGCATACATTTTAAGTAATACCCTCTTAACTGCTAGCTTGCCCCCAGATCATGCCATCGGTTCTAAAAACCTCTTAAAATGTGGGCAGAGAAATCACAAGAATTATGGTATCATTTAAATAATTATGACAAGTCCGTACTATGAGTTATTCATCTTTTTCTAAAACCATATTCTGGATACAGGGGTGTGGTTTCCCCCTAGTACAAGGTTGAATTTCTGGTTTTTCTAGTTCTGCCAAGCCAGCTTGCTCTCCCAGGCAGTGCTCCTCCCCTTTCCTTCCAGGAGGAAGCCACTTTTACGGCCCCCATAATAAAACATTTGCCTGAGTCAGGACAGGGCTTTGTTCAATTTCCTGCAGAGCCCAGGTAATTCAATCAGGGAAGTGTCATATCCCTTTTGGTGGGAGCTGCAAAAGGCAGATAGGCCTGGAAACACAGCTGTTGTGCAAGTCTCATCTCCTGTCGGGGGTAGCTGGTGGGCAGAATTCAGTTCCTTAAGCCAGGCCCCAGCTAATGTCACTTTTAGTTACCCAGTTTTCTGCATTCAACTAAATTAACCATTTTTACATATGCAGCTAGAATGCTGATTCTAAGTTTAAACTATGACATTTAAACAATTGCAACCTATGTGACACTCAAAAGTAGGTCACTCATTTCTTTTAAACATTTAGATTTTTAGTGTCTTTCAGTCCAAATTTACTTAAACTGCTGAAATCCACAGCTCAGCCAGTCTTGTTATAAACCTTCAAGTCACTTCAGAATATAACTTTACATTGGATCCACCTCTCAGTAAGTCTTTCTTTGGTCTGCTTTGGGTTAATTTATTCAGTTTTACACAAAAAAAAAAAATAGTCTGGTGTTGTTTTAAACCGCCGGCTTTCTAATAGTGGTGAGTACTGGTAATGCACCCATTTTTGGGATTTAAGAAAATGAATTCCCCACAATTCTAGGTTGCTTTTGTCAATAAGCATTGCCATTCCCAATGGTTTCAGACTACTGTGTGGGTAGTCCAATGGTGGTTTTAGGCAGTGCCCTTCTGTGCCCATAACATCGGCAAAAATGAGTGGCAACCTATTCTTCATGCATTTCCCTGGGTATTTTCTGGGAAGCTCTGGCCATCATGATGTTTTCCATGTCAGTACTGCACAGTTTTGAGGTAGGGCTCGGATGCATGGATAAAAACATCCCACACTTATGTATAGTGGATACACACAGTTTTACCCTCCCATAGGCACATTCTCAGAGTGTTGTTGTGGGCACGTAGGATAGGCCCTAATTCATCATTGATTGGCACCTGGGATTTGACTTCAGTGTGTGTGTTCCACAGGGGCTGGTTTTATGTTAAGTATGATTGTACCAGCTCGGTCCGTGCAGCCTCTCCACGTGCCCTTCAGCCGACCATCGGCAAAGATGGTGTCTGTGGGTGCGTACGGTGTCCCACCTGCATTTCCACTGGTACACCATGACAAGTGGCGACATTGTGCAGAACACATGCAGCAAATATGATTGTACATACTTCGAGTGCTGCATATAGCAACCCCCCACCAGAGTGATCAAGGGAGCATATCTATGACTTCAGCACTCCGAATGTGCGGTCCACTATTGCTCTCGTGGCTACATCCTCTCCGGAGGATCATCTAGGGAAGATAGCTCAGGAGTAATGTGCTCACCTTGGAAGCAAGATGATGTGGAGCAACACAGGTCTGATCCCCGGGTCAGATACCCTGTGGGTATTAAGCACGTTATAAATAACCTATTATATCATATCATGGGCTGTGTTATATCTCACCTCAACGGGTTTTGTGGGATTCTGGGTTTGTGTCATCATGAATGTTGACAGTGGGTAGGCACTGTCCTATGTAAATGAGTACTTGGTTGTCATTGTCATTTATAGTCAGGGTCTATTGTTCAGTGTGTCACATGCATGCATGTGCGAGTATGTTCATATTCATCAATGAGCCATGCATTGCTATGTTTTCCAGATGTCAGAGCCCAGTGCAGTGGTGACTGGTGGAAGATGCAATTATCGTGTGTGCTGCCATGGAAATTGCCATACATTTCAATGAAGATTCCATTGGCATCACAAACTACCTGTACATTAATTAAGTGCCAGTTCTTACAATTCTGGTAGATGTGAACCGTCATTCGGGCTGGCTGTAGCGCAACATGTGTTCAGTCAATTGCACCTAGTACACAGGAGAAGTGTGCAACTGCATAAAATTCCTGGATCACTCTATGCCTTTCAGCCACTATTCAGGGCATATATATGTGCCTGTGCACACATGTACGTGCTGTTATGCATGCCAATAGCTGGTGTAGACAGCGGGATTGGGTACCCTGCGATATCCCAACAGCTATAGCAGTGGTTTGCTTGAAGGTCCCAGTCGCAATGAAATGAAGTTAAGTCCGCACTTTTTCTAGGGGGGTATAGGCCTACAGGGTCGGACTGGTGCATAAAATTGTCTCAGGCACCAACAAAAAAGTGGCCCACAGTTGCAAATGGGAATTCATTCCTTTTGTGAGGCTGTTTGAATAGCACCCACCGGGAAGGTTTTTGATAACATGTGAGTCAGACTGTACATTTTAATTAGTATTTATTCAGCAACACTGTTCACAATGATTAGCCACATAGTGAAGTAACTGATCAAACTGGCCCACATAAGCCAAAAAAGTGTCCCACTTTGACTGAAAAAACTGGCCCACGAAAGCATTTTGCGTTTTTGGTTTGGCCATGGGTCTATTGCCCCATAATCCAGTCCGAGCCTGAGGGCCTATGAACAGATGGTGGGTTAAATTAATCCATCTTCCCACTCTCTGAGGAGGTCTAGGATTGTATTGGGGAACCCGTACCTGGCTTATACCTGGTTATCCGGCTTCCCAAACAGCGTGGTGTGAAGATCCAGACCCTGAGCATTCTCCTCCTGCGGTGTCCATGCACGATAACTCCTACTATTGCTGGATTCATCATGGCTGTAGACATTGCTTTGGTGTGCATTGCTTGCTTTACACGCATTGATGTCAATGCAGGTTGCAGTTTACGCCTGCTATCATGTGGCAGAAGTATCACAGGGTTTGCTTGTGTTTTTTCTGCGGCACAACGTTCCGCTTTGAAATCCCTGTATACGGTTGGATTAGCGTTGGGATGGGCATGTGATTGCTTAGCCGTGGCCCATCTCTCCGCACGGCCACATGTCCACGTGTTCTTCCTCATTCCGCATGTTCCGCCGCCTACCTGGTTCGCTGCGTAGGCCGGGCCAAAACTCTGCTTGGAGTCTTGTGCAAGGCGCTCGTCCACTCGCAGATATGTGCTGGGCCTGCACGAACTCCATGCAAGTCCCGGAAAAGTCCAGCGCAGTTGGTTCCATGAATCAAGGAATGGGGATTTGCACGCAGGTTGGCACGTAAAGTCACGATTTTCCACGCAGATTATCCCATGAATTCGGGCCCAAATACTCCCATTACCTCAGCCGAGCTGAAAATCCCAGGCACATTCAGTACTACAAATTCTGAATACAAAAATGTCCCTGAAATGCAAGTCAATGCAATTCATCCAGATAGTTCAAAGTACTAATAAATGGTTGTAGGTCAAAGGATCGAAAACAAAAGAATCGAATGCCTTTTGTTCGGCAGTCAAAGGACCGAAAAAAAGGGTTGAATTTTTTTTTTTGTTATTTTTTTTTTTTATGGGGGGGTTCATGTTTTTACCAACCCAAACTAAAAAGATATATAAATAAATAAATAAAAAAATGTGATCCTATTTTTTCAATCCTTTTGTATTCGAGCAAAAGGTCATTCGATCCTTTATTTTCGATCCTTTGACTGCCGAACAAAAGGCATTCGATCCTTTTGTTTTCGAATGACAGACAGTTCAAAGTACTAATAAATGTATTCAATGTAGAAAAAAGTAGTAATGGAGCAAACAGTTGAAAATCCTACATCGGCCCTTCACCCCTGAATCAAGGCACAGCAGCAGAAGCAGATTCTCATTTGACACCATCCACTATATACCTTCACAGGTTCAGCGCATGGCAAGCAATGAGAAGGTTTGCTGGTTTTGAACAGTGCTGCATGCTTCTTGTGGAGCTACTTCTTTGCATTTGGGTACACATCACGCCTGCTGTGGTAATTCCTCATGCAGGTGAACTGTGGATCTTCTGTGTAGGATGCACACAGCCACTTCCGCTATGGACACAGTTCACTGAACATTGTGGAGGAGGTGAAGGGGCCATCAATCATCGCAAAGCTCACGTTCTCATCACCTTACCCTGTCTCTGCTTTGGCACTTTGACAAGGTGCTCCTTCGCCTTGTTTATCATTGGCGCTGACATAGATGTCTCTCACCTGGGCAACCATATCTTGGTGGGCGAGTTCTTATCAACGCAGAACTGCCCTAGATAAACAGCCAGCACCGCTAGCCGAGGTCTTTAAGCAATGCTTCTGTCACACATTGTGAGCCAGAATCAATATATGTATCTATTTTATGTATTTATTGCACTTTTGTTTTTTAAACCGAACCTTACACACTTGCTCAATGAATATTTGAAGAACAAAATCTGCACATTTACAAAACATTTACACTATGCCACTTTACAATCATTTATATTAAACTCGTTAAAAACAAAGTTACACTATTTCACCAAAGCTACAATCAATGAGATCTGTTCTCTTTATTTGGTGAAAACCAAATATTTCAAGAATTCCAATGAGGATGGGGGCTCTGGACATTTGATTGAGACATCCTATACATTTGCCCGCTTTGAGAAAAAACAAAAGGCTCACATTCTTTGCGCCTATGTGTAAGGTTCAGAATGACTTCCTCGTTAGATGAATAGCAAAGTAGCTCACTCATGGCATGTGCCAGTCATTGTCTATCATAAAAGGAAAATACATGCTTCACCCTTGCACTCTTGGGGTGCCAACGAGCTTGTGGTTGTGGTGTGGCTCATGTCATGCATGCCCCTCTTTAATTTCTGGAAATGGCTTCAGTATAGACTCACGTTGTGCAGCAAGTCACGATGTGGGATGTAATGCACACCTGTAGAGTTCAGTGATCACCACCAACAATCATTTACGCTTAGACAATTTACCCATGTTGCAGAGCATCAAGGCGGTGCCAGAGATCATGGTAAGACTAGACTTACTGTAGGCAAGGGCCTATAAGGGAAAAACATCAAAGCCACACAAAAGTAAAAGCAGAAAACATACAGGATGCACCAACAATCAAGGAAGTAAAAAAGGCTCTCAAATGCATGATGTATAGACCTCGCCATAAGTTAGGCAGCACTACTTGCTCTTGGAAAATGACTGCTGCTGAAACATGATGCACTGGACACGCAGGACAGAGCAGCTGGCTGGCACCTGGGTGGGCCCACTCAAATATGCATCTTCAGGAGCTCTGACAGCCGTCAAAGCTCGATCTAGTCCGAACTAATGAGTACTCATAGGAATCGGAGTGGATCAACTCTGGCTCTTGGCAAAGTAAATATTAAAGAGAGAGAAAGAAGTATCTCGGAGACAAAAAAATTGAAGCCATTTTAGAGAGAAAAAAAGTAGGAGAGTTCTGAGTGCCAGGGCAAATAAACATCGATCGTCTGTGGACTCGTCTGTTAAATGTAGTCCTGAATCGGCTGCCCATGCAGAAAACCCTTAACGCGAGCTGTCGGTTTCTTTTCAGAGGACTCACACGGTGCTTCAGAGAGAGCATAAAGACAGAAAACGGCACCGTGAAAGGGTTTGTTTAAAGAAAAGTTGAAATGTCGGAACAGTCAGGAAGTTCAACAGCAAATTTCAAAGATGTAACTTGAATGAGCCCTGGCAAAGGAGTGGAATAAATAGCCAGTGGCGGAGGAATGCGAAGAGCAGCAGGGAACACGGAATTCTGATGAGTTCCCCCTCTACAGGGGGGCGAGGTGGGGGGGGCAAATTCAATATTTTACAAGACAACAATGACATTCTTTTTATTTTTACAGTTACTAAGATTGACTTCTATTTAGGTTAAACACTGAATGTAGTGCTCTGTGCGAAAGTTCCTTCGGCAAAATGCCCCTTGTAGAGTAATTGCAGTGGGTGGGCTGGTCCGAGGCCCCTCACTAGGAGCAAATATGTTCCCTCTAGCGTGTTTAAGACATTAATAAAGAGAAATACACATTTAAAAATATTAAATAAGTGTGTTTAAAAAGAGTATAATGTGTAATGTGTTTAAAAAGGTATGGCACAAGTTGCTGCCATTACAGTCCTTATCTGCTTTGAAGTCTCATAAACAATTCTAGATAATGAGAGGACCTTGCTGATTAAAACAATTCGATAGCATCTCTATTTTATTTTAAGTATGTATTCAGTACATACCTAGCTTCGCAATGCAGCGGAGTGGTGTGCATCAGTAGGGGTTACGGGCAGATATTAGATGGCCACAGATGGGAAAAATCCTTACAACCTCGAATTGACTGCCTCCATAATATGTAGGCTATCAGGGAACATTTAACATTCTCAATTAGTGGAGAACATGTGACCATGCTAAGAGCATGTCTGGGGTAAAACCATAGGACAGGCTGTAAAATTAAATGAAAGGAATGTTCAATGTCATTTCATCGTGGCATGAAATTTCGCTGGGTTTTTCTCTGTGGATATTTTAATGGAAGTACTCATTTATTTTAGCCCCCATCTGCTTACATTTTTATCTATTTACCCACACCACACATATATATATATATTTTTTTTTCTAACCCCCCCTAAAAAATTAAATGAGTTTTTTTTTATTAAAATATCCGTGGAGAAAAACCCAGTGAAATTTCATACCACGATGAAAGACGTCGTACCTAAAGGAAAAGGGCTAAATTGCAGCAATCATGCCATGTAACCAAGTTTGTGGCAATCGGAGAAAGTCCAAATATCTCCGATCATCAGAGTGAATGAATCCCCAGCACTTTCCTAATGCCTTGTTGAGAAGGTCCACTGGACAGACTAATATGCTGTTGGTACGTAATAACTTTTATTGATGGGACATGAAAAAAACTGCACAAGAATCCATGAGGCGTACCTATAGTGGAATGATAATTGCCAATAGATATATCAGTGCATTACAAAAATGGAGGGTCTATATGAAAACTGTTTGCCTTAATTGTCTGATAGCCACTCAGGGCCTAATTCACAAAAACGTTTTTCGATAGGAGTGCACCATTGAAAACACGTTTGTAAATCGGGCCCTCAGAGTTCTTGGCCTCGGAGGAAAGCAGAGAAAAAGGATGCAATTTGTGTGTAAATGGTTTGGCTCATATCTCCAGGCTTTTCATTGGTGTCAGGTAAACAGTTGTTTCCTCCCTATTTTGGGAAGTTGGGAGTAAAATGATTTTAAAGGGGTAAAGATATATAGCCTCATTACGAGTTAGGCGCTAAGTGGTAAAATTGGTGGTAACTGGGTTACTGCCAATTTTACCAATACCCCAAATTATGAGGGTGGGTTTTGACTGGAGGATTTACCTCCAGGACAATCCTGGAGGCAAATCTTCCCACTCAATACTGAAAAATCGGCAGAATTGGTGGAATTACCACAGCGGTAATGCATGCCTTTGAATACAAGATGGTTAGTAAAGCATGCAATAGAAGTTGCGGACTACATAATCTTACATGAAATTGACATTTGTGCTATCACCGAGACCTGGTTGTATAAGGCTCCCGGTCCCACCCTATCATTGGGTATGACCTGCATCAAGTAGATAGACTCAATAGTAAAGGGGTGGGAAGGGTGCACTTATTTGTTGATCTGATGTTTAGGTATGTGTAGTGACAATTCAAGGACCAGATAGCTCTGAAACATCCAGATCAAGGTGCTATCAGATCCTCATAACACCGTTGACTTAGTACTGTTATATAGGCCATCAACACCCATTCATGAATGCCAATATCAGCTCATTAACCTGTTGATTCCTGTATTGAAACCAACATTTAAATTAATTTTACTAGGAGATTTTAAACTTTGGTTGTCTGATAGTTCAGATCAAATGGCGTCTTTGGTAGATTCATCTCTTAAAGAATTGGGTTTCAGCCATTATACACAAGGCCACTCACACAAAAGGTAACATACTGGATTGGGTGGATGCGATTAACACTCAAATTAGTGAGCCCATACTGTCACTGTGTCCCTGGTCAGGTCACAACTGCATCTTCTTTGAACCATTTTACCCGAGTCGATTGGGCAGGTCCAAAGTGAATAGAACTATGATCTGTGGGATGTTTTTACCCATGGATCCAAGCCGTACAATAAAACTGTGCAGTACTAGCATGGAAAACATCATGATGGCCAGAACTCCACAGAGAGTGCACAGGGAAAACATGAAGAATAGGCTGCCACCCATTTTTGCCTATGTTGTGAGCACAGGAGGGCACTGCCTAAAACCACCAGTGGGCTACACACACAGTAGCCTGAAACCATTGGGAATGGCAATGCTGATTGCCAAAAAAGCAACTCAGAACTGTGGGGCATCCATTTTCTTAATCCCAAAAATGGTTGCATTACCAGTACTCACCACTATCAGAAAGCCGGCGTTTTAAAACCACCAGACTTTTGTGTAAAACTGAACAAATGAAACAAAACCAGACCAAGGAAAGACTTGCTAAGAGGTGGATACAATGTAAAACTATATTCTGAAATGACTTGAAGGAAGTAATTATTTAATGTATATGTAAAAATTGTTAGTTTGATTTGAATGTAGAAAACTGGGAACAAAAAGTGACATTTAACTGAAACCTGGCTTAATCAAACTGGATTCTGCCTGACAACTACCCCCGACAGGAGTTGAAACCTGCTCAGCCACTCCCCTTGCCAAAAGGAGTTGTCACCTCTCTGATTAGATTAGGGGTGGAGCAGCTGGGGACTACAGGGAGTTGAACAAAGGCCTGTCCTGGACTCAGGCAAATGTTATATTGGGGGGCCGTAAAGTGGCTTCCTCTTAGGGGAAACTGGGAGGGGCAGTGCCTCTGCTAGCAGCTGAGCTTGTGGGAAGTGGCTAAACCAGTTATTCCACCCTGTGATGTGGGAAGCCACACCCCTTTATGACCAGGGCATAATTTTAAAAATATAGATAACTCATAGTGCAGACTTGTCAGAATTATATAAGTAATATCATTATTTTTGTGATTTTTCTGTGAACATTTTGAGAGGCGTTAGGACCCTGTGGTGTATTCTGGGGGGTTGCTAGCAGAAAATAGGGTCTCACTCCAAATGTCTGCATGTTAAAAATCTGACACTTCATCAATTAATGTCCATACTCCTTGCGCACATGTGTGTAATTTTGGGTAAATGTCCGATATTGCAAAACCAGTTAAAAAGCGCAAAATGTTGTCATTTTTGAATGCAAGCCCCCAGGAAGATCAGAGGCGGACAAGCATGGACCATAAGGAATATATAATGTGTACATGTAATTTCAACATATTGTATATCTGGGAAGGATGTATTTGAATCAAATATAGATTTGTGGGCAAACTGACAAGGAGAGGTTCCTCTGACCATAAAAACTACAGCATCACTCTGACTCACATTTCCTTCCCCCAATCAAGGAAGAGAGGAGGAATTGGCCAATGACAAGTAGAGAGGGGCAGGCTTAGCTAGGCCCAGGCACACACCCATTTTCAAAACACATAAAAAGAGACTGCTGGGACAGGTAGAGACATCCAATTCCATTTGCTGCGGAGCATGCTGACCGACGACTTCACATCCAGAGATCCAACACTTAGACTTCCAAGCTAAACAGAGACTACAGAACTTTGAACCAAGAAGGCCCACTGCAAGCAAAAGTATTTGTCAGCAGGCCTCAAAATCATTTGCAAACTCTTCCACAGCCGGGCGAGCTGTCTGAATTCTTTTGCCAAGAACTCTTGCCAGTACCCAGAAAGCAGTGTTATACCCAGAATCCACTTGATCCGGACCGGAGAGCAGAGCAGTATCCAGAACCAGAGGCCTCTGAATCCAGAGAGGCTAGACCAGCAGAGCAGAGCTGACCCAGACCGCTGTGAGCAGAACCAGTGACCCAGATCGCTGTGAAGTGCTGAGACCAGAACCGGAGTCCAGTCCAAAACCTGACCAGATCCTTGGCGAGGCCCTTTCCTGCACAAAATATCTTGTGAGTACCTAGCAGAACTGTGCAGAACCAATCTCTTAGTTAAAATAATCTAATCCAAACTATTTTAACCTAAGTAGAACTGCCTCCTAGAAATCGTATCATCTGTCATTTTTAAAGCTGCACAACTGTCACCTGTCAATTCTGCAGCTGCAAGCTGTCACCTGTCATTTTGAGTTTACTTTAAATCCGAAAAACTACCTTTATTTAATCGTCCGTATCTCTGGAACCGTTCGAGCTAGGAACGAAATTTAGAATCTAAGCTTTCCAACGAACCTAAAACTACTCCTTATAGTTTTCCCGTAAACACGAATCACGCACACAAATTTTGCCGCGATTTGGCCTGATTTCTTTACCTGTAAAAAGATAGCAGCTTTTTCCTTTCCTCTGCTAAAAATTTGTTTGCCTCTTAATAACCATCCCTGAATCATTGCTAAAGTGAGCCTGAGCTCATCCCAAGTATCTCTCACTCACCCTGAACCTCCTAAAGTGAATTAAAAGCATTTTCAGCATATTTCTCACTTCATTGCCACCACATTCAAAGCACTTGGGCCTGTGTTTTAAAACTCATACCGGTTTTCTCTAAGCTTGCGGGGGGGGGAACTGAATTTCATATTGTATTTGATTGCATTCCTGAGAACTGTGTGCTCCTCTTTCCATCTACTTCCATTTCTTACATTGCATAGGGGAGAGGGGTGAATTGCCAGAGAAAAAGTGATTATCTTATCTTTTGCTAAAATCATCTCAAGTATTTCTGTACTGCATTTTATTCCTCATTGCTTTTCCCTTGAAATCATAAAAGTATTTTTGCTACTTGATCCATCCTATACTAACTCCTCATTGATTATAAAGAATTGTGCTAGTGTCAGATTACCCATTGTTGATTAACATTATATTTATAAGGGCGATATCGATTATTAATTTATTATAAAAGCGTGGTATCTATATTTTGTTTTATTTCTCAAATAAACCTTTTAAACTTGCAAAACAGAACTACTTCTTGGCTCAGTGGGGTCAGGGGGATTCTAAGAGAGGGGTGTTATATAGGGGTAGTCATCCAGAACTCATGAACTGGACATAAAGATATATCAATAAGGGTTTCCATTCAGTACCCCAGACTAGGCATTGACTTAGCTGTAGTGTTGAATTGAATCCTCTTACAGATCACATCAAGAAATATACATACACTCACAGCAGACGCTATGGAGGTCTTTGTTTCCCCCTTAGCACAGAATATAGCTAATGTTGAATCTGCTAAGGACGGGGCACATATCTATCATGAGGTCTTATCTAATGCAGATAACTCTCCTTGTACAATAGCTTTACCCAGGCCAAGGACAAGGAAGTCTTGCAGTCCTGTTCTGGACGAGTTGCAGAGGACGGAGAGTAGAGGCAGGTAGATTTAGAAAGAGGATGTTGCAGTAGTCCAGCCTAGAGAGAACCAGAGCTCTGGAGACAGTGATCTTTTGGGGGAAGGAGAGGAAAGGTTGAATACCTCTTAGGAGGTGCAGCTGGTAGTGTGACTTCTTAGAGACCTCTGAGATGTGAGGAGAGAAGGAGAGTGAGGAGTCGAAAATGACCCTGAGTTTTTTAGCCTTGCAAGTAGGAGGAGGGCCAGAGAGCGACAGGAAAGGAGGGAGCGGGTATGCCAATGAGGAGAATCTCAGTCTTACTGGCAATAAGGCAAAGATCATTGGCGGCACTCCACTCCTGGATAGCAGACGGACAGTCAGGGATGAGAGACCGAGAAGAGGTGGCCAAATGTAGCCTGAAAATGAGCTGAGTGACATCCGCAAAGCACTGAAAGTTGGGGCAGAGTGCGGCAATGCGGTGGGCAAGAAGTGCCAGGTATAGGTTGAGGAATAGTATAGAGAGGAAAGTTCTAGCCCTGAATGACCGAAATACTGAGCTTTTGATTGCAGGAACACTTGTGTATAGGCGCATTACAAATGCCATATCATATCATATCATATCATATCACTTGTAGGTCACACAAATTGGGCCCTGAATATCAGTACTTTGACATTGCAGGCTGTAAACTAGCTGTTCAGCCCAAAGTAAAAGCATTGGGGGTACATATTGACAAAAGCATGAACGTGAGAGTTCAGGTCAATATTCTCCTTTCAACCTCCGCGTATTATATCAAATTGCTTAATTAGATACATCTATTCCTTACAAAAAGGAATTGTGCCACTGCAGTTAGGGCCATTATTTTAACCAAACTGGACTACTGCATCAGTCTTCTCCAAGGCATTAGGAAAGGAAGCTGCTCCAGGTTGCAGGTCATACAGAACTGTGTGGTAAGTGCTGTGGAAGGGCTTAAGAAGAGCGAACATGTCTCTCAACCCAGAATGAATCTGCACTGGTTTCCAATGGATGCCAGAATATCTCATCAGCTCTTGACAATCACCCACAAATGCGTTATTTTGGGATAAGTCCTGAGTACCTGACCGAAAGTCTGGCATGGCATACCATTCAGAGAACATTGAGATGGAATTATTCAAATCTCTTGATCGTCCCCAGGACTAAGTTGTCTACTGTTAGTAGTGTAGCGTTCTTTGCTTCTGCACCAACATCATGGAATACTTTCCCTCTTGATTTGAGATGTATTGCCTCTCTGGAAACATTTAAACAGAGGTTGAAAGGATTTTTAGGGGTTTCGTCTAAGGGCTATTATATAATGTGGGTGGTATTTTAGTATTGTGGTAAAAATAGTGGTGAGCTTATTTATACTAATGCCCTACATGATGGAATAAACCTCCCACTCCCTTTTATTTGCATTCTGTTTAGGGTTGACTGTAAGTGCAGACTAGTGGACTTCGCACTTATAGGGACAGAACAGTACAAGCTGTTTTTCTGGTGCCTTATATACAAAACCGGACTACCGTCTTTGACGGGTTTGCTCAGCTACTAGCATGCACAGCTGTGACACACAAACACACACATGCATTACAGGTTGGCTATCTAACCTTTACCTCCCACTTTACCACATGAGGTAAATATTTTACAGCATTTGGGGTGCAGTAGGACACTTTCTTATTATTTCCCTTTTTGTTAAAGTAATTCACGTAGACACAAGAACGCAATCCATCTCAGTTTTTGCAATTTTTATGTACATTTTATAATGTAAAAATAGATTTTGCAATGCACATGTTAAAACCAGTTACAATTGAAACATGTCATTCCTGTTCACAATGACAACATTAATCTTTTCTTACCAAACCTTGAAAATCGATGTGGTTACAGAGTGTACTTGTCTAAGAGATAAGATATAATGCACACAGCACAAAACATGTACATGTTTCCCTTCATCACATTTCAGAGATTCCACATTATGCATGCGAAAGAAAGACAACAACTTTGTTAAAAATATCCATTTAACCTGACTGCCTAACTGACGGGAAATGCAAACTCTCATTTGCACGCTCCTCTAAGTTTCACCATACTTACTCCTATTGTGTCGAATTTCTCTGCTGAAGGAGCCCCTGTCTGGATAATATTATCTTCAAGCAGAACGTTGCAAATGTTGCAGCTTTTGGCAGTACAGTGAAAAGCCAGTGACCTTGCTTCTACCCTTCAGACTGCTGCCTGGTATCTTGCTCTCTCTCTCTGTACAGCTTAGCTATGCCCTCCATTCACAGCACCATTGTCATCTGCACTTAATCTCTTCTCACTGCAAAATTATGACTGACCCTCCACCCTGCCTTCTAGCTAGATTTATACCATAGGTCTGTCAATCTTTACTTATCATGCCTTTTTTACCTGACGTCTCCCGTCACCCTATTTCCCTTCTAGAATCATGGCATTTCTCTCTCTCAGCCCAGTTCCTGCCTACTTGTATCAACTTTGCTTCCGGCAGCACACAAATACCTTCTGAATGGAAAAGACAGCCCATGCATTTTGCACGCATGTTTACTTCTACTTAACGAAAAGCAGAATTTGCCGTCTGAAACATTTTGCACTGCAATGTTAAAGGGTACATTAATTAATTACTGGGAATGTTATTTAATAGGAAATTGTTGGTTAATTATATTGGGGGTCAGTTTACTCAGCGCAAAAAGACAGCTGGCGAATCTTCACTATAACATGGAACATTTTTACACACGCAAAATTTGCTATCTTTGCATTCATTCCACTGCCTCCATTGAAATTCCAGTTTACTGTCCCTATGAAACCAATGCATTATCTTTCCCTACAGAATACCACTTTGCTTAAAGCTGTATTATGATGGCTAATCATTCTTATTAGATCATCCCCTATGATTTGATCTTGTTTCCATTGTTTATCTGTGTTGTTTGTTCTTGTATTGATTGTTGTAATCTCCCTTATGTCTATGGGCATGGTTGGTGCTATATACAATTAAAAAAAAAATAATATGAACATAAGAGACCGTTATGCTTCTCTAACAATAATATTTGTGGCACTCCAATACACACAGTGCACCCATGTTCACCTGGCTGTCAAAGGAAGCATGGTTGAACTACAAAATGGTTTTAATCAAGCAAGGATGGAACCACTTTTTACAGGAAATACTTCTGTTCATTTGATAGGTCCAGGTGCAATACAATAGCACAGCTCAGCCACTTTACATTGGGTAGTGAACCCCAATCACATAGAGGCCTCCTACTCCATCCTTTATGTGTAAGCATCAACAAAACCCTTTTCTGCATGAACGTTCTGCCCCTGTGCACTCTACGGGACATAATATCAGTGTGGTGCAGAAAGTGAACAGAGGCAACAAAGGAGATTTAAAAGGGAACCATTGTGAAAGGAGAAGATCGGACTACAAATGGCTTAAAGATGAAAACAGACTACATGATTATGTACCACATTCATGTTCCACTGCTCACTCATGGCCATTTAGCTTTACGTCTGAAGCTCAAGGCCCAGTTTTAAAGGCAACAACTTTATATAGTGGAGCTCAGATGAAATTTTGAAAGTCCTTAAATAAATTAATCTGTAGATTAAATGTGCATAATTATGCTGTTATAGAAAGGAAAGCTTTTTCTTCAAGTATTGTACAAAAATGTCAAAGCAACAATGAAAGAGTTTTGAGAATTCTGGATGCTAAATCTCTGCCAAGATCATAGAAGTACTAAGATAGAATTCAGTTAACAATCATGGAGTACTAAAAGTAACATATCTTGGGGACTGGCAGGAATTTTATAATAAAAATGAGGCCTAGAACAAATAAAAGGAGAACCGGCTTTTGGGCAGAGTAAGAGAACCGAGATGTTTAGACTCAGTAAATCATTGGAGATTTCTGCCTCTTGCTTGCTGTCACATTAAAAAGGGACACGTGTCAATTTGCGGAGAGCACCCAATTGTTGGAAAATAACTGTTGAACTAATTTATGTTCAAAGCCAGACTTCATTATACCAATGTACAGTCCCATATTCTTTTTCAGCAATTGTGCAAACCAGAGAATATGCATCAGAAATGTATGTCCGTCAATGCCCATCTTCAATATGTGTTGTGGAGTACACATGCCTTCTTGGCAAAGCACATATCTGTTGTGTGTGCATTTCTGGTCCCAATAATTTCAAGCACTGGACATGATTCCTTTGGATTATGGCTTTAAGCAGAGAAAATGCTTTTATTTTAATGTCCAGCATTCTCTCCAGTTTCAGAAATTATATCGGATATGTGATCCATAATGTATTATGGAAAACTTTGTTATATAATCGTCTGATTAAAGTGCACATGTTTGTTTTAACCTAAGGATTCTGAAATGCAAGAATAGAAGCTAGAGAATGCTTTGGACTTCAGTTATGCTGTGTATGTACATTTGGAAAGGAAAGCCTCGAAAATGTGGGGGAACCAAACTTTGAAACTATTTCCATGTTTATCTTTACTTTCCTGACAGCGCTTGATGCAAATAAAAGACCTACATAATGGGTTCTTTCAATATAGCTCAGGCTGGGTCTCGAGACTATATCAACACCCTATACCAAAAGCCATTCAGTGGGTCCAAATATGTACTTTCCTAGAGAATATGTAACTCAGTCATCATCCATCAAAGTGAAAAATGCATCAGCCTATGAAAGGTTAACAGATAAGTGGCCTCATCACAAGTTGGGCGGGATCCCCATCTGTGTTACCTCCAGGGCTATAAGTGTTACCGCCAAACCCACTGGTGCTATTAGCGCTGGATCACAGGTTTGGCAGAATGGTAACTCCCCATTCCCAATTGGGCACATTCGGGGATTCCTCATTACCCATTGGGCCAAATGGGGAATTTATTGGAGCTACTACCACTGGCGGGTTTTAGCACGCTCTAATAGCGCTGAAAATGTGCAAAATCGCTGCGGAATTGCCCCCAGCTCAGAGCTAGGGGTGAGTCCTGCCAAACTCATGATTTGGCGGTCCCTTAAATGTGGCGGTAATAGCGGTACCACTGCATTTAAGGGTTACCGCCAAACTCGTGATGACCCCGAAGGTCACCTTACATTTATATGCATGGCACCAGCTATATATCTTGCATTAATCAAAGTGAAAGGTTGTTGTCAATAAGCAAATTCATTTGAATACTGGTGATAGGGAAAGGGAATATTAAGGAGCATCATTGTCTCTGCCCTCTTTTGGAGAACAGCTCAGTTGCACACCAAATAATTAAATGCATTAACAATGTTCAGACTAATACCTAAAATGTATACAAATTAAATTAAGCGGTGCATAATTATTAAGAATTACCTTAATTTTTGAACAATGAATACAATTTCCAAAATCCAATAATTTAATATCTCATTCAATATCTCAGATGTTAAAATCCAAACATATAAGTTCTAGCAAGGTAGCACAGATGCGTCCAAAATTAGAGGATGCAAAAATACAAACCATGCTTTTCTCAATAAGGGCGGCTTTCCTCCGTCCCTTAGGACTGGAAAGTCAGACCTCTGACAAGCCGTACGTGGAGTTAGAGAGAAATATAATGGCACACACAGTCCACTGAGACTATTATGGAATATTGGGCAAAGAATAAACAAAAGGCAAACAGAGTGTTAATTCAGATATCAGGCCAGTCCATGAGACCTATCCATTGGGAGAAGGAGTCTATAGCAGCCCATATAACGATTACCCATTTATGCAGGGGGAATGATTCCAAAAAGCCACCTGAATTTAAGCTTTGTGACAGGATGATGTCTGGTTGACTGGTCTCTAGCTGGTTCTCCCAACAGTAGAATGTTCACCTAAAAAGGTAAATCAGCCCCAATTCCTTCTATTGTCCAACTTGACTGGGGTAAAATATGGGATGGTGACAGGACTGGCAATGCAGAGAAATATCATTAAAAAAGACAGGGACACAGGTGCTAATATCCCATATGTTCTTTGTTCCTTTCATATATATTCAATACAAAGTGAGATTTTTTTTAATAAGGACCAATCTACTTTTCAGTGAAAAACAAAATCTTAATCTGAAAGCATTTGGCTGCTAATTTAAGGTATGGTTGATTTTGTCAAGTTAAGAATTATTTGAAAAATATGAAGTGGTTTGAACCAGTGCACAGCCATTTCGGCTCATAGTATAAATGCATTCTACTATTGCCTGGAGTGATATAATGCAGTTAGGTGGCTTGGACACCCTAGGCCCAAATCTGTAGGGTGTGTGCATGAGCAGAATTCCTGAAATGATGCTGTGCCGAAAGACTTGGGGTTACCCGTGTTTTAGGCTTTCCCCTTGGTGCCCAGGTAGGTGCACCCACACATGTGAGCTACCGTTTTCATCGGGACACCTGTGGGAACGGGGGACAGTAGGCCATGTGTTGTTGGCAGCCTGTTTCGGTAGGTAAGCCGAGTGAAATGTTTTTTTTCTACACATTTCGGTCTTTGCCAGGGTTTCTGCGTAATACATTCTGGGCCGATTTGCACAAGTCAGACCTCTGTGCATTCCCACGGGTTTCCTCTTTTCGGAAATGCATGGGGTTCCCTGTTTTCCTTGGTGGCTCGGACACCCGGGCCCATATCTGTATGGTGTGCCCGCCTGGAAAAATCGTGAAATTCAGCTGTCGGAAAAGACTTGGGGTTAGGTGTCTTTTAGGCTTTCCCCTTGGCGCCCAGGTAGGTGCACGCTCACATATGAGGTACCATTTTCATCGGGACACGTGTGGGAATGTGGGAAGGTATAACATTTGTTGTGTTTGTGTGGTTTTCATAAAGTTTCTACCCATTTGCTGGTGCCCTTTGTCACACAACCCTTTAATTTCCCAAATGTGCCCTACATTTAGTCGCTGCTTTAGGCAACATACACTTTTGTAACCTGCACAAGTCACCTACCCTTGAAAAGATATGCCTGTGCTCTTTCAAACAATGTATGCTTGCCATTCCTCACCAAATTGGTTTTCCTGATTTACACATGGTAATTACGTCTGTTCAGGCCGTAAGCATAAAACTCCTGTGTACCAGGGCTCAGTGTTTGGCTTGTGGTACTGCTTGTTTTGTGAAACACTACAAAAAATGTGTGCTTTCCTAACTGCAAGAGTCGGGGGAATGTAGCGGAGCATTGTTTTTTTCAAAATTCATAGAAGCCATTTCTGTACCAAGCCAACCATGTCCACCACATACCTTTTTTTCAGTCATTTTCCTGCTTTCCCCCCAAACTATAGCATTTTCCCCTACCTAGTTGATGCCCAAGCTGCACAAATCACCCATTCCTAAACTTGGAATTTTGTCTACTTTTCAGAAATGTATGCCTTTCTGTCCTCCAGTTTGGCCTTCCTACCATTTTCTTCCATTCCGTTCACGCATGTCCAATTGGCAAAAATGTCCAAAATTGCCTACCTCTCACAAAACGGTCAAAATATTTTTTTTCCACTCTACCTGTTCTTGAAAGCCAGAAAATTGGGGAATTCAGCACAGCAATCCATTTGTTCCTAGCTCTTACAAGGAAAAAACTGCAGGCTTCTTTGTACATCATTTTATTGGCATTTTTTGAAAAAACACAAAATATTTGCTCTTTTTGGTTATTTCCTCTCACCTCCCTACAGCAACCTAGGATTGCTGGGTGGCATTCCGACCGCCTACATGTGGGAAAATAAGGGGCCAAATTTGGCCGAGATATCTCATGTAACATAAAAGTTACAAGGCATTGAATGGCGACATACCAAAATCACCAAAAAAGGCCTTGGCACTGGGGGGGGGGGAACTGATGGCACTTAAATGGTTAATGTAGACATGAATTTGTCTGTTTTGCAGTACTAGTGCTTTCTGATAACTGTGCATAGCATGTAGATGCAGTTTCCTTTGTCTATGTGCATTCTGTATATTTTACTTCAAATCTGTCAATTGAACTTGCCTTAGAAATGATTACAATAGTAAGCACACAGAGCACATTTGGCTTTTTAAGGCAGTGTTATTGGATGTTAGTAGATAGTAGAAATAACTATGCTTTTCTTGCTTTTTATAAAGGGTAAATGGCAGAAACTGTGGGGAAAAGCATGTAATGTATGCATGTGTTAAGGTCTGGGAAATAAAGCAGAAGGATTTGATGGGTTCAGCAGCGTATTACTCTCCAGGATAGTTGTAGGGGAGAAGATTAAAAAAACCTGGAAAAGTGGCAAAGGGACAAAACACATTTACCAGAGTGCAGGTGATTAGTAAACTACTGGGTGACCCTGTGGTGCTTGGAGATGGGAGAGTCTGAAATTAAATAAGGGTTGCAATGAAGGGTCTGGTGCTTGCGTTGTAGACTGAACGGAATGGGGGAGATGTTACATGTGTTGGTTTACTACACTGTTTGTACATAGTTGTACATGATGTGATAGACATGAATGCACCTTCGTATAGTTGAATGTTGTAAATTCTAGAATGGAATCGGTAACCAGCTGGAATGGGAGAGCTGTCTAGATTGAAGAACAGTTGTAGAGGCAGTTGTGTTGTTTCAGTTGGGAGCCTTTCCAATGATATTGGCTATCTGTGTGCACAAATAAAGATGCATGTACTCATCCTAGCTGTGTGTCACTTTTTAACATCTTACAAAACCTTTTCCCACAATTATACTGTTATTTCTCCCATCTTTTAACATGAAATGACACTTTGTTAGACAGCTGTGTGTGTTGTGTCTGATTACTAATATAATCATTCGTAAAGGAAGTTCAAATGATAGATTGTATGTAAAATATCCAGAATGTATAGAAAGGAAATTGTATGTACATCCTATGCACATTAATGCATTAAATGCTGTTATGGTTGAAGAGAATAACAGTTTGCACATTACAGTTAGTAATGTGGGAAAATACACATTTGAAGAGCAGACAGCTTTGCAAGTGACACTTAATCATAGCAGATGGGAGAAATGACAGTAAGCTTTTTTTTACAGGGTGTCAATTACCCTGTTCATATGCATTTATACAATAGCTGTACATGTACTATGCACACAATATTCATACTTGTAGTTTGTGTTCATGCATGTTGATGTGCATGAATCTGTAAGAAGAAATCTTGGAGAATTTAAAGTAGTTGTTTCTGTAGGTGCTTTGCAGTCAGAGCCCAATTGTACTCAGAGTGATCAACAGTACATCTAAAGTGCTGAACTATGATGATGGAGTTAGATGTATAGTTCTTGGATGTGATTGGTGGATGGTTGTGTGACTGCTTAACAGTAGCCAATGAGGGAATGGAGCAGAGAGTGAAGTGGAAAGGGTAGAAGGGCTGCCCCAGTGTTATGCACTCCGCAGACACTGAAGGTGTTCGCGGACAGGGTGTGCCACATCCAGGGCTTCTGAGCATGAAATGGGAGTGTATTTTGTGGATTAGCCAATTAAGTGTTTAGGTTCTGCTTTGCATTGAGAGAGGCTGTGTGTAGTGAAGATGACAGAAATGGAGAACGTCAGGGTTTCGGTGGTTGGAGATATATTTGTGAATGGTTTGGAGAAGTATGCTAAATCTAGGAATGTGGCTAACAATTTTGACATAAAAGGAGTGGAGGTGGTGTGGTGCACTGTGCCTGGTTTTAATTTGCAGGCAATGCTGGAAGTTTGTCAAGAAATGGCTGCGATGCAATAGTCCAGATGTAGTTGTCCTGCACTGTGGTGCTGTGAATTTGGGCTATGTCAGTGCCCTTACTTTGTTGCAAGATCTGCAAAACTTGGTTCAGGCAGTCATGAAAGTCATTCCAAATGCCAAGGTTATTTATTCGGCTTTGTTACCTAGGGCAGTATGCGACAATAGCTCTGTTTTTTGTCCTGAGAAAAATGTTGGTAGGTGTTTAATTAAACAAGACATGTTTGCTTTTATGATTAGAGCTGGGATGTTCTTTTGCAATAATGACAACATTGAATCTGGTAATGTTGTTTACTTTAAAGCAGATGGCATGTCTTTATTTATCTTTCATGGGAAATGCCATGCTGATTTGGAATATAAGGATTGCTTTGGAGAAGCTAATGTGAAGATATTTGGAGGAAAATAAGAAAAAAAGTCCAAAATAAAAGGTGTTTCTGAAGCATCTTCCAAAAAACCCAAGAAAGGCTCTTTTCAGAGCCAAACTCAAAGGGGAAATGGGGCACACTATTTAAATTTTCATTCCACAATCTCAGATATTACGATTTGTGCATGGACACCGTGGTTGTCCGCGGACAGCGCGTATTACATACAGGGATTTTGAGGCTGCGAGGCATGCAAATGAAACTTAGCAGGGCAAGGGATTGGTCAATAAGGTTTACTGGGTGTGATGTGTAAGAAGAGACTTTGGATAAATTGGTTGAAGATGCATGCAGATCGCTGTGGAGTGGCTGCACATCTTGGATCCCCTCATGTGGAAGTGCACTGGCATCAAGTGCGTGGAATGAAGTGGCTGGATTTGGCACATCTTTGTGCTACAGGAGTGCCTCTTGTGGTGGCAGGAGCAGAAACGGAGGATGCTGCAGAGGAACTCAACCTACTAAGTTTATCGCAAGGTACAACCATACGAATAGCCCCACTGTGGAATGACTTTAGTTGTCGCTTCATTGAGTTAGCACCGTAGATGTACAAACCAGGCATGTGGCCTTTTAAGGTGTGCTGGGGAGCGCTTTGCGGACAGCCGCGCTGTCTGCAAACACTTTGAACACCAAAAAAGGGCTCATAAAGTTCCAAAAAGTATGTAGATTGCTCGGGACATTGTCTCGGACATGTGCAATGGTGAACTTTGCTCAAAAAGGACCTACGGGTGTAATACACATGCGTGCAGGTGTTCTACGGACAGTGTTCAGGTCCCTGAACAAATTAAATGTGTGTCACAACTTTGCGGACAGGCGGACGGGCTATGTGATCTACGGACATATTCATTCTGTTTGCGGACAATAAGAAACAGGGGTTATGTTCGTAGGACACATTATTTTGAATAGTTGCGGATATGTGGACGGATTTAGTGTCCTGCGTACACCTCCATTTTGATATGCGACAGTGCAAACAGGTATAATGTCCTTTGGACAGACCCATTTTGGTTAATTGTGGACATTCCGGACACCCGCGCTGACCGTGGTCACCTTAACTGCCTTTTTTAAAAAAACAAGACACAGAGGAATATAGTAATAGCACACATCATATTTTATTATTGTACAAGTGTATACAAATTATGAAAGTGAGGGCGAAGCAGAATTTGATACAAATACAGGGGAATTAGGGGTTTGTACATGTTGGCTGGTAGGGGAGGAAGGGATTGAAATCTCATCATAATGTTTTTCGTGATGGGAATTTTTTGGGGATGCTTGACTGGGGCATGACATCTAGACCTATAAAAAAATGTTTGATTGAACACAAGTTGTGTATTTGAACGAAAAAGATGACATCACCCATGGTCGCCCATTTTGTTAAGAAAAATCATACAGCGGAACAATTTAAGTGGACCATCCTAGAAAAAAATAAAATGACCAACCAGAGGCAGAGAGTTCAATAATATTCTCCTCAAAAGAGAGCAGAATTGGATTTTCCGCCTTGACACAGTGAGGAATGGATTAAACGAGGAAATCCAATGGAATGATTTGGCTTTTATAAAATAACATCACTCATTCAAAATCGTACATGTGACCAGAACCAGGCACTCCCGGATCGATGGGGACAGCCCTTCCACAATGTAAGCCCCTCACACATACTGACACTTTTTCAGTGACCACGACTCAACAAATGGTTTTCGTTTTTTGTTTTGTAATCCTAGTCACCTGCACTTTCTTCTGCATTCAATTTATACATATGAATCTGCAAGGTATGAATGACAACCGTATTTGTTGCAAAGATGCAAATAGCTTTGTAATATATGCCATTGTTGTCCACTCCATAATGGCCGACAGAGCACTGAGCCAACAGCGGCCTCTTTTTCAAAAATGGCCGCCACGGCCCATATTCAATACTAGTCCTTCCTCTATGTTCAGTAGGGAAGAAATGCATGAACAAGGGAGGTACAATACATCGTCTTTCCCTTGCAGACTCATGCGTGAGATTCCCAACGGAGCCTCGCTGCCTTGAGCCCTCCGCAGATACAGCAATAGGTGAGTTTTGAAGTCCGTTGTTGAAATTCATTTTGTTAACAGATTACATCCACGCGCTCGAGCAAGTACGAGCCCAGGCAGTTAAATAAAATAGGAGGTGACATATAGAGCATTCACACTGCACCTTTAACCTTGCTGGGACTGACAAGCAAGCCAACAAGGCTTTTGAATACAGGCTTACGATACCTCATAGCCCGCACACAACACATTGTTCTCCTTTGGCTCTGAATCCTCCAAGCCAGGCATTCTCACACTCTATAAACACTGCGCCCCAACAACATGGGGTGCAGTAAAAAACAGGCAGTGACCAATCATGACTTTTTGCGATCCTGTCACGACTCTCTGTGACCTATCTACATAATCACTATGAGAGCCCCTGGACATCAACAGTGTCTTTTGATAACTTCCAGGTTCTGAAATTCGGCAATTGTTATGTAGCTAAGAAAGCAGCTAGCATCTACACACAAAACAGCATGAACACGTTGTTTCTGCTTTGTCCCATTGTCCTGCAGCTCACTGTGGATAATATTGAGCCCATGTGAGGAACAAATGGGCTTTACCGCTTCACTGAAAGAAAAAACAACATAGCATTGAGAATGAAGAAATACTGAGGTGCTTCCTTCATATATGTCTTTTTATTTACATGCATGTGGGCATGCATTCACAACCACAGGTACAATGTACACACCGGCACCCCGTCCCCCCACTCCTGATCTCCATTCTGGGGTTGTTTTTTTCTTGGGGAGTTCGGAGTGCTCGTGGAGCACATGCAAGTGTTGAAGAAAAGCATGCACTCAAGGAAGGGGGTGTTACGCATTTGGGTGTGACGCATAGCTCACCAGACGGGTGCATGAACACTGCTTGCAAATGTGTATGGACAAAAAGATTTTCTCACAATAAGCATACATGCTTAACTTTTAGACATAGATTGTCTTTTCAACCCGGCTGCTAAATAGGTTCCCTTTTTTCTCCCTAGGCTCCGGTCGACCTGACAATTGACGGATGTCTTCAGTGAAAAAGACACCCTCCAACAACAATTCTTCTTATACTGCCCTGTGTCTACATGACACCAAGAAAGGCCTTTTTTAATATTTAATAATGCCTAAACTAACTTTTTAGCAGGTGTTATATATACTTTTTAAAGATTTTTTTGCAATTGCAAGTCATTTCTGCTTCATGCACGATTACAGATGAGTAGGGAAAGCACACACTATGGAGGGTGAATAAAGTTTGGGAAATCCCCGGCTGTGTGTCCTTTGCCCCACTTTACCCTCTTTTTAACACTACTGGTGTGATTTGCTGTTTGGGATAGCCCCCCCCCTTATCGATCTGGGCTAAACTGACCGACCACTCATTGTAGAGTAAAGGCCAGTTTCCCTCTTTGTCTATCCTCTTTTAGATAGGTGATCCACCACACGCACACTAGGGATAGGATCCCTGCAGGGTCAGGGTGTCTTTCCAGCCAGGGTCAGAATAGGTAACACAATTAAAGTACTGCTTGTTCCAAGAACTGCTGGCAAATGTACATTTTTTGGGTCTTTACTCTGTCTTGTGTGACAGTGAAGAAAACCACCTGGCTTAGATATGTCAGTGAACAAAAAAAGAGGGAGCTAGACATGTGATGTCCTGGGTGTTAGTCTTAGCAGTGCACGGTGGTGTCGTGAGTTATGGTTGCTTAGCTTACCATAACTGGTGAATTTCAGTTTTTTTTGGGTTTTACTTGTAACCCTAACATCCCTTTAACAATGTTTTTTCACTGAATTTCATAGGTTTTTAGTAGCACAACTTAACCATAACGTTCCATTAACAACGTTGTTTCACTGAATACAGATATATATATATATATATATATATATCATATTTATCAAATGTCTTACTCAATGGGCCTCATTAAGACTCATGCGGAATGGGTTAATGGGTTTCGCTAATTGATGCGGACCCGTTAACACCAATCCGCACGATTACGAGGTCCCCTCGCGGGACCCGGTAAGGACGCCTGGGAAAACCAGGCGCCGTTACCGGGTTCTGCGAGGAGACCAGGGAGCTAACAACGGGCCGGTCGTAATCGGCCCATTTTTAGCTCCCTCTCCCATTCTCATTGAGCCCTATGGGGGCTCAAATGGGAATGGGGAAGGTCCAGGGCCGGGATCCCAGATGGAGGAATTACTGGGCCCTCCGAACTCGGAATGGCCTGGTAATTGGCCGGGTTCCCTGAGGGAGGAATTACTGGGCCCTCCGAACTCGGAATGGCCTGGTAATTGCCCTTTCAGGGAACCCGAAAAGGAGCCCGGTTTGGTGGCAGCCATGGAGCTAATAGCTCCATGGATACCGCCAAACTCGTAATGAGGCCCAATACCTTTATATGTGTTGTCTTCTATACTTCATTATTACTAACTCTGAAACAGAATATTTTTCATAATAAAATAAAAACGAGAATATTCTTGTATTTTTTTTCATAATTGAAAAACTGGATGTAGTCCCAGCACACAACCAATAAAAGGTTGTATTAATGAATCATACAATAGAGGAAAAAACTTCTTGTTGAAGAAAGAATATCCTCTATTCGGTTCTTTTCAAATATTTAACAGTACATATTTATATATATTGAAAAAACATTGTACAAAGTACAAAAAAATGGACAGCACTCCGGGAGCAGCAGTACAGATGAATATCAAGAACTGGGAACAACAGGGGGGAGATCCCAAACATCCACTGTATGTGGAGTCCTACCTTGAATTTGGGAAAAATGAAAGACTTGCAATATAAGAAAGGTAGGGACAGAGGGATTGTCAACAGTCACCTCTTCTCTTAATAATTAGATCGCATTTAAGAAAAATATAAAACGACTTTAATAGTGATGGTTTTAGAATTCAACATCGTACATATATTAATACAATAAAAATTCATTTATAATTTCAATTTTAGACACTCTAAAATGCATGCATGATCAAGACATAAACAAAGACTAATTGAGACTCATCGATCTAAAAAAGATTAGGGGCATATGATGGTGTAGCCATTTGTTTTTAACCTTGATTGTAAATCCTATAGTTTTCGTAAGGTGTCAGATCTTATTAGATCTCTAGGTAAATTAATACAATCTAAGTAGACTCATAGATTGCCAACTCAACATGTTTCAGTCCTCTGTAACGGGTGTTGGGACTTTCTTCAGGAGTAGTCTTTAACATCCAGATAGAGTAATTAGGCGAGTAATATAGAGTCTTCTTTAGGTGAAGAGTCTTTAATTCAAAAGCGAGGTAACTGTTGACAAAACCAAACAACCAGAATCAATATTATGTAGTATTCTGGTAACACGGTTAAGGTGTTATGAAACGGAGTAAGATAGATAAATTACCTTTCCGTTTTCATGTAGAGACTCCCTTAGATGGTAGAGAGGAATCCACGTTAGTTGGATCAATTCTCTTTTGGGCTATGGGTATTATTCCTTGAGTGCCTAAAAGGGATTAGATATGGGAGTCAGAAAAATCTGTTTTTCCTATCTAGGTCGGGATTCACAAAAACGATTGCATAAATTAGATGTTAATTTAAGGATTAAGAAAAAGTCATTATTTAGTAGGTATGTATTGCCTTGCCTACCTACCTTCTCAGACGTAGGCAGGAAACTTCGTATGGATTTGTATCGCTTGAGAGTAATCTCGTAGTTGGTAAAAGGGCTCATCTAGTTTTCACAGCTTGTGCACGGCACCTAAAAAATCGATAGGAGCCGTTAATATTGCCGTAGTGTTTAGTATTGTAATGCAGAAGCCTGTTCATGTGGAGAAACTATTTACCTTTGTTTCAAGATGATGGAGCTCGTGAATGCCTTTTCTAGTACGCGAAGAAAAGTCTGCTACGCGGTCTTGTTAGTGGATCGCGGAACGTATATTGATGTCGAAGGTAAACCCGAGTCGGCTGCCATTTTAGGTGTATAAATGTGTATATGCCTAAATTTCTGTTAGTCCTTCTTTTTTGTTTTTTGGTGTTGAACCGTTCCACAGGGACGGCGTTATTTACCAGTCGATTGTTCGACTAGTATTTTATTTGTGCTGACAATTGAGTGCGTTGTTATGAGAACCTTTAGATGTTCTGCAAAAGTGCATGTTTTTTCATATTTCTACAGTAACAGATATAAAAAATATAAAAAATATAAAGATTTTTTAAAAAAACTTTTTTAGATTTTTAGCCATTCAATGGACTCATTTAGCCCTTTCTTGTCACTTTGTGTCAGGAAAATAAGTTTTTGTTCTTTTTTGAAAAGGATTCTGCTCTTAGTAAGGTGGTCATTCCCTTTAATCATTAGCAGTATGGTCCATTTGAAATCTTCATATCCATGTTTAGCTTCTAGAAAATGTTTTACTAGAGGGGCATTTATTGTTTTGTTTTTAAGGCAGCTTTTATGTTCTTGCATTCTAACCTTTGCTTTTCTATTTGTTTTTCCTATATAGTGTTTGTTGCAAGGGCAAGTGATCATATATAGGACATATTCCGAATTACAGTTTGTAAACTTTTTCTGTTGCCACATTTCTGGTAGTCCAATGTCCACTTCTTTGGTTTTTTGTGTTTGTTTACACATCATACATTTACCGCATGGATAGTGGCCCACTATTGGGTTGTGGCCCCAAATTTGTGTGAGGCTTGGCGTTAAGGGTCTATTCGTCTTGAGTTTACTACTGCTAACTCTATTGCCTATAGTGGCTGATTTTTTATATGCAAACATTGGTATTGGTATGGGTGAGTCACCCTTTTCAAAGATTTTCCATTGTTTCCTTACTATTTGGTTAATTTTTAGACTCAAATTAGTAAAAGTATTCACACATACAAGGCGATCATGGATAGGTTGTTTACACTTATCTTCCAGCAGGGCATCACGATTGTTATTAAATGCTCTCTTTGCAGATTTCTTTACTAATTTTTTCGGGTATCCCCTTTGTCTCAGTTTGGTTGTTAGGTTCTCAGCTTCTTTTTCAAATGCTGATCTTTGGCTGCTGTTTCTTTTCAGACGTAGAAATTGACCATAGGGTAGATTGTCTCTTAGGTGTTTAACATGATGGCTTTCGTAATGTAACAAAGAGTTTTTCTCTGTGGGTTTATGGAAAGGTTTAACAAGTAAACGACCTTCTTCGTGAAAGATGGTAAGGTCTAGGAAATCAATCGAATATTTTTGAATATTGATGGTGAACTGCAGATGATGGTTGCAGTTGTTAAGCCAATTAAGAAATTCTCCGGCTTTTTCTGCTGTTCCTGTCCAGACCATAAGTATGGCATCTATGTATCTTGCCCAGGATTGGATGTTGTTTTCAAAAGGGTTCGTCATATAGATGAATTGTTTTTCAAAGAATTCAACAAAAAGATTAGCTAGACTGGGAGCCATAGTGGCTCCCATTGCTGTGCCCTCAACCTGTTGAAAAAAGGTTTCTTGAAATTCGAAATAGTTTTGTGTAAGTGCAAGTTCTATGCACCATAAAATGAATGAGCTGGGTACGGGATCATTATCTAGTGTTAGAGTGTCTAAAATTGAAATTATAAATGAATTTTTATTGTATTAATATATGTACGATGTTGAATTCTAAAACCATCACTATTAAAGTCGTTTTATATTTTTCTTAAATGCGATCTAATTATTAAGAGAAGAGGTGACTGTTGACAATCCCTCTGTCCCTACCTTTCTTATATTGCACGAATATCAAGAACTGCCAGAAAAAACAGACATGGGATCCACATCAACAAGCTTCCTTTAATAAATATGCTGGCGAAAAAGCAAAAATTGCAGACAACAACCTGTTTCGTGGTGACAGGCCGCCTGTTCACATTAAACGGTGATAACATAAACAGAGGACTAATAAGTGCAACCCAGTCTCTATGGTTGTATGGCCAGATTGTTTGTGAACTGACTTTATCCCTTTATCCAAAGGTGCAGACATGTTGCAATGTCATATGTTCAAATTAAGCAGCCACAATTTGTCAAAGAGCTGTAACTTTAGTATAGTCGTAGCGGCTGCAGAAACACATTCACAGAGAGACGGCACATGTGCTGAAGTGAATGTTGATGTATTGCTGTTATGCCGAGTTCATGAAGAAAATACAGCGTGGTCCCTTAATGGGCTAATAAATCCACTGTTCATTGCGTTGTACGATAAGATAAAAACATTTAAGCATCTATTAAAATGTAATTGATGAGACTTACTCCCCAATTCTGTACCACAAGAGGCTGTGCCATGTACTGGCCATCAATCATTGGTTTATAAGAAGTGTCAACATTACGTGTTACATTTAACACATTCCGGGCTGTGCCTCTCCATGATGCTATCTGCCGTCGCCACAAACAAAGTCACATGACAGCCTTAAAAACAATACAACATGTAAAATGTAAAAGAGTATAGGAGCTTACTTATACAAATTTGTCATAGTATAGATTGCTGCTGAAGCAGTCACATATTACATAAGGAATTAATTAAAACTGTACATAGTTCTGATTTCTTACGGCATTCCAAAATGTCAAATAGAGATTCACCAATAGTTGCATTATTGCGTGCAAAATTCGCAAGAACATGCAAAAATGCAATATTCCAGCCGGAGCTGAAAATATGATATATGTGCAAAATAGGCAATGATAAAGTGCATAGTACACAAGAATAAAGTGCTAGTGCAATTGAAAGATGAACCTCTATTTCTGGTAACCGCTTATCCAATATAGACATGTATATACATTGTGGTGACATAAGAAAGTAAAAAAGAAGAAGACAAAATTATAAAATGACCCCTTAAGGGAACAGGCCTGATAATACTTAGGGGGTAATTCATAGAATTCGGTGCACAAGTGCCGCACACGGCTGGCGCACAGTGTGCGCGTGCGGCAGTCTGCGCCAGCTGCAAGCGCCAAAACCCATTTCAGCGCACAGTGTATTCATGGATTTTAACATCCATAACCAGCCGTGGCGCAGAGTGGCGCAGCGACCCTGCAGCAACACCAGTTACGCCCCCAACCCTTCGCGCCATGAACAGCGCACAAATCCAGTGCATGGCGCAAAGGCCAGTGGACCAGCATACAGCCCCACAACCATGTAAGCGCGTGTAAAACTACCTGCGCACCCCTCAGAATTCACATACCCCTCTCGCACTAGCGAAATTGCGTGTAAAACTCCCTGCGCACCCCTCAGAATACATGTACCCTTCTCGCGCTAGCAAAATCGTGTGTAAAACTCGCTGTGCACCCCTCAGAATACACGTACCCCTCCCACGCAGGTACATTGCGTGGACAACATCCCCCCTATGGTGTGGGCTGCTTGTGGGGCATGGCCTGGGTGGATGGGCTGCCTGTGAGGCATGGGGAGGGTGGATGGGCAGGCTGCGCGAATTTTCGGGGGTGCGTGGAAGTTTCACACGCGATAGGCCCTGTGCGAGCGGGGTACGTGTATTTGTGGGGTACGCGGGAAGTTTCACACGCGATAGGCCTTGGGCGAGCGTAGTATGTGTATTTGTGGGGTACGCGGGAAGTATCACACGCGATAGGCCTTGGGCGAGCGTGGTACATGTATTTGTGGGGTACATGGGAACGCAAGAAGTTTCACACACGATTTATTTATTTATTTATTTATTTATTTATTTATTTATTCACATTTGATAAGCCCACAGCAGCCCGTGGGCATTGTGGTGCTGGTTACATTGGATGTTCATATTTTAGTTACAGTAGTCACGTAAACACATGCAACATGAAGTAGCATTGTGGCGCTTGTACAATAGATGCAGAGGGCATAGCTGTGAGCAAGTACATACAGTGAGCTAGCAGCTAATTGAAGAGTGTCGTTTTTAGATTTTTGCGGAAGGCATAGAGAGAGGTTTTAGCTCTGAGGGCTGTGGGTAGCGTGTTCCAAAGCTTAGGTCCGAGGTAGGGGAATACTATTCCTCCTGCCTTGGCCCTGGTAATTCGTGGCACTGTAAGTTGGTTGGCGTACTCTAGTCTAGTGGGTCTAGTGGATTGTGTTCTGACTAGAGTGTCCGATAAGTAAGAGGGTGTGGTTAGGTTGATGCATTTGTGTGCGCTGGAGAGTATCTTAAAAGTGATTCGGTCTTTAACTGGTAGCCAGTGAGCATTTCTTCTTGCTTGAGAGATGTGATCTCTTTTAGGAATACTGAGAGCTACTCTGAAGGAGTTGTTTTGAGTGGTTTGAGGTCTGGCTAGGTTTATTTTTGATGTACCAGCTATTAGGGAACTGCAATAGTCCAGTTTGGCCTCTATGGTGGCTCTCGCAATGGATAGGCAGTTATCTTTTGTTAGAAACGGCTTTATGGCATTGATCAGTTTGGTACTCAGAGTGGAGGCCGATACAAAGGCGCTAACTTGTTTATTCATAGATAGTGTAGCATCAATGTGGACTCCGAGCATTTTAACTGAGGATAGGACTGGGATGACACAGTTGTCAATGCAGAAGTTTTGATAGGTCGGACCCAATTTGGCTAGCGTGGATTTTTGACTGAGGATGAGGATTTCAGTTTTATCCCCGTTGAGGCATAAGCCATTAGTGGCCATCCAGGCTTGGATTGTGGAGTAAGTTTGTTGAAGGGTTGAAGCGTCTTGGAGATAGCTCCCGGTGAGGGGAAGGAGCACATAGTTTTTGAATGTGATCCCAAGTGCATCCAGTTTATCAAAGAGTTGCTTTGTAAATAGATTGTAAAGCATTGGGGCAGTACAGGATCCCTGGGGAACACCACAGTGTATGATAGTGGGTTCAGCGTTTGCTACATTGGAGAACACTTTCATGGCTCTGCCTTCTAGGAAGGAAGTGATCCACGTTGCTGCGTGATTGGAGAAGTGCACTGCATGCGTGAGGTGGTTGGTGAGAGTGTAATGATCGACGAGATCAAACGCTGCTGATAGATCTAGGAGCAGGAGTAAGGCATGCTTACCCTTGTCAAGGATGGAGGTGATTTGATTTTTCAGATCTAGTAAGGCGGTTTCCGTACTGTGTCCTTGGCGGAACCCTGATTGTCTCTTTCCAAGGATTGAGTTGGTTTCGAGGTACAGTTGGATTTGCCTTTGGGCGGTTGTAATTGGTCTGTAATGATTAGGTTGAGAGGGGTCTAATGTAGGTTTTTTTTAGGAGTGGGCATACCCAAGCCTCTTTGAGGCAGTTGGGGACTATACCTGTTTTGAATGAGGCATTTATGAAGGCGGTAATTAGAGGAGCAAGTTGCTCTGCGCATTCTTTGATGATTTTGGGGGGGCTTACATCGCCCTTGCATAGCGATGGTTTGAGATGTTTAAGGATGTCTAAGACATCTACCTCAGATATTTCGGAGAAGGAGAATTTAGGAGGGTTGTTACCTGTGCGATTGTTGCGGGTTTGCTTCTGGTGCTTCTGTTTAGGTAATGCTTTGTAATGGTCAGAGATTTTGTTCTGGAGGAGGTCTATTTTATTTAGCATGGCAGCTTGTATGCTGGAGCACCAGGCTTCTTCTTTAACGATTTCGTCAGTGCAGGTGGGAGGTACTGTTCATTCTTTAAAGACGGTCAAGAGTTCTTTAGATTTTGAATTGGCCGAGGAGATTCTATTGTTGTAGGATTCTGATTTGGCTTTGAATATGGAGTCTGTATTTTTTTGCGATGGTTCAGAAAGTATGTTTAGTGGTGTCACAGGGGTTAGCATGCCAGGTTTTTAGCGCCTGACGTTTGGAGTTGAGCAGATTTAGGAGCTCTTCTCTGAACCAAGAATTGGAGTGGAATGATTTCTATTTTGTTTTCTAAGGGGGCGACTGTGTTGATGGCGCTAGTCAATGTGTCTTCGAATAGTTCCGCTAGTATGACGGGGTCAGGTGAGAATGATGGCGCTAGGCATGGGAGATTGAGGTAGGCACTGATGTTCTCTGCCGTGAGTTTTTTTGCGCTCCTGGCTACTGTAGCCGGTGCTGGTGTGGTGGGCTTGGCGTATGGAGTTATGGGGATGGTGAATTGTAGGCAGTTGTGGTCTGTCCATGGGAGGGCCCTATTGGAAACCATATTTGTGTTGCGGTTGTGGTCTATAATCCAATGTAGGATGCAACCTTTTGCGTGTGTGTGAGAAGTGACTTTCTGAGAGAAGCCAAGGTCACTAAGGTCCTCCGTGAAGGATGTGGCAGTTTTGTCATTGGCATCATTGAAGCCTAGATTGATGTCACCTAGCAGTAGCGTTTTAGTGGATTTTTTTATATTGTTTCCTACAAGGTGGGTAACTTGTCCTATGAAGTCTGACGGAGTTCCTGGTGGGCAGAAGACCACATGTATATTTATGGTACTTTTTGGTGATAGGGCTATTTTGGCGGATAGGTTGTCTACCTTTCCTTCTCCCTGGCAGGGTATAGGTCTGATAGATATGCTCTCTTTGAATATTAGGGCTACTCCTCCTCCTGTTTTGGCTAACCTGTCCTGTCTGAGGATAGAGTAACCTTTGGGAAGTGCAATTGTGATGGCTGGGCCAGAGGCCTTGTGGAGCCAGGTTTCCGTGATGGCAATTATGTCTAAATCTTGGTCGGTGATAAGATCATTGACTTCTAACGCATGGGCATTGAGCGAGAGAACATTGAGTAGGGTGCATTTGTAGCGAAGGGGTTGGTTGTTAATTTTAGTAGGCTCTGTGGTTTCTGATTTAAGAAACAAGGAGGATTGTTTGGTGTTATTGTGGATGGAAGTCTGGTGGTGCACCTTAGTGCTGCTAATGCTAATGTTGGTTGGGCAGAGGTGACTGGTGTTAGCTCTAAGGAGGGTCCTAGATCCTAAGTGATTATTTCTGAGTGAAACAGAGGAGGGTATGGTAGTAAAGTTCATAGGGTGAGTGTGGTTCCTGAGTCTGTGTAGTCTGGAGTGCAGTGTAGTAGGGTGCATGGCTGCAAGCATGGTGTGTTGGAAGGGACTAGGCAGGAAGTCCGAAATGTTGGAGTTAAGGCAGCTGTTGTACGCGTGGTTGTCTGGACCTGGCCTGCGATCGCGTGTGAGCAGGGTGTCTAACATGCATATGAGTAGATGCAGGATTTACATGTTGGATGGGAGTGGCAATCAAGACTGATCAGTCTAACTGGCGTTTAATCCCTGGGACAGTAATAACCTGGAGAGGCTGGGCGAGCGTGGTACGTGTATTTGTGGGGTACGCGGGAAGTTTCACACGCAATAGGCTTTGGGCGAGCGTGGTGCGTGTATTTGTGGGGTATGTGGGAAGTTTCACATGCGATAGGCCTTGGGGAGGGGGGTATGTGTATTTTGGGGGTGCAAGGGAACTTTTACACATGTTTTTGCTAGCGCGAGAGGGGTACGTGTATTCTGAGGTGTGCGCAGGGAGTTTTAAACGCGATTTCGCTAGCGCGAGAGGGGTACGTGTATTTCGGGGGTGCGCAGGAACTTTTACATGCGTTTTCGCTTGCGCAAGAGGGGTACATGTATGCTGAGGGGTGTGCAGGGAGTTTTACACGTGATTTCGCAAGCGCGAGAGGGGTACGTGTATTCAGAGGGGTGCGCGGGGAGTTTTACACGCTATTTCGCTAGCGCGTGAGGGGTACATATATTCTGAGGGGTGCGTGGGGAGTTTTACACGTGATTTGGCCGTGTGGGTTCTCCCGGATGTTCCCCCTCCCCCTTTGCCCCTCCCCAGGCCCTGTAGGCGGCCCACACCACAGGGGACTACCCTACACCCCTTGTCATGCCCTTGCAGGCAGCCCATCTACCCTGGCCATGCCCCGCAGGCAGCCCATCCACCCTGGGCATGTCCTGCAGGCAGCCCACATGTTACCATGCACTTGTGAGCCCCAACACATGTCCCACCCAACATTGACAGGCACCTGCCAGCAGGCCCCGACTCATGTCCCCCTGCACCCCCAGCCACTCAGCATTGACGGGCACCTGCCAGCACGCCCCGACTCATGTCCCCCTGCACCCCTAGCCACCCAGCATTGATGGGCTCTTGCCAGCAGGCCCCGACTCATGTTCCCCTGCACCCCCAGCCACCCAGCATTGACGGCCACCTGCCAGCAGGCACCGACTCATGTCCCCCCCAACACGTCATCACGATCCACACTCATGGCCCTTATGGCTACCCAAATCCCACCCCACGCCACCCCTGTCCAAACACCCAACCAAGTATTCCATCCACCCCACATTGAAATCCCCATTACATGATACATCCCGAATGGCAAGTATGCACATCAATACATGTCCATCATACACACACGCAATGGGTGCGAGTGAATGTGAAAACCCACATCGTGACATGCATGAAACTAATGATAGAATACCACAAAAATGAAGTATGAAACCAAAATGTATTACATATAAAAGCAAGGGAATGAAAGAAAACCACAGAATAATAGAAATAATAAACAAAAGGCTCCATGTCCAAAATATTAGAAAAACAATAATATGAATGTAGAATCCAAATAAATCCAATTGAAAATAGCTCGAAAGGGTTTGTCCATCAAAGCAAATCCAAAGGAAAAAAATAAAAAAAACTTCCATTGCTCCATGGTAAAAAATAAAATAAATGAAGTCAAATCCAGTCTTCAACTATATACAATGTACAAATCCAGGGTCAATGAGCCCAACAATCCAAACGAAACCTACAATAAACTCTACCTAATGAACAACTATATACAAAAATGTGGGGCATAGTCCATGCGCCCCAAATGAAAGAAAAATAGAAAGGAAAAAACCTAAGACTAATTAACTATATACAATGGTGGCAGGCAAGTCCTACGGCTCACTCTGTGATGTTCCGGGCCAGGGCATCATCGAACTCCATGTCGATGTCCCGGAGGCGGCCTCTTCCCTGTCCTTGAGGTCTCGCTGGGATGCAGTCATGGCCTGTTCCAACTCCCTGCGAGTTGCATCGAGGCACTCAGCCCGCCTCAATGCCCTGCGCATGGAGTTTTCTGCCCTGACCATAGTGAGCTGTGCCTCCTCCGCCCGCCGTTGCTCCGCATCTATCCGCTGGTCCAACCGCTGCCACACAGAAGACACTCCCATTCCAGGGTCCTCCTGCCTTTTGGCCGATGCCTGCCCCTCTGATGTTGATGGCCCCGAGCCATGATGCCTCCGACTTTGAGCCTGCCGCTGCATCTGATGCAACTGCCTCTGCCAGCACGATGGCATCCGGGCTGATGGAATCCACCGCCACAGTCGTACACGTGCCCTGCCCGATGATGCTGGCACATCCTCCATCTGCTGGGGTCCAGTTGCTGGGGTGTCCACCCCTGCTGGACCTCCGACTTTCGACTGTGGCAGGGATGGGATCTCCACCGAGCTGGCTGTGTTGGTTGAGGCAGGTCCACAGGCGGCCCTGATGGCATCTGGGCCGGAAGACGCCATGGAGAACGACTGGCGCATAGTCTGCACAGAGGAGGAGAGGGCCGCCAGAGTGCCCGACACATGTAGGAAACCCCCAACCATGGCCCCTCCCAACTGGGCCATGTTGGCACACAGCTCTTCGTGATGACGTGCGTGCTCCCCCCAGGATGCACGCACGTCATCACGAATGTCACGCATGCGCAACACGACACCAATCAGGACGGTCTCCCTACGGTCATGGGTCCCCTCGTCGGTAGGTAGAGGAGTGCCATATGATGTGGACCTCCCCCCTACCCGCGGACGAGCCTGGGAGGAGGCATCCCTGCTGGTGCATGGTGGTGCAGTCACAGTGTCATGGACAGTGACATGCACAGGCTCCTCCATGGCGACCTGTGCTGCCTCCTGCCCCTGGACTGCACTGGTACCCCCACCACCAGGCCCCATGTGCGGCTCAGTAGCGGCCTCCTGCTCCTCTGTGCAAACAACCAACCTGGATGGCTCCACACCGTCTTCCACCGTCGCAAGCCCCTGCGGGGGCTCACCCACCCCTTCTGCTGCAGCCGTAGTGGCAGATGCGGCACCAGTCCCCTCGCTCCCGGATGATGGTAATTCCTGGGAGGGTGACTTGGCCCTGAGTTGCCGTCCGGTGGAGGCATCCCCGCTGCTTTGCTCCACAGCGCCGTCTCCGCCCTCTTCTTCACTCGCCGCTGTGGAGAGGGAGACATAGAACACAAGCAACAGGGTAATGTACAATAGTCCCCTAGACAGGAAGCAATAGAACATGAGTGGCACTGTCAAACGTCACTTCCATCATGTCCCTCCAGAACACATGTGTCAGTGCAGGCAACACACATGCAGAAACAGGCTTGGCGCATGCAAAGAACATTTGCAGCCATGTCCAAGGAACTGTTGAAACATACAATGGTGGTTTGAAAGTCACATGCATCATGGGTCATACTGATCACATGCACACACATCACCGTAGTTTCATGAATCTGGCCTCGTACACCCCAGACACAGTGGATACAAGGATGACTAGGCTGCATCAGTGAATCAGAACATCATCACGGACATGTGTCATGCATTCATGGTGTTTACAAGTCACACACACGCTACTCAGATACACAGAAATGTACACCATACATGTCCATGACAGCAGAACCCATCTCTCACACCCCAACCATGTTCACGAACAGAGGCAGGCATGCATTCATGTGTGCATTCCACATGCTGCTACCCATGTTGCATTGTAACACATACATCATCCATGTGGTTCACGCCTGACTGGTCTCACATGCAGCACAATCATGTCCCTTCACACACACATCCATACATGGCCCATGTCACACATACAGGCAAATAGCTGACTACCAGCACACTGCAACATGCCCTGTTTCACAAAGCAATGCATGGCTACTTACCGCTTGACTCCAGACAGGCCTGCATCCTGAGGATCTGGTGCTGAAGCACTGGGCAAATGCGCTCCAGGGCCCTCATCTGCTGGTTGGTAAACTGGCCCCGGCGCCCCACTGCCTCTGCTGCATCTAAGAGGCGCCAGGCCTTCTTGAGGGCACTGGACTTGTAGTCCTCCCAGCGCTTCTGGACGTGTTTGATGTCGCGGGGTGCCACCCCCTCCACGTTGATGGCACCCACTATGTCCGTCCAGATCCTCATCCGTCCTTCCTTGTCGGCGCGCAATGGTGTGAAAAGGGCCTCATAATGCCCCAGGACTTGCTCCACCAGGATGCCAACTTCATTGGCATTGAAGCTGGCAGCCCTCTGCCTCTCAGCTGGGGGGTTGCCACTCAGCGGGGGGGTTGCCACTTGTGCCAGATGGTGTTGTGTCAGGCATGGCAACCCCTGAGGCAGGGGTGGGTGGGCAACTGGGTCCTGGGGCTGGGCTGTGGAGCGATGGAATACCAGTCGGGAGTCCTCTGTTCCAGCAGGGGTGGTCACAGCAACTAGCCTGCTGGAGATGGCAGATGTGCATGGCAGGGCATGGTGGCAGCAGGCAGGCAGGCAGCAGCAGATGGCTTGTGGGAGGCTGCTCGGGGCTCTGGCGGGCAGTAATTCTGTACTCTGGGCAGGTGTGTGGTCTTCCGTGTGTTGTCGCATGGCCAGCTTGATACGAAGTGAATAGGCACGTGAAAAAACTGCACGTCAGCGTGTAATTCGAGGAAAGGCCTTTAGCGCGTAAGCGAATCTGTGACGTTACACCCGTGGGCGTTTACCTCGTGACAGGTGCATAGTGATTCAGCACGTGAAAAAACACGCGTGTAATCCGATGAAAGGGCCTAAGTGAGGTGAGGTGCACAGGCGTTTCCCTCAGCACGGGTTAAAGGTGAGCGGGGCCAACAGTTCACTGTACGTGCCTTTTGTGGAGACCGACGTGTGTGTTGCTACTTCGTGTTGTTTCGCATGGCATCACAACTTCACAGCGGATCAAGAACATATCTCTTCTTTTGGTGGGGGTATTGGCTTCGCGTGTTTTTCACTATCACGCTAGTCTGACGGTGAGTCGCGCACGCTATTTTTCCCACTGCGGGTGCCCTGTGTAACGCATACCCATTTTCAAGGTCATAATAGCCTGCGTGTCCCACGCGTATTTGTTTTCCGTGTCCCTGGGTGCCACCGCGTACTACGGGAGGTTAATTCCACACATGTGGGCTACCGGGGGTTGCGTGCATGGTTTTACTGCAGTTTTGGGGTGCCTGAGCGTTGCGTGACCCGTCACTTCATCACCGGGGTCACATACAGCCTTGCAGGTGCAGGGGTGCTGTTAACATCTTGTATCCCACCCCTTCACACCAATTGCCCAGGACAATTTTTGTGTACACCTCCCATTGGCACTACTACATCTATGCCGGCACTACTACATCTGTGCCATGGCTGGGAGGCCAAGAAAGGTGAGGGGCGCCTCAGCTGGGTGTACTCCACTTGGCGGGCGTGTTCAGGGACGTGGCCGGGGTGAACAGGGAGTAGGGGGACTCCAGGGTGTCCAGGGTGGCTGCAGAGGGGGAAGAGGCAGGGGTGCACCAGCTCGGCACGATGTTGTGCCACGTGTTGGTGCAGTCATGCCACTACCCCCTGCGGCTCCGGGAGATGCAGTTCTTGCATCTGGCACTGCTGCCCATGTGACCCGGCAGTCCGTTTCATCGACTGAGATGGGCCCAAGGGTAGTGGTAGCTGCAGGTACAGCTGTGGACACCACCACCCAGGCTCAGGGTCTGCCAGCACAGGCTGCGTTGGCACCTGAAGAGTCCATGGAAGATTTCCAGGAGGTCAGGAGGCACACCGTAGGTGCATGCAGGGCTGCCCTGACCGAGACATGTATCCCTGGGGCAGTAATGTCATCTGCTGCCCCGACCAGCCGGGTGTCGGCATGTGCATGGGCAGATGCATTCGACACGACCACGGTCGTGAGTCTACCATCCAGGACAGTCCCAGTCAATGACCCTGGCACAGCAGATGTTGCTGTGCAGGGTCTATTCCAGGACACCCAGCAGCCACTGACACAAGTGAGGGCTTCCGTCCTTGTTCCACCTGCCACTCCCTCGGTTCAATCCATCAGTGTCACTGCCCATACTGATCATGGCGGCATTTGCCAGTCAGGGCCCGCACCACTGCCCAAGAGGATGAAGGTTGCACCTGCAGTAGCGGCTGGGACACCAGACACAGCTCTGGCCTCCGGCACGTCGAGGAAGAAGCCTTTCTGCAAGCAGGAACTGGACTTCCTTGTAGACTACGTGCGGGACCATAATCGTGACATGGTAGTGGGGCCGAATTGTCAAACTACAGCTGCCCATCGTATGTCCCACTGGAAGCAAGTTGCGGATCATGTGAGTGCATTCGGCCATGAGGTGTGCACAGCTCAAGAGTGCAAAAACAGTTGGGAGGACCTCAAACGCAGTACTAAGGCAAAGCGTGCCTCTAATTACAACATGATCTGGTGATGGGCAGTGGGCCACCACCTGAGGAGGAAGACCTCACTTCGCACAAGTCAGTCGCTGCGGAGTTCATACCAGCAGGAATGGTCGAAGAAGTGGGAGAGATGCTGGACTTTGATGCCCCGTCCAGTGAGTGTTGTCGCGTGGTTGTCGAGTCCATGTGTGTTTTGCTTGTGTGATGTGTTGTGCTTGACTGCCATTACATGTCATGTGTACATGGTTCTCATGTGTAAGTCATGCAATGCTTCACTGATGCATGCCTGCTGTGCAGGATAGTGGACATGTAGAGCAGACGGGGACTGTCCTCATCACCACACTTGCACCCTACTCACATGCTGGTCACCCGGCTGCTCCTCCGGTCCATTTTCCAGCTCACTGGACCTTCTGCATGTAGCCTGGGGTGTCTTTCCTCTCAGCACTAGGACTATGTCATTGCATGACTGACATGCATGTGTCTTCGGCCTGCATGCGGGTACTCCACGTAGGCATGCTCCCTTGCCCCTCCCCCCCGCACCACCATTTCACCATGGCACTGGTGTGAATCATGTTGGCGTACTGCAATGGCCTGTTCAAGGCTCCAGTGTACATTCAAACTTCCACCAGCCAACCTGCCTGACACATGCAGTGGGGTACATCCACTGTCCTTGATGCAGGGTGTTTCACTTGGACTGTGCAGATGGCTGATGCTCCGCAGGGACATGAGTGCCCATTCATGCTCCATGTGCATTCCATGCATGCCCCTATGTGTCCTTGACCGGATTATCATAGTAGTGTGTGTCCAGGCTGACGTACATATCATGGCATTTATTCAACAATTCTATGACCACTCTGGCTCTGGCCAGCATCACACACAGGTTTAGGGTGTCACAGTCTGTGTGGGGAACAGGCCTCACCCTGTTTCTGGCCCACTGACTCTGTTCAACTGGTGTAGTGGCTTCTACACACATGGGTGTACTACTGAGGGTTCATCATGTGTCCTCCTTACTGTCCCATCATCATCTGCTGTGTTGTCAGTTGACTCTGCTGATGCAATTGACGCTAGTCAACACTGTCGGGCAATACACAGGTCTCTGGTCCCCCTTTTGCTGCCATGCAATGCCTCCCTACATTTTCACTTAGGTGGGTGTGAGGTTTGACTATAACCATGCAACCAATTGCATGCACATTGCATGTGATGCCTGAACTTGCCCTTGCACTGCCCCACGTGTATTTGTAGACTTCATAATGTACTTGTTCATGTAGATAGTGGGGCATGTACACATGTTCTGCACCGCATCAATTCACTCCTGAGCTGGGTTACACCCTTTTCTGTGACTACTCACTGATGCTATGTCAAAGTCACCTGGCATGTATGGACTGTTTTTCATCCCTTCTCCGTCATGTATGCGACGGGCACAGTCGCATACATGACACATGTATTCAGTATAAGAACTACCCAGTTGTTGTTTAGATTAGTTTATTGGTCAATGTTCGGCCTATACCAACTGGCATAGGGCACTGATTGGATGTAGCTGGCCAATTGGATTGTGATGACTGTGGAGCATCCTTCACGTGTGTATGTGTGCACTTCCACATACATCTAAGCAAGCAGCGTTATAGCTGCTTGCTTTGATGTATTGGATGCTGGCCATGTTCACAATACAGGTGTATGGGAAAATGTGTGTTTTTGAACGCTTTCACATGTACATATGCAAGCAGCTTCAAAGTTGTGTGGTGCAACATTGCGAGTACTCACTTATGTGTTTGTGAAAGTGTCCATTTACACATGTGTCTTCTGCAACTTTATTGTTGACTGGCTAATATGTAGTTGATAGACGTTTATGCTGGTGAGATTTCGGCATTGCGCACGTTATGTGGAAGTGGCATGATCCCGAAGGTTCACTGTTGTGCAGTATGTGTATGCCCAGGCCCTCTTACCTACTATGTTGGATCCTGGGCGTGTACTTTTCCACAGGGAATGATGTAATAGGGCACATTCATAGCCCAATGTGGACAATCAGGCCCTGAGGGGTGTTGTGGAGGCCTCATGTCCTACAGTTCGGACGGTACAGGGCATTATGGTCCCTCATGCTTGGTTGCTGGGCCTTGCTTTGCTTGTGACATTCACTATTTCTACATGGGCCATGCCACCCGGTACAGGGCGAGCTGCAGATGGATGTAGCTATATTGATGATGATGCTACATTGATGCATGGCTACATGCATGTTACCTGTGTCATTGTGTGTTTGGATTCACTTGCAGCAATGGTCAATTTGCAGTTCAGGCATGCTCATGGTGTGTTGCATCTCTTAGTTGCAATCTGTCTTTTCTGCCTGTGACATGTGCCTGACAGAGGTATAGTATATTTTTTAATAGTGTAGGCTTTGCTATTTACACACATCCATTTCTGCTTTTGGGATGTGTTTGTATATCAAGTCCACTGGATGCATGCCAGGTTCTCATTTGTGTGTGACATGTCTGCTTCATGTGTTGGCTGTCTGTGTGATGTCTATGTGTGCGTGTGTTATGTGCTTCTGACATGTGTACTAATGTTAATTTTTCTCCACTTTTCAGATGATGACGCAATGGAGCCAGAGGATGGTGTTGTCATGCCAGACACAGGTTTGCTATCACACCAGCAACCCGGCACAAGTGGGGGTTGTGGGGTGGTAGACCACGAGAACCCACATGTGTTACAGACCATCTTGTCTGTGGCTGGCAATGAGTCAAGCCCGGATGATCACTCTGACGACAATGTCGAGTTGGATGTGCATCTGGTCCATTTGTCAGGGGTGAATGAATCTGATGTGGACGCTCCTCTGTCCGTGACACTTGAACTGAGGGGCCAGACGGTGGTGGGACCTCCACCTGTGGTGGATCGGGACGCAGGGTCACCCTCCACAACAGTTGCTGATGTGCCTGTGCATCATGTCGATGGGGGAATGTAGTCCTGCAGCCGCGGTGGTGCCAACCCAACAAGGACGTCAGCACCTTGGGCCCTGCAGGTGTCAAGCCCAGCAACACAGTGGCACACGCCACTGGGGTATACTGAGTGGGAGCAAGCCATGGTTGCCAATTCAGAACACCAGGCGGCAGCAATTGATAACATTGCTGAGAGCATGGAGCATGTGGCCCAATCCGTGCTACCCCCTGCTAGGCAGGTAGAACTCCAGCAGTGGGCGGCACAGTCCACGGCCCACTCGCTCAGGCTGGGCATGGCGGCCTGAGACAGGGCACGCCGGGCTGAAATGGTGTCTTTGTGTCAAGCAATTGCTGCTCATGCACAGGCACACGTGGATGCCATGAGGGATGAGTATGATTCCCTCAGATCTACTCTGGGTGTGCTCTTGTTGTCCCAGAGGAAGCGGTCAGAGGAGAGGTTGGAGCAGCTAGAGAGTACCATCTCGGCTGAGCTACACGCTTGCCGGGAGGTATACCAGTTGTTCAGCCAGGCCACGCAGGAAGAACTCCTTGTAACACGTGCTACCTTGCAAGAGGAAGCACGCATATCACGCACGGTTCTACATGCTGACCTATGTGTTGTCGCCGAACAGAACCAGACTCACCCGTCCCACAGACTTGCTGCCAATGAGGGGCAAGCTGCGCCTAGGCGTGGTCAGGGTACTGTGCTACGTCAACCTTTTCAGGAAGAGGGTGATGAGGACGACAAGATATCTCCCACACATGTCGGGCTGTGCAGTCGTTGAGCCCATGGAGGTTTTTTTTGTCTCAACATTATCGCATGTGGGTGTTGAGGTGCACCCTGTACCTCCCCCCTCCTGGGTGACCCCCCCGGATCGTATGTGGCCATTTTTGATTTTTCTTCTTAGTTTAGTTAGTTAATATGGTTTTTGAAAGTTAGTTTAATTAGGTAATGTAGGTTTTTTATAGTTAGTTTAATTAGTTAATATAGTTTAAAATTGCTTGTCTATTGTGCATTCATGTGCCGGTGTAGTGCTTTGTGGCTTTTGAAAGTATTCACTGTCTGTTCCAGCTGGGCCCTTCAAGCTTGTCTTGTGTATGTGTTTGCAGCTTGGGGTCCTGACTCACATAGGCCACTCCTGCTTCCCTTATCCATGGGCTTGCAAGGATGGTTCGGTGTAACAAACATTTACACAAGGGCTTTGGACCGTCATATCTGTGGCCTGCCTGCTGCTGTACTACTTGTGTTAACACCCCTAGTGGGGATTGTGGGGGTTTTATCCATGGCATGTCTGTGATCAATTTGGGTGGGTTCATGATTGATGTGTGCATTAATTGATCTAGATTGTAATGTATGTTATTTTCTTTCATGTATATGTGCTTAATGCACTTCATGCTGTAGACAATAGCCTGCACCCTTTGCCTGTCAAAGTCACACTGATGGTGGGAGGAGTTCGGATGTAGGTCGCTAACATGGCCCAGTGACAACCAGCATGAAGACACACACACAGGGAACTTTCAAGCGTTATTTATATGTTTTATGCCCTTTCTGCAGGACAATGAGCCTCCAGACCACCTTTGCCAGCAGAAACAGGGCGAAGTACTACAGAAACCTGGCTATGTCCGGTGGTGCCGACATGCGAATGTGTGCGCAAGCAGTAGCACAGTGCTTGTGCTCAGACGTCCAACAGAAGCAGACGTGTTTCCCAGAGCTCCAAGCAAGGTGAGCAGCACAAGGGGACCACAACGCATCCAACCTTCCACCAGGCCACTTGCACATGCATGCTAAGTAGCGCCACTGATGGGGAGCTTAGCCAGATATTGTTGTAGAAGCGTACAGTACAGCTAAAATACGTTGATGGACAAATGCCAAGTAGCTTGACAAGTTGTCAGGGGCACATGCAGGGGCCGTCACATATCCTCCAGCCCCCCCGGCTCCATAGAAGCTGAGTTATTGACACAGTAGCGTTCCGAGCCAGAAACTTATACAGCGCACAGGGACACCCAGCGAGGCACTGACTCGTGTGCAGTGCAAATCATTTGCATGTGCAAATTGCCACTTGCACTACCTATTGTAATCCACGGATGCCAGAACACGACTTGTACTGAAGTCGCACCTCGCTATATGCGTCTAGCAGGTCACCCAGGGACAATTCTATCATGTGTGATTCTTGACACATTGGTCTTCCATTAACCGCGCACCCATGTGCGCCTGCCTTACTGCATTGACAGTGTATGAACCATCACAGGGGCAAGCTAACGTATACGTACATAGCAGCAGACAAGGGTGTTTGTTTGTGGAGAAATCACTTCCTTTGGGGCAGGAATGTTGTTATGTGTGTGTTGTAAACACACACAGATTAGTAACTCACGTTCTCTTTGCAGCATTGCACTGATCCTGTTACCGGACCTGGGAGTGCGCAGGCAGGAGGCCAGCACTCACCCCAGAGATAAGTCTCTCTTTGTCTTGCATTTCACTCATTTCGTACTATGTGCATGTGGAACATGGTTTCTCTGATTGATTATGGGTTATTGTCAATAGTTGTATTTTGTATTTTGCCTACTTTCCCTTGCAAATCCAACTCCCCTCTCCTGCCCCTCTTTCCGGTTATCCTGAATATCAATGCCTGTCCAACCAACTGATCCCTGACCCTCTTTCCCCACCGTGGTCTCGGAGGCCTGTATAAGTTTTACCTTGCAGGCGCCCAGACCACGGAGGGGGTGGTTGGTTCGTGCCACTCCTGCGCCTGGAGACCGGAGCTGTAACACTACCCATCAGTTGTTGCATCCTCATTGTATGTTGTTTCCGGTGAAAGGTACCCTTCATGTTGAACCATTGTTGAATTGTGCTACCTTGGTAGTTCGATCATTCTGCTTGTACATGTGCCAGGACTTTTATTTCCACTTCGAGTAATCTACTGGAGACTCTTCGAGGGTATTTTTGTGCCGAGAGGCTTTTTACTTAGTTTGGGGGTTTGGCTCCTTGGAGTTGTCTGCGATTTGGTTGTTTAACAGTCAAGGAGGCCTCTGAGGGGGCCAGACCTTATTTACACGCAAGGTGGAACATGAAGAACATGGGTTAGGGGGATCCTGTAGCCAGGTAGACTAAAAGGGAGAAGGCTACATACCACAGACACAGTTGTTCAGAAGGTAATGGTGATGTGTAAATGAGGGAGGGCCTTTTGTTGCTTGACAGTGAGCCTAGGCTACAGTGTTTGGGCACTCTCTGACAATGTCATTGTGGGGTACTATGTACATGATGTGTTCTGCTGGTCAATGGCTGTTCCTGTGTTGTATTTACTATTCAGGTGTCAGGGGATTTTTGTGGTTTGACATGCTGGGGTGTACACATGGGAAATGTTCACATGTGATGTGTATAGGACACTGAGGGTCACTTGATTTGACATGATATATTGAGTGCATGTCCCTACTGACACACACAGTTGCACAATGCTCCACCACACGTACAACCACCCTTCCATGCCCACAGGTGCACACATATTGCCTTCATGGGCACGCTGTGTCCCTGCAGCGCATGATCAATTACCATTTGGGGATCCTGGACATGCGTCAATGGGAAAATGTGTTAATTGGTTCTTTTGATGTGATGCTCAAGGTGTATCCCCAACACAATGGCTGTCACTGTGCTCTGTGCTGAGCAGTGTGTAGCAGGAGACACAAACAGCACACGGGTTTGGGAGTGGCGAATGTGCCTTGCCCAAAGGGCATGTGAACAGGCATTCAGTGCTGTGTTGAAGCTACCACTGTACAGCATTTGTGTATGACTTGGTATGTGTGGGAGGTTGTTGTCAGTCATTTCATCTGAATCCATGTCAGGCATCATTGTCTCGGGCCACTTTCCATTCATCACATGTCACTTTCGTATATTATTGGTCATGTGTTGGCCTTTTGCTGTTGCATGCCATGTCATGGTGTAGCAGACAAGGGTGATGTGGCTTGGGAGAGTTTGGGTGACATACCAGGGATTGTCATGGCCTGTTTTGCGGGGGGGGTGATACACACCTTGCATGTGTTCCTTTTGGTCACACAGGATTGGTTATGTTTAAGTAGCTAGGGATGCACACAATGTAGCACTCCATCTCAACATCCTCAGGGTGGTAAGGTTGTGACAGTTGACTGTCTCTTTGTCATCATCGATCGTCACCTGGTATGTGCCAGGCCTGTGTGAACTCCACAGGGGTGGGAGTTTAGGTGAAAAATGTGGCCACAAGCTGGGTCTGGGCTGCCTCGCCATTTGCCTTTTCCCCTCCCATGGGCAGCGCCTGTGCGTGTGGTTGGGGATGTGGGGGCACCACCATGTCCACCGGTACGCCCTGCCATGTTGCAACATTGTGCAGGACACATGCTGCCACAATGATCCTGCACACTACTGGGGGTGCATATAGTAGCTGGCTGCCAGAGCGGTCAAGGGAGCGGAAGCGTTACTTGAGCACTCTGAATGTGCGCTCCACAATGGCCCTGGTTGCAATATGGGCAGCGTTGTATCTTATCTGGGGGTGGTATGGTGGGGTTCCGGATTGGTGTCATCATGTGGTTGCTCAGAGGGTAGAAACTGTCTCATGGGGAAGTGATAATGCTTGTGATTAGTTGTGTTTGTGCATTTGTCTGTGCGTGACATGAATGCTTCCCAGCTTCCAGGGCCCGGCTCAGGGCAGACATTCTGTATATGAAACTGTCATGGATTGAGCCAGGGTAGTTTGCATAGACAGAGGTGATGATTCCCTTTGCATCGCATACAACCTGTACGTTGATGGAATGCCAGTGCTTCCGGTTTCGGTAGATGTGCTCAGTGGCCCTAGGTGGACATAGAGCCACATGGGTGCAATCTATGGCACCGAGCACTTTGGGGAAGTGTGCCACCCTGTAGAAGTCCTGGACCACGGTCTGCCTTTCTGCGGGTGTTCTGGGCATGTAAATGTGCCTGCAGATTGAGGGGCATGCAGTCATGATTGCCAACACCTGGTGTAGGCAGCGTGACTGCGTGGACTGTGAGATCCCCCCCACTATGCAGTTGTCCGATGAAATGACCCAGTGGGCAAAAAATGCAGGACATTGAGAACCTTCTCCAAGGGGCTCAATGCTTGGGAGCACAGGGTGGGGGATGTAAGGTCATCCTCCCACTCCCTGACAAGGTCTAGGATGATATGAGGTGGAAACATATACCTGCCATAGACCTGGTAATCAGGCATCGCAAAAAGGCTGGTTCGGGGCAAATAAATGCAGGGCCTGCCTATTCTCCTCCTCCTGCGGTGTCCCACGATCAGCGCTGCGACAAATGGGGCATTCATCGTAGCTGTGTATACGTGTTTGTTGTTGTGCGCACTTTTATACTGTGCACGGGGATGCTTCCGCCTGCCTTCGTGTGGCATACGTGTTTACGCCTGTGCGCGTCTTTTAGCGTGTTACGCCCCATGTCCAGTCCCCTTTTTGGTGTGTGTGCAGACGTTGTGTGCTATCGCTGTGCGCGTCACGCACAGCGTTCGGGATGTTGGAATGACATGTGCGCCAGCAGTAAATATGCGCAGACACTTCCATGAATCGCGTGCACGTGCGCTTGGTTTTAGACGCTTGCGCCACCTTGCGCCAAGATTTTCGCCACACATTTGTTCCATGAATCGACCCCCAAATCTGTTCAGTCCACATTATTAAAAACTATCTCCTATAGAAAAAGGATTGTTATACTAATATCTCACACCAGCCAACATGAGAAATACCTAACAGGTGTATGGAGAGGAAAAAAGCAGGTATACATTAGATTCTAGTTCCTAAAAAAGTGTAAATAATACAATATCTCACTTTCTACAAATATATATACATAACATATGAAATGTAATTGTAAACAATTTTATAAAATAACATCAAAAACAGTATCAAAAAACACAGTTAAAATAACATTTAAAAAAAGAAAGGGTTGCTATAGTGTAGTATAGGAAAGTGAAAGGCAGTATGATTACCTCAACTATAATAACCATTTAGGTAACTACAAACTTGGTTTTGCATCAGCAAATTCGAAAAAGAATTGCCCGCAAACTCAATGATTTCTGCACCTACAAAGGCATTTCACTACAATGAAAATATGTTAAAATATTGAACACAAATTATTTAATATTCAATGATGACACATTCACAGATGAATTTATCCCACCTTAATCAGGAAACCAAGACATATAAACTAACTATGTTTTTAGTTTTACAAATAAATAAATGAAGACATGCCAACAGTATTACATTTTTTGGAATATAAATCTTGTTAAAGTATAGTGATACCAAAATTTCAAATAATAGTTAGACAATATAGACGTTTGTATGTGCAAACTTATTAGCACTTAGCAAACACTACACTAATAACCTAACAACTGTAATTTCCATACTTCTAAAATATGTGTGCGTCCTTTGTTTGGGCATCTACACACAGGGGAGTTGCTAGGTCTGGAAAAGACCCGGGGCTAAGCTGATGTCGGTACTGTTGGAACTGGGGGCTAGCTAGTCTTTTGGCTGTAGCTCCTGAGATTCTATCCGGGGCTACAGCCAAAATATCAGGGGCTATAGCCCCCTTATCCCCCCCCTAGCAACACCCCTGTCTACACACATGAGAAGTTCATAATGACATTTCAAAACGTACCGATCATATTTAAACATTTTAAAAACTAGGAATTGTTATTTAAACTTCTATTGGCACAGCTAGTTGTGTGCTGTGTGAAATACTTTTGATGATATCAAAATTCATTCTAAAATATAAAAATGATATCTACATTGCCATTACAATATTTCTTTTATAATTTGTTGTGCATCCTTTTATTGGCCACCTACACACCTACGAAGCTAATGACAATTTTCTAAAACCTACTATAAAAAATAAAAACAACTTTTCTGAAAACATCCACACTACACATAGAACATATTTAAACATTACACATTGAACAAATTAACACTTCAAGTAAGCTTTTTTCATGTTTTAATTGAATTGGATGCTTTTTTAAAAGATTGTGTGCATACTTTTCACGACCTACACACATAACAACTAAACACAGCATGTCTGAAATATTCCCTAAAACTCTTATTAGTAGTTATATCTCATTTATTTTACAAACAGTGGGCCTCATTATGACCCTGGCGGTAAGTACCGAACATTACCGCCATGGCGTAATTAACGTTTACGCCATGGCCGGATGCCGTAAAATGCGGCTCATTCTGACCCATCGCGCACGAGCATTACGCCATGGCGGTAATGTCAAGAACGCGATGGCGTAAAAGACCCCAAAATGGCCCCTACCGGCATCGTACGCTGCGCAAGGTGCACTACCGCCACCCATCTTAGCGGTGACCGCAATTAGCGGTGACCCCAAATAGCGTTCCCCGGAAATAAGTGGAAGCGGAAGTAGCGTCATCGCGGCGGAACGGGAAAGAGCACGGCGGCCATCTTTAAAAACACAATCCATTGCCATCCTCCCCAACCATACCACATCTGACCCTGAGACCCATCCAAACCCATCACACACCCAAATACCAACCTAAAAATGCCCAAAGTCGTGAAGAAGGCATGCGATCGGCAGCGCCAGGAACGCTTCTCCCGTGAGAAACTAAGCATGCTGGCGGAGACACTCCAGGACAATGCGGCGGTGGTGTTCTCCACCGAAATGACCAGGGCGGCGATTGCAAAAAAAAAAGCCATATGGGCCATGGTGGCACAGCGCGTCAGCGCAGTGGGGACCGTACCCCGCAACCCACAGCAGTGCAGGAAGCGGTGGGATGGCTTGAGGCTCCGCGTCTGAAGCATCACCTCTGCCAATCGCAACCTGGCCCAGGCTACCGGGGGAGGAGCTGACTCCCCAATAAAACTCCAACCGTGGGAGGAAATATGTGCCAGCACAATAGGCATGGAAAGCATCGAAGGTGTAGGAGGGATGGAAAGAGGAGCGCCGACATCAGGCGATGAAGGTAGGTGCCCCAAATCAAGACATGCTATAGTCACTGACGTCCATTAATGTGTAGCACAATGTTGCCCTAGAGTGTAAATGCAACACATCAGCTGGACACTGCCCACAGCCACATGCGACCTCCACCCTGTACACATGTAGCATGTACACCCTAACTGCAGACACCCACATACCTCCATCCATCATCCACACAGAAAGGAGACAACCTGCATGCCCCTGCCTCAAATGTGCTTCATCTAGTAACCAAAATCTGGTGAATCATTGCCATTCCAATGTCCGCAGACCCATCAATAGCGCTATCCCTCCTTTGCCCCACCACAAGCTCTGAATCCAACCACGAGGATGAGGACACCCCTGCCTCAAAAGCAGCCAAAAGGGCCCGGACCACCATGCATAGACCCTCCACCTCAGCTGCAGTGAGGAAGACATCGCAGCAGGCAGAATCATCTGCCAGCACACAGGACGGCCCCCCGACAGGCACCCCAGCAGGCAGCATGCCAGCACCTGCAGCACCACACGTCCCCACAATCTTGGCCACTGAAGGCACCGTTTCTGCAGGGAGCAGCAGCATAGGGGAAACTGCTGCCATAGCAGCATGCTCAGACACTGACACCGATGAGCCCGATGTAGGATGCCCCACTGAGCAGCTTCATTCCCCCTATCTGTACCAGGGCAGCCCCCAGTAGGAGCCCACACAGGGGCATCCAGGAGAAGGGGACTGGCCTCCCACCCCATGCCCTGCAAAAGTCTGCAGGAGGTGAGCAGCCCCTTCACACCATCTGGAATGGGCATGGCCCAGCAGAGTGAACTTTCCCTTGAGGAGATTGTTGTACGTCAGCAACAACTGTCCACGCTCCTCAATGAGCATGCTGCGGAATGTGGGGGGGCTAGGGCAGCCATAGAACAATCTACGGAGACCCTAAGGGCCAGAATAGAGCGCAGTACGGAGACCCTGAGGGCTGCAATGGAGTCCACCTCAAGGGACATTTGCGGGGAACTTGCCGCCATGCGCCGTGTGCTCACAGAGCTGTCCCACACCCTTCAGGACATGTGTGCCCGTGAGCAGCCAGGGACATCCTCCACTGCAAGTTCTGCCCAGAGCAGCCCTGTCCGACGATTAGGACGAAACCTGCGCTCCACAGGCAGGGGTGCCCCGGGGGCCGGGAGAGGGGGCATGTAATAGCGTGTGCCCACTGTCACAGGCATCTTTAGCCACTCACAGGGTGTGTGTTGGGGTGTTCAGGGGAGAGTGGGGAGGGGGGAGGGGGGAGGGGGTGCGTTGGTGTGTTCAGGGGGGAGGGGGGAGGGTGTGTGTTGGTGTGTTCAGGGGGGAGGGGGGTGGGGGTGTGTTGGTGTGTTCAGGGGGGAGGAGGTGTTGCACGACAATTTACAATTGAAATACACATTTTCCTTTTTCCCAAATCACATGTGTGGACATTTTCATTGCGTATGTGTGCTTTATTGGTGTACAGTCCACAGTGTGCATGTCCCAGAGACACACAGTGCCCCAAGTGCCTTCTCCATGTGATACACACCAGCCGTGTGTGCTAGAAGCATTGGTTGATGATATCTTGACGCATTTCACGCCCCTCCTGTGCACCGCCTCCTCCATGAGGTGCGGCCCCATCTGCACCCTCCTCATCCTCATCGTCAGGTGGTTGCATTTCTGCGTCAGGGGGCAGGGGCACATTTCGTCTGACGCACATATTGTGTAGCATGACACATGCCATGACCATCTTTGCCACCTTCTCATGGCGGTACAGGAGTGCACCACCAGACCTGCTGAGGCAGCAAAACCGTGCATTCAATAGGCCGAATGCCTGCTCAATGACCACACGGGTACGTGTATGTGCACGGTTGAAGTCCTCCTCGTGCTGGTTCTGTGGGTTCCGGACTGGTGTAAGGAGCCACCTCTTCAGGGGATAGCCTGCATCACCTGTATGTGGGCGAGAATGCATGTGTCAGTCATGACGTCTAATTCAGAACATGATGTGCCACCATGGCTTGCATCCAAATATTACTTTGAACCACTTCTAAATGCACTAATTGATTCACACTATGCGACCCGTATATGCTCATGGCTCTCATGGCCTGTTTTGCATGCCATCAACCAATGTATGCAGAGGGCTCGAGTGCCTTGTGAGTGCCCATCCACTGTGTTCGTTCATGGCGTTTGTTTTGGGGGCCTGGCACTTGTCCTGTGATGTCAATGCTCACATCCCCCTATGCCCCAGTCGTCCTCCACGCCATCTTCCCACCCATGTGTCATCTGGGTGCCCTGTGGAGCTGCCTCCGACCGTCCGGCCAGGCTGGTGGACAACAGATCTCTGCCACAGTCGGGAGTCGGACGTCCAGCAGGGGTGGCCACATCAACAACTGCACCCAAGCTGGAGGAGGATGTGCAGGCACCATCGGACAGGGCACATGGACAGCAGCAGCTGCAGCAGCAGGAGGCTGTAGGTGGGAGCCACGATATCTCGGGGCCTTCAACATCGGAGGGGCAGGCATCGGCCGGAGGGCAGGAGGACCCTGGACGGGAAGTGTCTTCCGCGTGGCAGTGGTTGGGACACGCCATAGATGCAGAGCGGCGGCGGGCGGAAGAGGCGCGGCTCACGATGGTCAGGGCGGAGAACTCCATGCGGAGGGCCCTGAGGCGGGCCGAGTGCCTCGAGGCAATCCGCAGGAAGTTTGGGGTGACCATGTGGACGGTCCTGCAGACCCTCGGGGCCATGGAGGAGGACCGCCTCTGGGACATTGAGCAGAAGTTCGATGATGCCCTGGCCCGGAACATCCCAAAGTGAGCCGTTGGACTAGCCCGCTGCCCTTGTAAATAGTTCTATAGTTAGTGTTAGGTTTCCTTTGGTTTAGCATTTTTTTTGGACCTTTTGGACAATGGGCCACATTTTTGTATATAGTTATTTTTTTTAGGTAGTGTTATTAGATAGGTTTCATTTCTTCGGTTGGGATCATGGACCCTGGATTGTTTATCTCTACATAGTTGACTTTTGGATTTTCAATTTTTATTATGATTTCCCCATGGAGCAATGGTTTTCGATTTTAATTTTCCATTGGATTTACTTTTGTGGACTGTGACTTTGGACACCTTTCCTTTGCATTATGATTTGTGGTTTTGCATTATTTCACGGACCTGCTGTTTTTTTTTTAATTTCTATTATTGTTTGTTTATTTTTTATTCAATTTATGTTGCTTTTAATACATATTTTTTCTTCAAAGTTCAATGTGTAGTATCATCTCATTGGTTTCATGCATATCATGATATGGGTTTTGACATTCACTGACACCCATTGGGTGTATGTGAGGGACATGTGTTCATTTCCAAACTTGCAATTGGGGTTCTATCATGTTTTTGCCATTTCTAAGTGGGTGGATGCAATACTCGGGTGGGTTTTTGGCATTTGGAGGCTGACCATAAGGGCCAGGGATCTACATTGTGGTGACATGTTGGCTGGGGGACATGAGTGGGGGCCTGGTGGAGGCTGCCCCTGCACTGCTGGGGGGTGGGGGTGGTGGGAGACATGAGTGGGGGCCTGGTGGAGGCTGCCCCTGCACTGCTGGCGGGTGGGGGTGATGGGAGACATGAGTGGGGGCCTGATGGAGGCTGCCCCGGATGCTGGGGGGTGGGGGTGATGGTAGACATGAGTGGGGGCCTGGTGGAGGGTGCCCCTGGATGCTGGGGGTGGGGGTGCAGGGGGACATGAGTGGGGGCCTGGTGGAGGCTGCCCCTGCACTGCTGGGGGTGGGGGTGGTGGTAGGCATGAGTGGGGGCCTGGTGGAGGCTGCCCTGCACTGCTGGGGGGTGGGAGTGATGGGAGACATGAGTGGGGGCCTGGTGGAGGCTGACCCTGCACTGCTGGGGGGTGGGGGTGATGGGAGACATGAGTGGGGGCCTGGTGGAGGCTGCCCCGGCACTGCTGGGGGGTGGGGGTGATGGGAGACATGAGTTGGACATGAGTGGAGGCCTGGTGGAGGCTGCCCCTGGTGGCTGGGGGGTGGGGGTGGTGGTAGACATGAGTGGGGGCCTGGTGGAGGGTGCCCCTGGTGGCTGGGGGGTGGGGGTGCAGGGAGACAAGAGTTGGACATGAGTGGGGGCCTGGTGGAGGCTGCCCCTGGTGGCTGGGGGTGGGGGTGGTGGGAGGCATGAGTTGGACATGAGTGGGGGCCTGGTGGAGGCTGCCCCTGGTGGCTGGGGTTGGGGTGGTGGGAGACATGAGTTGGACATGAGGGGGGCTGGTGGAGGCTACCCCTGTACTGCTGGGGGGTGGGGGTGGTGGTAGTCATGAGTGGGGGCCTGGTGGAGGCTGCCCCTGCACTCCTGGGGGGTGGGGGTGCAGGGAGACATGAGCTGGACATGAGTGGGGGCCTGGTGGAGGCTCCCCCTGCACTGCTGGGGGGTGGGGGTGATGGGAGACATGAGTGGGGGCCTGGTGGAGGCTGCCCCTGGTGGCTGGGAGTGGGGGTGATGGGAGACATGAGTGGGGGCCTGGTGGAGGCTGCCCCTGCACTGCTGGGGGGTGGGGGTGGTGGGAGACATGAGTGGGGGCCTGGTGGAGGGTGCCCCTGGTGGGTGGCTGGGGGGTGGGGGTGGAGGTAGACATGAGTGGGGGCCTGGTGGAGGGTGCCCCTGGTGGCTGGGGGGTGGGGGTGCAGGGAGACATGAGTTGGACATGAGTGGGGGCCTGGTGGAGGCTGCCCCTGGTGGCTGGGTGGTGGGGGTGGTGGGAGACATGAGTTGGACATGAGTGGGGGCCTGGTGGAGGCTGCCCCTGCACTGCTGGGGGGTGGGGGTGGTGGTAGACATGAGTGGGGGCCTGGTGGAGGGTGCCCCTTGTGGCTGGGGGTTGGGGGGAAGGGAGACATGAGTTGGACATGAGTGGGGGCCTGGTGGAGGCTTCCCCTGGTGGCTGGGGGGTGGGGTGGTGGTAGACATGAGTGGGGGCCTGGTGGAGACTGCCCCTGGATGCTGGGGGGTGGTGGTGATGGTAGACATGAGTTGGGGCCTGGTGGAGGGTGCCCCTGGATGCTGGGGGGTGGAGGTGCAGGAGGACATGAGTGGGGGCCTGGTGGAGGCTGCCCCTGCACTGCTGGGGGGTGGGGGTGGGGGTAGACATTAGTGGGGGCCTGGTGGAGGCTGCCCCTACACTGCTGGGGAGTGGGGGTAATGGGAGACATGAGTGGGGGCCTGGTGGAGGCTGCCCCTGCACTGCTGGGGGGTGGGGGTGATGGGAGACATGAGTGGGGGCCTGGTGGAGGCTGCCCCTGCACTGCTGGGGGTGGGGGTGCAGGGAGACATGAGTTGGACATGAGTGGGGGCCTGGTGGAGGCTGCCCCTGGTGGCTGGGGGGTGGTGGGAGACATGAGTTGGACATGAGTGGGGGCCTGGTGGAGGCTGCCCCTGCACTGCTGGGGGGTGGGGGTGGTGGGAGACATGAGTGGGGGCCTGGTGGAGGCTGCCCCTGCACTGCTGGGGGTGGGGGTGCAGGGAGACATGAGTTGGACATGAGTGGGGGCCTGGTGGAGGCTGCCCCTGGTGGCTGGGGCGTGGGGTGGTGGGAGACATGAGTTGGAAATGAGTGGGGGCCTGGTGGAGGCTGCCCCTGCACTGCTGGGGGTGGGTGTGGTGGGAGACATGAGTGGGGGCCTGGTGGAGGCTGCCCCTGCACTGATGGGGGGTGGGGGTGCAGGGAGACATGAGTTGGACATGAGTGGGGGCCTGGTGGAGGCTGCCCCTGGTGGCTGGGGGGTGGAGGTGGTGGGAGACATGAGTGGGGGCCTGGTGGAGGCTCCCCCTGCACTGCTGGGGGTGGGAGTGATGGGAGACATGAGTGGGGCCCTGGTGGAGGCTGCCCCTGGTGGCTGGGGGGTGGGGTGATGGGAGACATGAGTGGGGGCCTGGTGGAGGTTGCCCCTGCACTGCTGGGGGGTGGGGGTGGTGGGAGACATGAGTGGGGGCCTGGTGGAGGGTGCCCCTGGTGGCTGGGGGGTGGGGGTGGTGGCACACATGAGTGGTGGCCTGGTGGAGGGTGCCCCTGGTGGCCTGGGGGGTGTGGGTGCAGGGAGACATGAGTTGGACATGAGTGGGGGCCTGGTGGAGGCTGCCCCTGGTTGCTGGGGGTGGGGGTGGTGGGAGACATGAGTTGGACATGAGTGGGGGCCTGGTGGAGGCTGCCCCTGCACTGCTGGGGGGTGGGGGTAGGGGTAGACATGAGTGGGGGCCTGGTGGAGGCTGCCCCTGCACTACTGGGGGGTGGGGCTGCAGGGAGACATGAGTTGGACATGAGTGGGGGCCTGGTGGAGGCTGCCCCTGGTGGCTGGGGGTGGTGGGAGACATGAGTTGGACATGACTGGGGGCCTGGTGGAGGCTGCCCCTGCACTGCTGGGGGGTGGGGGTGGTGGTAGACATGAGTGGGGGCCTGGTGGAGGGTGCCCCTTGTTGCTAGGGGGTGGGGGTGCAGGGAGACATGAGTTGGACATGAGTGGGGGCTTGGTGGAGGCTGCCCCTGGTGTCTGGGGGGTGGGGGTGGTGGTGGACATGAGTGGGGGCCTGGTGGAGGCTGCCCCTGCACTGCTGGGGGTTGGGGGGATGGGAGACATGAGTAGGGGCCTGGTGAAGGCTGCCCCTGCACTGCTGGGGGGTGGGGGTGATGGGAGACATGTGTGGGGGCCTGGTGGAGGCTGCCCCTGGATGCTGGGGGGTGGGGGTGATGGTAGACATGAGTGGGGGCCTGGCGGAGAGTCCCCCTGGATGTTGGGGGGTGGAGGTGCAGGGGGACATGAGTGGGGGACTGGTGGAGGCTGCCCCTGCACTGCTGGGGGGTGGGGGTGGTGGTAGACATGAGTGGGGGCCTGGTGGAGGCTGCCCCTGCACTGCTGGGGGGTGGGGGTGATGGGAGACATGAGTGGGGGCCTGGTGGAGGCTGCCCCTGCACTGCTGGGGGCTGGGGGTCATGGGAGACATGAGTTGGACATGAGTGGGGGCCTGGTGGAGGCTGCCCCTGGTGGCAGGGGGGTGGGGGTGGTGGTAGACATGAGTGGGGGCCTGGTGGAGGCTGCCCCTGCACTGCTGGGGGGTGGGGGTGATGGGAGACATGAGTGGGGGCCTGGTGGAGGCTGCCCCTGCACTGCTGGGGGGTGGGGGTGCAGGGAGACGAGTTGGACATGAGTGGGGGCCTGGTGGAGGCTGCCCCTGGTGGCAGGGGGGTGGGGGTGGTGGGAGACATGAGTTGGATATGAGTAGGGGCCTGGTGGAGGCTGCCCCTGCACTGCTGGGGGATGGCGGTGGTGGGAGACATGAGTGGGGGCCTGGTGGAGGCTGCCCCTGCACTGCTGGGGGCTGGGGGTGCAGGGAGACATGAGTTGGACATGAGTTGGGGCCTGGTGGAGGCTGCCCCTGGTGGCTGGGGGGTGGGGGTGGTGGGAGACATGAGTTGGACATGAGTAGGGGCCTGGTGGAGGCTGACCCTGCACTGCTGGGGGGTGGGGGTGGTGGGAGACATGAGTGGGGGCCTGGTGGAGGCTGCCCCTGCACTGCTGGGGGGTGGGGGTGCAGGGAGACATGAGTTGGACATGAGTGGGGGCCTGGTGGAGGCTGCCCCTGGTGGCTGGGGGTTGGGGAGGGTGGGAGACATGAGTGGGGGCCTGGTGGAGGCTGCCCCTGCACTGCTGGGGGGTAGGGGTGGTGGTAGACATGAGTGGGGGCCTGGTGGAGGGTGCCCCTGGTGGCTGGGGGGTGGGGGTGCAGGGAGACATGAGTTGGACATGAGTGGGGGCCTGGTGGAGGCTGCCCCTGCACTGCTGGGGGGAGGGGGTGATGGGAGACATGAGTGGGGGCCTGGTGGAAGCTGCCCCTGCACTGCTGGGGGGTGGGGGTAATGGGAGACATGAGTGGGGGCCTGGTGGAGGCTGCCCCTGGATGGTGGGGGATGGGGGTGATGGTAGACATGAGTGGGGGCCTGGTGGAGGGTGCCCCCGGATGCTAGGGCGTGGGGGTGCAGGGGGACATGAGTGGGAGCCTGGTGGAGGCTGCCCCTGCACTGCTGGGGGGTGGTTGTGGTGATAGACATGAGTGGGGGCCTGGTGGAGGCTGCCCCTGCACTGCTGGGGGGTGGGGGTGATGGGAGACATGAGTGGGGGCCTGGTGGAGGCTGCCCCTGCACTGCTGGGGTGTGGGGGTGATGGGAGACATGAGTGGGGGCCTGGTGGAGGCTGCCCCTGCACTGCTGGGGGGTGGGGGTGCAGGGAGACATGAGTTGGACATGAGTGGGGGCCTGGTGGAGGCTGCCTCTGGTGGCTGGGGGGTGGGGGTGGTGGGAGACATGAGTTGGACATGAGGGGGGGCCTGGTGGAGGCTGCCCCTGCACTGCTGGGGGGTGGGGGTGCAGGGAGACATGAGTTGGACATGAGTGGGGGCCTGGTGGAGGCTGCCCCTGGTGGCTGGGGGGTGGGGGTGGTGGGAGACATGAGTTGGACATGAGTGGGGGCCTGGTGGAGGCTGCCCCTGCACTGCTGGGGGGTGGGGGTGGTGGTAGACATGAGTGGGGGCCTGGTGGAGGCTGCCCCTGCATTGCTGGGAGGTGGGGCTGCAGGGAGACATGAGTTGGACATGAGTGGGGGCCTGGTGGAGGCTGGCCCTGGTGGCTGGGGGTGGTGGGAGACATGAGTTGGACATGACTGGGGGCCTGGTGGAGGCTGCCCCTGCACTGCTGGGGGGTGGGGGTGGTGGTAGACATGAGTGGGGGCCTGGTGGAGGGTGCCCCTTGTTGCTGGGGGTGGGGGTGCAGGGAGACATGAGTTGGACATGAGTGGGGGCCTGGTGGAGGCTGCCCCTGGTGGCTGGGGGGTGTGGGGGGTGGTGGACATGAGTGGGGGCCTGGTGGAGGCTGCCCCTGCACTGCTGGGGGTTGGGGGTGATGGGAGACATGAGTGGGGGCCTGGTGGAGGCTGCCCCTGCACTGCTGGGGGGTGGGGGTGATGGGAGACATGTGTGGGGGCCTGGTGGAGGCTGCCCCTGGATGCTGGGGGGTGGGGGTGATGGTAGACATGAGTGGGGGCCTGGTTGAGGGTGCCCCTGGATGCTGGGGGGTGGAGGTGCTGGGGGACATGAGTGGGGGACTGGTGGAGGCTGCCCCTGCACTGCTGGGGGGTGGGGGTGGTGGTAGACATGAGTGGGGGCCTGGTGGAGGCTGCCCCTGCACTGCTGGGGGGTGGGGGTGATGGGAGACATGAGTGGGGGCCTGGTGGAGGCTGCCCCTGCACTGCTGGGGGCTGGGTCTCATGGGAGACATGAGTGGGGACCTGGCGGAGGCTGCCCCTGCACTGCTGGGGGGTGGGGGTGCAGGGAGACATGAGTTGGACATGAGTGGGGGCCTGGTGGAGGCTGCCCCTGGTGGCAGGGGGGTGGGGGTGGTGGGAGACATGAGTTGGACATGAGTAGGGGCCTGGTGGAGGCTGCCCCTGCACTGCTGGGGGATGGCGGTGGTGGGAGACATGAGTGGGGGCCTTGTGGAGGCTGCCCCTGCACTGCTTGGGGGGTGGGGGTGCAGGGAGACATGAGTTGGACATGAGTTGGGGCCTGGTGGAGGCTGCCCCTGGTGGCTGGGGGGTGGGGGTGGTGGGAGACATGAGTTGGACATGAGTGGGGGCCTGGTGGAGGCTGACCCTTCACTGCTGGGCGGTGGGGGTGGTGGGAGACATGAGTGGCAGCCTCCAGGCTGCCCCTGCACTGCTGGGGGGTGGGGGTGCAGGGAGACATGAGTTGGACATGAGTGGGGGCCTGGTGGAGGCTGCCCCTGGTGGCTGGGGGGTGGGGGTGGTGGGAGACATGAGTGGGGGCCTGGTGGAGGCTGCCCTTCACTGCTGGGGGGTGGGGGTGATGGGAGACATGAGTCGGGGCCTGGTGGAGGATGCCCCTGGTGGCTGGGGGGTGGGGGTGCAGGGAGACATGAGTTGGACATGAGTGGGGGCCTGGCGGAGGCTGCCCCTGCACTGCTGGGGGGTGGGGGTGATGGGAGACATGAGTGGGGCCTGGTGGAGGCTGCACCTGCACTGCTGGGGGGTGGGGGTAATGGGAGACATGAGTGTTGGCCTGGTGGAAGCTGCCCCTGGATGGTGGGGGATGGGGGTGATGGTAGACATGAGTGGGGCCTGGTGGAGGGTGCCCCTGGATGCTGGGGCGTGGGGGTGCAGGGGACATGAGTGGGAGCCTGGTGGAGGCTCCCCTGCACTGCTGGGGGGTGGGGGTGGTGATAGACATGAGTGGGGGCCTGGTGGAGGCTGCCCCTGCACTGCTTGGGGGTGGGGGTGATGGGAGACATGAGTGGGGGCCTGGTGGAGGCTGTCCCTGCACTGCTGGGGGGTGGGGGTGATGGGAGACATGAGTGGGGGCCTGATGGAGGCTGCCCCTGCACTGCTCGGGGGTGGGGGTGCAGGGAGACATGAGTTGGACATGAGTGGGGGCCTGGTGGAGGCTGCCCCTGGTGGCTGGGGGGTGGGGGTGGTGGGAGACATGAGTTGGACATGAGGGGGGGCCTGGTGGAGGCTGCCCCTGCACTGCTGGGGGGTGGGGGTGCAGGGAGACATGAGTTGGATATGAGTGGGGGCCTGGTGGAGGCTGCCCCTGGTGGCTGCGGGGTGGGGGTGGTGGGAGACATGAGTGGGGGCCTGGTGGAGACTGCCCCTGCACTGCTGGGGGTGGGGGTGATGGGAGACATGAGTGAGGGCCTGGTGGAGGCTGCCCCTGGTGGCTGGGGGGTGGGGGTGGTGGGAGACATGAGTGGGGGCCTGGTGGAGGCTGCCCCTGCACTGCCGGGGGGTCGGGGGTGGTGGTAGACATGAGTGGGGCCTGGTGGAGGGTGCCCCTGGTGGCTGGGGGGTGGGGTGCAGGGAGACATGAGTTGGACATGAGTGGGGGCCTGGTGGAGCCTGCCCCTGGTGGCTGGGGGTTGGGGGTGGTGGGAGACATGAGTGGGGACTGGTGGAGGCTGCCCCTGCACTGCTGGGGGGTTGGGGTGATGGGAGACATGAGTGGGGGACTGGTGGAGGCTGCCCCTGCACTGCTGGGGGTGGGGGTGGTTGTAGACATGAGTGGGGGCCTGGTGGAGGGTGCCCCTGGTGGCTGGGGGGTGGGGGTGCAGGGAGACATGAGTTGGACATGAGTGGGGGCCTGGTGGAGGCTGCCCCTGCACTGCTGGGGGGTGGGGGTGATGGGAGACATGAGAGGGGGCCTGGTGGAGGCTGCCCCTGCACTGCTGGGGGGGTGGGGGTAATGGGAGACATGAGTGGGGGCCTGGTGGAGGCTGCCCCTGGATGGTGGGGGATGGGGGTGATGGCAGACATGAGTGGGGGCCTGGTGGAGGGTGCCCCTGGATGCTGGGGCGTGGGGGTGCAGGGGGACATGAGTGGGAGCCTGGTGGAGGCTGCCCCTTCACTGCTGGGGGGTGGGGGTTGTGATAGACATGAGTGGGGGCCTGGTGGAGGCTGCCCCTGCACTGCTGGGGGGTGGGGTGATGGGAGACATGAGTGGGGGCCTGGTGGAGGCTGCCCCTGCACTGCTGGGGGGTGGGGTGATGGGAGACATGAGTGGGGGCCTGGTGGAGGCTGCCCCTACACTGCTGGGAGGTGGGGGTGCAGGGAAACATGAGTTGGACATGAGTGGGGGCCTGGTGGAGGCTGCCCCTGGTGGCTGGGAGGTGGGGGTGGTGGGAGACATGAGTTGGACATCAGGGGGGGCCTGGTGGAGGCTGCCCCTGCACTGCTGGGGGGTGGGGGTGCAGGGAGACATGAGTTGGACATGAGTGGGGGCCTGGTGGAGGCTGCCCCTGGTGGCTGGGGGGTGGGGGTGGTGGGAGACATGAGTTGGACATGAGTGGGGGCCTGGTGGAGGCTGCCCCTGCACTGCTGGGGGGTGGGGGTGGTGGTAGACATGAGTGGGGGCCTGGTGGAGGCTGCCCCTGCACTGCTGGGGGGTGGGGCTGCAGGGAGACATGAGTTGGACATGAGTGGGGGCCTGGTGGAGGCTGCCCCTGGTGGCTGGGGGTGGTGGGAGACATGAGTTGGACATGACTGGGGGCCTGGTGGAGGCTGCCCCTGCACTGCTGGGGGGTGGGGGGGTGGTGGTAGACATGAGTGGGGGCCTGGTGGAGGGTGCCCCTTGTTGCTGGGGGGGTGGGGGTGCAGGGAGACATGAGTTGGACATGAGTGGGGGCCTGGTGGAGGCTGCCCCTGGTGGCTGGGGGGTGGGGGTGGTGGTGGACATGAGTGGGGGCCTGGTGGAGGCTGCCCCTGCACTGCTGGGGGTTGGGGGTGATGGGAGACATGAGTGGGGGCCTGGTGGAGGCTGCCCTGCACTGCTGGGGGGTGGGGGTGATGGGAGACATGTGTGGGGCCTGGTGGAGGCTGCCCCTGGATGTTGGGGGGTGGGGGTGATGGTAGACATGAGTGGGGGCCTGGTGGAGGGTGCCCCTGGATGCTGGGGGGTGGAGGTGCAGGGGGACATGAGTGGGGGACTGGTGGAGGCTGCCCCTGCACTGCTGGGGGGTGGGGGTGGTGGTAGACATGAGTGGGGGCCTGGTGGAGGCTGCCCCTGCACTGCTGGGGGGTGGGGGTGATGGGAGACATGAGTGGGGGCCTGGTGGAGGCTGCCCCTGCACTGCTGGGGGTCATGGGAGACATGAGTGGGGACCTGGCGGAGGGCTGCCCCTGCACTGCTGGGGGGTGGGGGTGCAGGGAGACATGAGTTGCACATGAGTGGGGGCCTGGTGGAGGCTGCCCCTGGTGGCAGGGGGGTGGGGGTGGTGGGAGACATGAGTTGGACATAAGTAGGGGCCTGGTGGAGGCTGCCCCTGCACTGCTGGGGGATGGCGGTGGTGGGAGACATGAGTGGGGGCCTGTGGAGGCTGCCCCTGCACAGCTGGGGGGGTGTGGGTGCAGGGAGACATGAGTTGGACATGAGTTGGGGCCTGGTGGAGGCTGCCCCTGGTGGCTGGGGGGTGGGGGGTGGTGGGAGACATGTGTTGGACATGAGTGGGGGCCTGGTGGAGGCTGACTCAGGCAACTGCTGGGGGGTGGGGTGGTTGGAGACATGAGTGGGGGCCTGGTGGAGGCTTCCCCTGCACTGCTGGGAG